>NW_006441953.1:16887549-16930862 GCF_000325575.1 Pteropus alecto | reverse complement strand
ACCTACATCCCAATCCTTTTCTTTCTTCTATAAAGTAAAAGCTGTGAGCCATTTGCAGGCAGGAACTGTACATACTCCAAGACATAGGGCTTAGGCAAAGATTCAGAGTTTCTTGGTTAGAAAGGAAAAGAAGCCCATCTGCCTCTGGCCACTTGTGTCTGGAGGAGGGATAGAACACTATCCCAAGACACAAAAATCCATTACCATTGGGAAAAGGGTAGAAGCAAAAAAACCCTCCAACCCTGAGAAAGAATCAGGAAGGTGGCTAGTTCCCATAATGATACCATGTAGAAATACATATGTATACATCTACATCTACATCTACATCTACACCTACACCTACACCTATACACATACACACACATACACCTACACATACATATATACATACATGTATACACGTACACATACATATACACATAGACATATAAAGAGCAAGAGAGAAAGAGGGAGAGAGAAATGAATCTCAGTAGGTGCAGAAGTATTAGATAAGAGCCAATGCCATGTGTGATAAAAACTATTAGCAAACTGGGAATAGAAGAAACTTTCTTCACCTTGATAAGTGGCATCCATAAAAAAAAATGTAGTTAATATTCTTAATAGCAAAAGAATGACTGCTTTCCCCCTTAGATGAGAAACAAGGTGGGATCTTTGTTCTTACACCTCAAACTCAGTAGTAAACTAGACATCCTGACCAGTGAAATGATGCAAGATAAAGAAGAAAAAGGCATACATATTGTAAAAGAAAAAATGAAATGGTTTTTATTCACTGATGGCATGATTTCTACATAGGAAACCGTAAAGAACTTATAAATAAAGCTACAGAATTTGTAAGTGATTTTATCAAGGTTTCAGGATATAAGATCAACATACAGAAATCAGCTGTGTTTCTATGTACTACTAAAAATGAACAAGTAGAAACAAATTTAAAAAATCAATGTCAATTATAATAGCATCAAAACCATGAAATATTTAGGAATACACTGAACTTAATGTATGCAAGAAATGCATGCTAAAACCTAGAGAAATATTGATGATAGCAATCCAAGCAGACACACAAAAAATGGATATTACATGGTAATGTTTCAAAAAACTCAATATTGTTATGATAATAATCCTAACACAGTACCAGTCAAAATTCCAGTAGACTTTTTTCTTTTAGAAATTGAAAAGCTGATTCTGAAATTTATATATGAATACAAAACACCTAAAACAACTAAACAATTTAGAAAAATAACACAGATGACACACTACTTGATTTTTAAGACTTAATATAAAGTTATAGTAATTAAGATAATGTGTTATTGGGAAAAGGATAGACAGATAGCTCATTGTAACAAAATAGTCCAGAAATAGACTCACACATAGTTAATTGATTTTTGACCAAGTTGTCAAGATAATTCAATGAAGAAAGTATAGTCTTTCAACAAATGAGCAGGTGGACATCCATTTGTAAAATATGAACTTCAACCCATGAAAAATTAACTGAAAATGGACCATAGGTATAAATGTAAAACCTAAAACTATAAAATTTCTCAAAGAAAATATAGAAGAAAAGTTTCGTGACCTTAAATTAAGCAACAGTTTACATCAAATCATAAGCTATAAAAGAAAAATGAGAAAATACATTTTTGTTGTTTAAGCCACCCAAGCTGGTATTTTGTTATGGCAGCTCTAGCAAACTAAGACAATATCCATCTATTGGGATGGTTAACATTTTTAAAACTGACAAAACCAAGTTTTTATGAGGACATAGAGCAACTGGGATTCATATATAGTCCTCTATAGCTTCAGGGGATTGGTTCCAACACCTCCCTCATCACCAAAATCTGAGGATGCTTAATTAAGTCCCTTATATAAAGTGGCTTAGTATTTGCATATAAACTACACATTCTCCCGTGTACTTTAAATCATCTCTGGATTACTTATATACCTAATGCAATGTAAATGCTGCATAAATAGTTATTATACTGTATTGTTTAGGGAATGACAACAAGAAAAAATGTCTGTACATGTTCAGAACAGACACAACCATCATCAGCCTAACTACACAGTACATGTCAGAAACAACATTTTTTAAAAAAATATTTTTCATCTGAGGTTGGTTGAATCTGTGAGTATGGAGTCTGTGGGTAAAGAGGGCCAACTGCACATTGCTGGTGGGAAAACAATGATTCAACCGCATGGGAGACCATTTATTATCATGTGAAATGTACACTTTATGACTCGACAGTCCCATTTCTAGACATTTACTTAATGGAAATGAAAAAATCTGACTACACAAAGACCTGTACGTAAATTTTTTATTGCAGCTTTATTTATAATGGTCGAAAAGCATAAATAATCTAAATGTCTGTTGACTGGCGAACAGACAAAACTGTGGTGCATCCACACTATGGAATATGATTGAGCAATTGAAAGGTGTGAACTGTTAATACATACAATAACTTGAACAAATCTTTAAAATATTATTCCAAGTAAAAGCAGCCTGATAGGGAAGACTACATACTGTATGATTTTGTTTGTTTGACATTCTTGAAATGCAACACTAAAGGTAGAAATAGAATAGGTGTTTTAAGGTGCGAGGGTTGGATTGAGGACAATGATTACAAAGGACTACGAGGGAAGAGAAATTTCATGTGTGGTGGAGGAAATATCCTGTGTCTTGATTGTAGTACTGATTATGACTATATACACTTTTCATCACTCCCAAAACTATACATCAAAGAGAATGATTTTTGCTATATGTAAATTATACAGTAAACATGATTTTTTTTAAAAAGAAAAACAATGTAGAGAATAAAATGAAGTAAAAACAATCTAAGAACTATTATACATTGAATAAAACATTAGCTTAACAACTGATATAATGATAGCATTTAAAAAGGTTGTATACTTACTAATTCAAGTAATATGTATTAAATACATAATTTGACATAAGCATCCCATTAAGAACTTCATAGAATATAGAAAATGTAAATTAGAGCCTTTGCTGCTTGTAACAATCTATTGAGAGAAGCATTCATGAATACAAATAGCTGTATAACTATAGATGTGATATTTAAATTATTTTCTAAGTCCTATAATATCACTAAAAATTGAATTTTGATTGAAGATACTTCGGAGGGCTTCAGTGAGGAGGTGACATTTGAATTGAACTCTTCAGTTTTCTGTTGTTTACCAATCTCTTGATAGCTGTAAGTATATATTTGCATGATGCAAAATTCCCATGTATCTCCATATGATTTTTTACGTATATAAGGTGTTTAAAGATGTTAAGTGCATTTGCAGTTGCAATTTGCAGTGCACTTGTGGGTACCATTAAACTCTTTCTTTTCCAAAGGTCATATTGTTTCCATAGTAACAAATGCATTTCAAAGTGAATAGCAACTTTAGAATCACTCAACTAGCACTCATAAGACTTGGCTAAGATTCTGCTAAGAAAAATGTTAATTCGTATTTCTTTTCTAGGCTATATCTATCCATCTATTGTCTTTTCTGTAAAGACATATTCAAGAGCAGTGATGTCATCTATGTTGTTAACATAGATTAATGAGCAAGAAAAGCACTTGCTTCTCTCATGTATTAGGCAGGCACAGTGGTTCTCCATCCATGCTATTGGCACTCCATTATTTTATTTATTAATTTAATACATAGTGAGAGCCTACCATATACTAGGCACATAGCTATATATGCATCTTTACAATTACCTTGAGGTAGGTGTTATGAATTATATTTTATTGATGAGGAAACAGACTCAGGGAGCTTATATCATTACTGTCATTCCATAAATAGAGATGTTCTTTTGATCAAAGATGCAGTATATATTTCTCTCATTTGGGCAGTTGCTCTACTGGAGTATTGTTTCTGACATCTGAAGATTTGTCTTTTGTTTTACCTACACACCAATCTGTTTTGGCTAGGGTTTCAAAGTTTAATATGAATACCTATTATAAATGCAGTTATGAACCTGGGAGAAGCATTTGACCATTAAGCTGCAACCAGCTAGCTTTTAAAAATGAGAAAAAATTTAGGGAAAAATTTTGTCTTTGACTTGCTGGTTATTAAGAGTGGGATTCTCCAGGGATCAATGCAAAGGTTCTGCAGACTTATTTAACTCCCTTTTAATATAAAAGCTCTGGAAGACAGAGCACTTAATGAAATGATCAAGTTTACAGATGAAAGTATGGCCTTCTGAACTGAGAAATCCCAAGCTAATGGGAATAAACTTCAGCAATTGCTCATGAGGCTGTGTGACTGCTCAGAGTTGGGGTAGATGAACTTGAGAGCAGGCAAGCATAAAGTTTTACTTTCAGTCAAAAATAATTCAGACCAAACAGATGAAAATAAGACCTCTAAGTGGTTTATATGACCTAGGAAAAGATACTTTCATTTGCTATTAGCCCAGGGTATTTTCTCTGAATAAAAGAATAACTTTCTCTTGAGTATCCTTAGGGAAGAAAAATAAAAGGAAGAAAAGAAAATGAACCTATTGCTTTGCTTTACTCTTGATTTCTGCATGCAATTTTTGTACTTCAAGAAAGAAAAGGCCTTGCTGAAGGCAACTGAAACAGCCGAGAAGTTAGAATGATTTTTTTTTTTTCCTATGGGAGTATTTAAACCAGTATAAACATAGGCTGTAGGGGCACACTTTTAGACTAAGAAGAGAATAAATACCTGTGAATGCACCATCACCCTAGGAAAATTCAGCTGATTAATTTCAAATTAAGCCCAGAATTTTAAACTCGTGAATTTTATATTTAACAAAAATGTGATAGAAACTCAAATAATTTATTCTAATCTTCTATTAGCAAAAGAACCCATACAGAGAAAAAGGGCATCTATCTAACTTAGACCATTCACTGTGATCTCACTTCAAACTCTTTCAAAACTCTGGAAGGTAGGGATTCTTATTCCCTTTTGGGAGGTTAGGAAATTAACTTTCAAATAGGTTAGTTGAATTTATTTTCATCAAATAGGTAGACAGGGATATAGCAAAGACTTAGACTGTTTCCAAATCTGGTGTTTGTTTTTCTGCACCATGGACATTGTATTAAGTAGAGGGAAGATGGGAGTTTCAAAGCAAACCTTTTTCACTCAGTATAAGCTTGACTGGACTCCAGAGGAAAACTGTGAGTTATTGAGACAGTAGAAAGGGACAGAAACTCACATAGTTTTAATCCATATTTACATCACTGTTGATAAGAAAAGCTTTCTAATTCAAAGATTAATATACTTTATTATTAGATACTACATATACCTATATCAAATAATAGCAATATTTATTGATCTATCGGAACACTTAAATAGATCATTTTCTTTAATTTTTACATTAATCCTACAAAGAAGATATTTTTATTAACTGAAAATCTGAATGATTCTTGACTCTCAATGCTTCCTCCTGAATCTCTCTCAGATCTTTATTCTTTTTGCATCCACAGTGCTAATTCTCTATTTAAGGCTCATTCTTGAACTACTTCCTTGTATTTATAACAAGGCTCCTACCTGCAATTATGCCCCATCCTACTTTCTTTCACTTTCTGTCCATTTATCTAAAATGCAACTCCTACACTTACTTGAATACTCCATGCCCTATGAAATTAAGTCAGCATTTCTTTTTTATTAAATTAATTAATTAATTTATTTATTTTAATTAGTTTCAGGTATACAGCACATTTGGTTAGACATTTATATAGCTTATGAAATGATCCCCCTAATTGCTACTTCTCTCTTCTGGTTTTCCACCTAGCTAATATGTTAATGCTAACTGCATTCTCAATGCCGTGCTCCCCATCCACGTGACCATGAATCAACTGCTAGTTTGTACTTCTTTAATCTTTCACCTCATTCTCTCAGCCCCCCAACCCTCCTCCCCTCTGTCCATCACCAAATTGTCCTCTATATTTGTGAGTCTGTTTTTGATTAGTTTTTTCTTTTTGTTCCTTAGATTTCTCATATAAGTGAAATCATATGGTATTTATCTTTCTCTGTCTGACTTATTTCACTCAGCATAATAACCTTTAGGTACATCCATGTCGTTGCAAATGGTAGGATTTCATTTTTTAATAGCTGAGTAATATTCCATTATATATATGAATCATAACTGCTTTATCCAATCATCTGTTGATGGGCATTTAGGTTGCTTCTATATCTTGGCTATTGTAAATTGTGCTGCAATGAATATTGAGGTGCATAGATCTTTATGAATTATTGTTTTGGTTTTCTTTGGATAAATACGCAGAAGTGTAATCACAGGGTCAAAAGATATATCCATTTTTAATTTTTTGAGAAACCGCCATACTATTTTCCATAGCAGCTGTACCAATTTGCAATCCCACCAACAGTGTATATGGGTTCCCTTTTCTCCGCATCCTCGCCAACACTTGTTGTTTTTTGATTTGTTAATGATAGCCATTCCGACAAGTGTCAAGTGATGTCTCATTGTGGTTTTAATCTGCATTTCTCTGACAATTAGTGACCTTGAGCATCTTTTCATATGTCTACTGGCCATCTGTACTTCCTCTTTGGAGAATTATCTGTTCAGGTCTTCTGCCCATTTTTTAATTGGATTTTTGTTTTCTTGTTGTTGAGTTGTATGAGTTCTTTATATATTTTGGATATTAACCTCTTACCAGATTTGTCATTAGCAAATATCTTCTCCCAATCAGTCAGTTGTCTTTTTATTTTGTTGATGGTTTCCTTTGCTGTACAAAAACTTTTTAGTTTGATGTAGTTTGTTTATTTTTTCTTTTGTTTGTCTTGCCCGGGGAGATATATCTAAAAAGAAATTACCATTAATAATTTCAGAGAGTTTACTGCCTATGTTTCCTTCTAGAAGTTTTATGGTTTGGGGTCTTATATTTAGGTCTATAATCTATTTCAAGTCTATTCTTGTAAATGGTGTAAGAAGGTGGTTCAGTGTCTTTTTTCTTTTTTTGCATATATCTGTCTAATTTTCCCAAAATCACTTATTGAAGACACTGTCTTTACCCCATTGTATAGTCTTACCTCCTTTGTCATATATTAAGTGAGTGTATAGGCATGGATTTATTTCTGGGCTCTCTATTCTGTTCCATTGATCAATATATCTGTTTTTATGCCTGTACCATGCTGTTTTGATTACTGTAGGCTTTTAGTATAATTTGATATCAGGTAATGTGACACTTCCAACTTTGTTGTTCTTTCTCAAGATTGCTGTGGCTATTCGGAGTCTTTTATGGTTCCATATAAATTTTAGGATTATTTGTTCTAGCTCTCTGAAAAAAATGCCATTGGTATTTTGATAAAATTGCACTGCGTCTATAGATTGCTTTGGGTAGTATGGCCATTTTAATGATGCTGAGTCTTTCTACCCATGAACACAGTTTATGCTTCCATTTATTTGTATCTTCTTCAGTTTCTTTTTTCAATTACATAATTTTCTGAGAACAGGTCTTTTACCTCCTTTGTTAATTTGATTCTCAGGTATTATATTGTTTTTGCTGCAATTGTAAATGGGATTGTTTACTTAATTTCTCTTTCTGAAAGTTCATCATTGGTGTATAAAAATGCCACTGACTTCTGAATATTTATTTTGTAACCAGCTACTTTACTAAATTCATTGATCAGTTCTAACAGTTTTTTGGTGGACTCTTTAGGGCTCTATATAGTATTATGTCATCGGCAAATAACGAGAGTTTTACTTCTTTCTTTCCAATTTGGATATCTTTTATTTCTATTTCTTGTCTTATTGCTGTGGCTAAGACTTTCAATACAGTGTTGAAGAGGAGTGGTGAAAGTGGGTATCTTTGTCTTGTCCCTGATCTTAAGGAAAATGCTTTTAGCCTTTCCTCATTGCGTGTGATGTTAGCTGTAGGTTTGTCATATATGGCTTTTATTTTGTTAAGGTATGTTCCCTCTATTCCCACTTTGCTGAGAGTTTTTATCATAAATGGATACTGGATTTTGTCAAATGCTTTTTCTGCATCTATGAATATGATTGCATGGTTTTTATCTTTCAATTTGATAATGCGATGTATCACATTAATTGATTTGTGGATATTGTACCAACCTTGTATCCAAGGAATAAATCCAATTTGATATGGTGTATGATATTTTTAATGTATTGCTGAATTCGGTTTGCTAATATTTTTTTGAGGATTTTTGCATCAATGTTCATAAGAGATATCGGCCTATAGTTTTCTTTTTTTGTAATGTCTTTGTCTGGTTTTGGAGTCAAGGTAGTGGTAGCCTCATAAAAAGAATCAGGGAGCCTTCCTTCTTCTTGAATTTTTTTGGAATAGTTTGAGAAGAATAGGTGTTAATTCTTCTTTGAATATTTGGTAAAATTCGCCTATGAAGCCATCTGGTCCAGGATCTTTGTTTTTTGGGGCAGTTTTTATTACCGATTCTATTTCATTGGTGATAATCAGTTGGTTCAGATTTTCTGTTTCTTCTTGACTCAGTCTTGGGAGATTGTATGTTTCTAAGAATGTGTCCATTTCTTCCAGATTGTCCAATTTGTTGGCATCTAATTGCTCGTAGTATTTTCTTATGATCCATTGTATTTCTGTGGAGTCCATAGTTATTTCTCCTCTTTCATTTCTGATTTTATTTATTTGAGTCCTCTCTCTTTTTTCCTTGATAAGTCTGTCCAAGGGTCTGTCATGTGTTTGTGTATTTTTCATTTTTTTTTCTTCTAGTTGATTTCTAGTTTCATACTACTGTGATCAGAGAAGACAGTTGATATGATTTCAGTCTTCTTAAATTTATTGAGACTTCATTTGTGTCCTAACATGTGGTCTATCCTGGAAAATGTTCCATGTGCACTTGAGAAGAATGTATATTTTGCTGCTTTGGGGTAAAATGCTCTGAAAATATTTATTAAATCCATCTAGTTTAGTGTGTCTTTTAGACCCATTGTTTCCTTGTTGATTCTTTACCTGGTGGGAACTACAAAGTGATTTGCAGATGGTTGTTACCTATGCTGGTTCTATAGGTAAGTGGAAGAGACAACGCTATAGGCAGCGGTCGGTTATCCCTCGTTCCTGACCTAGGGCAGTTTAGAAGAGGGACCAGTGCTCCTCAAGTCCCATCAGTTGCCTGTAAGTCTCTGAAACTGAAAGAGCCTCTGGGTAATATGCATGTTGGGTGGCACAGGGACCCCAGGAGTCTCTTGGGTCTATTGAGTAAATTTCCTCCTGCCGCTGTAGTTCAGTTTACTTGCCAATGATGTCTCTGTGGCTCTCTGTATAAGTTTCCAATCATAGCAAGGTCAGCTGCTGCCCACGTTTATGTTGGCAGCAGTGATCTGCTTGACCTTATCTTGGAAATGTGCAGCTCACAGTGCTGGCTGCCAGCTGTGAATGCTTGGCCCTGAATTGGCACAGGGCGTGGCAGCCATCCAACAACAAAAGCCTCAGGCAATCTGCAGATGGGGTGGGGCGGGTTGATATCCTCAGGCCAGAGCTTCCTAATGGCCCTGTGGGAGGGGTCTGCACAGCCAAGCTGGCATGGTCTGTAGATTACACTGTAGGAGGGCTGGACTAAGGCACTATGGTGGCTGCCCTTCTAGTCCTCATGCTAGTGCCAAGTAATGCAGACTTTCTCGGTATGAATCCCGTGCGAGCTTCTGACCCACTGCCGGTGTCCCGGGTGAGTGTCTGCAGGTCAGAAAGCCTGTGTGCTTCCAAGGGGAGTCTAGGGTTTCAGTCTCCTGTCTCACCCAGGCAGCCAGAATACCCTCTGGTTTCTACAGTCAGTTATTGGAATCTCCTCTTCCCTGCACTGGGGAGCCCCCAAAAGAGACCAGACCCCCCTCTCCCTCAGGAGAGCCTCTGCATCCTCACTCTCCCTCCCGGTGACCCTCCACCACCCGCGGGTGCAGGTCCAGCCTGGTTGGTGACTTTGCCCTTCCTACCGGCTTCAGCGTGGCTCTTTTATATTATCAGATGTGCGTGTTACAATCAGCTGGACTTCAGGTGATTCTCCACATTGATTATTTTCTAATTTGGTTGTAATTTCAGTGCAGACCTGGGAGGAGACAAACCCTGCTTTTTACCTAGTCCGCCGTCTTCTTCTCTTCCATCAAGTCAGCATTTCTTATTATGAACTCTTTTTCGACTCTGCTCATTCATGTCTTAATAGAGTCAGTGAATATACATTATTCTTTCCATTAGATTGCCTGGAAAGGGAAGGAGCAATTTGATTTTAGATTGTTGGGATGTAGCACTAACACCGTTTTATATTTCCTGTTGTGGGTTCAGTGTTAAAAATCAATGGAGAAAGAGAGGATCAAAATAATTGACGAAATAAAGTCTTATAGGATCCATATGAAGGATGGAAGTGCTACTGTCATTGTATATTGCAGATGCAGGTAAATTTAGATGAGATTGATTGGGACTTAGCTAAAGAAGTTCTTAAAGGAAAACAGCTTTAAATAATTAAGTAATAGAAGAAGAATGTTTTGAAATCACTGACCTAATGTTTTGCCTTTAGAAGCTAGACTAAGAAAAACAGTTAAAATTAATATAAGTAGAAGAATGAAAATAATAAATAGAGCAGACATGAACAGCATATTTTAAAGTTAGTGGAAAAAACAACCAAAGCCATTTGTATTATAAGAGCAACAAAATTACCATACCCTTACCTGGACTAATCAAAAAAAAAAAAAAGATGAAACAGAAATTACCAGTATTAAGACTGCCAGATCTTACCACCATTAGAGGGCTAAAACTGATACAATCAAATATGGAACTTAGACAAAATGGTTAAATTCCTTGTGAAATAATTTACCACAATTGACAAATGATGGAGCAGAAAACTTAAATTGTTTTATATCTGTTAAATAAATTGAACTTGTTATAAAAAAACTCACAAAAACTCCCAACCCATGTGGTATTACACATGTGTTTACTCAAATGTTAAGGAAAGATTAATGTCAAATTTATACAACCTTTTTCAAAAAACAGGTGAAACACTGCATGAATCATTTCATGAGGCCAGCACAACCCTAATACTAAATTCTGACAAAATTACAAAAATAGAAAATTAAAAACCGTTATCCTTCATGAATATAGATGAAAAACCTTTAACCAAATATTAGCAAATAAAACAATATGTGAAAAGGATAAACACCATATTTAAGTAGAGAGTATCTCAGTAATGCCAGGTTGAAAAACAATGTAATTTACCATATTATCATAAAAATATAAAATCTTATGATATTTTTAATAAATGCAGATAAAATGCTGACAGAATTTGACATCAATTATGATTAAAAACTCTCAGCAAACTAAGCAATGAACTTCATTCATCTGATGATGATCATCTTTGTAAAACCCATAGCTAACATAGTATTTAACACCGAAAGGCTTTTTTTTTCCCCGAGTTGGAAACAAGGCAAGTATGCTTGCTATTTTAATTTCTATTTAACATTATACTGCATGTCCTTAACACTACAATAGGACAAATAACTAAGATAGGCAAAGAAGAAGTAAAACTCTTCCTATTGACATATGGTATATTAGTTTACATAGAAAATTTTACTGCATTTAGCAGCTACTGAAATTAATAATATAAAAAGCCACAATATACAAGATTAAATTGACAATTGAAATTTAAAAATTCCACTTCAAATACTAAAAATTAAAAAAAGTATTTATGAATATATCTAAGAAAATATGTACAAGACAACTACACTGAAAAATAAAAACATTACTGGGGAAAAAGACAAAAATAAATGCAGGGATATATCATGTGCTTGGGTTGGAATAAAACGGAAAAACAGAAAAAAACCTTCCAGTCCTTGGTGCTTCCAGACTTAGTGAACATACTGCTTTCAAAGGAAGTGACTGTTCCCCGGAGTCAGTTTCCTAACTGTAACACAGCAAGCTGGGAAATAGTGGAATCTCATCTACAGACGAGTCAGACGGAAGGAATACAACCCTAAATCCCACAGACAGGCAAGACATTACTTGTCATGGGGGAAAAAATCTGTCTTTGTAAGAATTCAGAGATTATATCACTCAAATACCTAATCTAAAGATATTCCCAAAGATAGAACATTAACTGTATAACAAACTCAAATGGAGACTTCAAAATAGTGTTAAAGGCCAGGGGAAGGAGTTGTGAGAAATGATCCTTGATATGAATTTGATGTTAACCCACTATTAGAATCTATATCCTTGAAATAAATGTACCAGGAAATAATGGCAAATGAACAAGAATATTCATAGTGTAATAGTAAAGACTGACAGCAGTGAATTTTCATTAGTAAGAGACTGATTGTAAAGATTGTGGCATATCCATACCATGAAATTTCATGCACCCATTACTAAAAGAAAGGTAGATCTATAAGACACTATTGGGAAAGATATCTATGATATATATATTTACCTGGGCACATCAAAAGCAAGATATAGTTAAAGATGCATTTAATATATGTTGTTTAAAAATACTGTGAAAATATAACAGCAATTGGGCAATGTTTAATAAAGTCAAAAACATAGGCAGTATGAAAACGCAGTTTACATATATATATTAAGAATTTTTTGCATATTTTTATAATGAAACATGGCTAAATATGTTTATTGCTGCATCTTATTTTGCAGAGTGAAAAATTATAAATAATAGGTTATGAACAAACTATAGTATATTCATGTGAAGAAATAATATGCTAAAGTTAAAATGAATCGAAGTGAATATTTCAGGTACAGGTAGATCTCAGGTAATCTGAGTGGGAAAAAATAAGTTAACAACGATTTTAATATTTATATTAATGATGAAACACATAAATAGTATGTTGTTTTTATATATGATATATTCTTGTGTTGCAAAATACCAACCACAGATGTGAAGATACACACTATTTGGTAATGATTGCCTCTGGGACAGAAAGGAAATGAGATGAGGAAGAAACAAATCTTTAACTAAATTGTGGTTTATTCCTTCAAAAGACTTTTGAAGCAAATGTGATACAGTAATATTTTTAAAATTCTAGGTGATCTTCAAAAAGGTATTATATTATTCTCGTTTGGAGATAAGATTAAAAAAATATTGGATCATTGGATTCTAGTCCTTTAAGCAGCTGTAGTTATAAAAATAAAAACTGATTTAAGAAAACTTAGATAGAAAAAATACTTATTTGATGCATGCCATGTTCTGTGGCATGTAAAATGTTGTAATATCTCAGTTAATCCTCAGAATAACCTTATATGGTGGATGATATTTTTGTTACCACTTTATAGGTTAAAAAACTGAGCTATAAAGAGATTAGGCTTATTGTCTCAAGTTATAGATTCAGTTAGTGGTAGAATTGGAATTGGAAGTAAAGCATTGTGTCTCCAGGATCTGGTTTCTTAACTTTCATGTGAGATTCTTTCTTGGACTTTAAGTCCTTTGTTTCCTGAAAAGTAAATTAGGAAATTTTATTGTGTAAGTGGGAAGGCATGAAATGAATGGACTGGCAGAATTTGGGCCCTGTTAGGTGGGGTTTGGTTGTTCTAAGGGTGCTCATACAGGGCAACGGATATTAAATTGAGTATGAGAATTTGGAAATTAGTCCAAAGGGAGTGTGGTATTTAAAGGATTACTTGAACTCAGACAGTTGCTTTGTCAGAAGACTGCTTGTTATCGTTTACTCTGGCATTGGATAACAAAGCCAAAGCAAGGAAATACAGTGAACTCAATTATTTTGCCCAGCTATGTTCCTTGAGTGGGTGAGGAAGGATGAGAAGAATCTCTTTTCATGCTCACTTTGCTTCCAATGTAAGAAATATTACATTAGTAAGACATGTTTTTATCCAGCCCTGTTCCCACAGAGAGAAGGAATAGCTACTTCTCAGGAGAGTAGAAAGGAGAGGAGAATACTTTCAACCTCCTTGCTTCTACTCCCACAGGAAGGTTAAATGTATTCTTTAAAGAAAGTTGTGGTTTATTTAATAACTTAGTGTATCATGATGAGAAAGAAGGTAGATTTCATTACTTTTGCACTACTTTGTAAATAATGGTTTTAGGCAAATGAAGCTATAAAGCCTTTTAGTTATAAAACTTTAAGGATTGATATTTTATTGTAAATAAAAAGTCAAACAGTTAATAAATTTTGATAAGATTTTACAATACATAGAATGACTGTCAACGGCATTAAAATTTGGTATTTTTTGAATGACTAACAGTGTTATGCAACTCACTGCCACATAATCTTTATTACACTTTCTCCAATGAGTGCACCTAAACCCCACAAAATACACTTTTTAAAATAGTGTGAATTATGAAAAAAATAAGTAAGCTTTGGTAAAGAGATACTGTTTGAGTTATGTCCAAACCTACCTCATGGGTGGTCCGATTGTGCCTGTGTAAAGGATCCAGGTAATAAGACCTGGTCCTTGATTTGGGACTTGAGAAGGCAGATCAAGAATGGAGACCAAGAAAGGAGGCAGAGGGTAATGTATAATTAAAATCTTGAGTGAAGTTCAACAATCAGCTAAGAAAAATTCTAATATGTTCTCCTCATTTGGACCTCCATTACATCTCTTTCATCTCATTTAAAAGTATAATATCCTAACTTTCACAGTATTTCATTGTATTTGTTTTATAACCCATATAAACCAAGTCACTTGAGCTCAGAAACTGTATCATACCTTTACTGGTTACCTCATCTATGACTGAGTAGAAAGCCTTTTTTTCCTGATACAAAGTCATTAGCTATTGATTGAAATAATGAAAGAACATGTTATCCTAACATAAATATGTGGCATTGCCTCCAAACTATGCCTATTCCATATGGGCACATATGCAGAGTGAAACTTGTTTTATCAAAGCACAGAGCCTCATTGCCAGTGCCAATATTCCCAGCCCATCTTGACCAGATCATCTTTATTCTACATTGAAGTCATAGGTGGCAAACCCAAGCCTAGCTAGGTTTATTATGAATATACATTGTTGGTATCTAGAGTAAAAAAGAATATCGAATATCCAAAATAACAGTCCTCACTACAACTGGAAATATTTAAACACTATGATTTGTTATCTCCTTTTATAAAAGGATATCACATTATTGTTAAAATCGACAAAACTGAGAACTCTTTTGGAAACTAGCTTAAAAGACTATAGACTAGCAGTGTTCAATAGAACTTTACATGATGATGCAAATGTCCTATATTTGTGTTGTACCGTATGGTAACCAGTGCCCACATGTGGCTGTTAAGTCCTTGAAATGTGGCTATTGTGACACAGGAACTAAATTTAAAATTTTATTCTTAATTAGATGTAAACAACTACACATGACTGGTAGCTATATTTTGGATAGTGTAGTGGAACCACTTTGCAATTCAAACTCCAGACTCTAGATTATTTACGCCTCTCGAATCTCCGAGGGACAGACTTTTTGCCATTTATAACTGTGAAGCAATAGAAAGAAAATGACATTTAAAGATTAGGCATTGAAAGTCTACAGAATGTATCACAAGCCAGAACCTATAATAACTAACATTAACTTAAAATACTTTCTATGCACCAGACATTGATTAAAGCAGTAACTCGTTTATATATCATAACAACCCTTTGAAATTAGTACTATTAGCATACCCATTTTATTGGTGAGGAAAATGAAGCACAGAGAAGGTAAGTAACTGGCCCAGGGCCACTCAGCTAATAACTGTTAGAGTCTGGATGCAAGCAGTTTGTTCAGAATAGAGCCTCCAAGTATAGCTTTCATCTTTCCTGGAGCATGTATTAGAATTTACCAAATCTAAAATGCTATTAATTTAAGATCCTCCATTATTTTATCTACCCCTAAGAAAAGAAAAACAAACATTACCAATTAACGGACAGGCCACTAATTATAAAATGCAATAGGAAATGTTATCACATGGAAAAAAATCTGACTTAGAGGATATATTTTAGCGTTGCTGATAAGATTTGGGTCTTTTTAGCTAAAAGTAATGATGTACTTTAGAGTAAAATACATGAAGTTGGTATTGTTATTGTGGCCTGAAGATAAGAGATTAGAACAAAATAAGATTGGATTTGAATAAAACTCTTTCAGGGGCTATACCTTTTGCAAGAAATAAAGACAGTGGAGGTATGCATTAAGAGCTGTTTGTCAACCCTGATCATTCACCATTTAATCCATGTGAGCACCAAACTGCATACTCAATACAAATGTGTCAACTGCATTTTCAGGGATAAACCAGGACTATATTCTCCTTGATTTTGATAGGATAGCATTCTAATCTATTTCTGCCTTTTCATAGACTTGACAAAAGCAAGGAGTGGAGGAAGCATTAGGCAAGTCAATGGCAGTGAGGAATCAATCCATTGTGGCTGCTAAAGTATAAAATTTTTATAAGAAGAAACTTGGAAATGTTTCTTAAATTTAGTACAATGCCATAATGTCTTCTTAATGATACCTCGACACTTTGCCTGGAAAGCCTTCCTGTTCTCCCTAAGCAGAAGTGTATCTTATCCTAAACTCCAGTTGGTCTTTACATAAGAATGATGTCATGGTGTTGTAATCCTGTATTTTGAAGGCTATCTTTCTTTTATACAGTATACTTTTCATGTCAGTACTTGTGTCTTTTCATCGTATATCTTTAATACCCAGAAAATGCCTGCAACATATTAGAAAAATCACTTGTATTAAATAAGCAAAGAGTTATCCAGCCATGGTCACCTAACAACTACCAGGCAAAGAGAAGAAAAATTTAGCTTTCTTAGGTGTCTATGATGCTGCCTAAATATATTCAATGCTCCGGAATCTCTTAACAATTATTGCTACAATAGCTAACTTGACATAGTGTGTACATGTTGCTTGGTCTGGTCAGAACCCATTCCCTTCTAATGAGAGAGGCTCGCTCTCTCTGATGGGGTTGCTGACTTGGTAAGATGTAGATCTAGAGCTTTTTATAGGCTTTTGGCTTCCACATGGGGAGAGTCTGCATGAGAATGAACCATCACAAAGAAATAGAATGAAGAAGAGTGGAAAGAGTTCTAGTAGCCTCATTTGCATACTTGCATCTATCAGTAAATAGACTTTTCAATTACATAAGCCAATAATTCTCCACTTTTTCAAAGCTAAAATAAATTTGAGGTGAATAAGTTGTTGAACTGGAAGGTAGCCCTTTCACTAATGCTGTATGAAAACAGAATACTTCATGTGCCTTTCTTCAAGTGGTATTAGGTGACTATTTTATGCTGGTACTTTTCTTGTTCAAAATATGGAAGATTTTATTTATTGGTCCCAATATTGAAGTCTTTAACATGTCTGAATTGTTATTCAGTACTTGGTTATTAACTATAAATGCGGTATTCCCTTGCTAGGTTTTGGTAGAGCAGCTACATGTAGAAATATAAATACCACGGGAATATCAGGAATATACTGAAGTACATTTCATGTAATGTACCATGTCCTATGGAAGAGTACTACTGCTCATCTCGCTTAGCCAATATTTTTTTAATTCATGTTCTTTTCCCAACATTGAGATAGATATTATTTTCAACAACTGAAAAGGAGCCTAAGATCTAATATATACTTTTTAACCCTATGGCTTTAAAGAAAAAAAGCTATTTACAATTTTTAATTTACTAGCCAATTAGGAGATATATGTACACTTGAAATCATGGCAGAATGGAGTAAACACTTGAATTCTGGTCTAATTTTGAATTTACCATCTACGAATCAGGCATGTTGGGTAATTTGTTTAATATTTCTGAGTTTTTTTTTTAACAAGCATGTGGGATTAGATTATTGGAGATTTCTTCGATCTCATGTAATAAAATGTGGAATGATAACCTTAAGAGGTCATTCCTGGGAGTCCTCTGATTCTGAATAAAATTAGAAGGAATCTCGCGTCCCACTTTATAAGTCTTAAGTCTGACCAATGTAGTCCATTCTCACTAAATGAGACCATATTCCTAGTGTTGCTAGAATATTCTCCCTAAACCAATGCTAACCAATTTTTTACTGATATTAATACTGTGTTAGTAATATAGTTTATGGAATTAAACTAATACTGGAAATGGGATTAAGAAAAAACTCTGTGTATAATTCACCTCTGAAATGTTCTGTTCCCAACATTAATACATTTTATCTCTGAAAGACTAATACTTATCTTAATTAGGTATTAAATAAATTAAGTATTATTAGATGATACCTATCTGTTTCAGGCACTGTGCGAAGAATTAAATGAATCATTTAATTCTCATTCTAATTTATGATAGATGTACTACTTAATGGATGAAAACATGAGACTATTCAGTGGTCGCATCAGAATTCATTATTTTGCCTATTTGATCAAATTTAAACTTAAGTTTCCAAACCAAAATTAGATCTTATTAAAATATTTTTCTTATTCTCATAACTTACATAGGTTTAAAAATATGCTTTTTTCATTTTATTTATAACTCCAGAGAAAACCAGAGGATTGGGGATCATGCAATTTCAAATAATGTGTCATTTTGCTAGTAGAATCTCTCATTTGGAGTGCACTGCAATACTGCTGCTGTGTTATAGCGCCACTATTATTAAGGATGGGTTAGATTATGTCATGATAAAGAACAACCTCAAAAATTTTGATGCTGCATAGCCAAGGTTCATCACTCATGTAAAGTCTACAGTTAGTCTGAGCAACTTCCCAGGAGAAATTGTCCCCATGTAGTCCAGGCTGAAAAAGCCACCAGCATCCTGTAGCTATGCCATCTCGTAGACCCCTCTTAGTCATTGTAGCAGAAGAAAGTTAACCACTAGCAACTAAATTCTTCAGTCTACTAATGCCAAGCATAACTTAAAAAAGAAACTCATTGACCACGACTGGAAAAGGGGATTTTGAAAATAGAATCTTCCATGTGTCTAGAGAAGAAGAAACTAGATATGGGGAACACTAGCAATGTCTTCCCACATCGTCAGCACCAGATTTCCAAAGTCACTGTGCATGTCTCTATCAAGTTGGCAGAGGTTAAAGGACTGGGACGACTCATACATGAGAAATTGGTGTGCCCCAGGCGTAGGCATGGCACTTCAGCTCAAATTCGATCATACCAAACTTCAAGGGAAGCCAGGAAATGTAATCTAAATGTGTGACTGAGAAGAAATGGAAATGAATTTGGAAATGGGCTGGTGTTCTCTGTTGCATGGCTTGGCCAATATTTTTCCCTTTCCTGGGCCACACTCTTCTCAATCTTTTTTTTTTAATTGAGGTATAATTGGCATATAACATTATATTAGCTTCCAGTGGATGAAATATGATTTGATATTTGTATATATTGAAAATGATAACAAAGTAAGTCTAGTTAACATCTGTCACCATCCAGTTACAGTTTTTTTCTTATGATGAGACTTTTTAAGATCTACTTTCTAAGCCACTTTCAAATATATAATATAGTATTAATTGTAGTCACCATGCTGTACATTTTATTCCCATACTTACATATTTTATAACTGGAAGTTTGTACCCAAATCTTAGTGCTTTCTTGTCTTCAAGTCAGTGCAAATATCTACCCTAGCTATCTCCCCTGTATTCCAACTCATATATCATATTGAATATTTCAAAATCATGTCCAGAACTGAATATTTGATTTCTTTTCCTATGCTAATGTATTCAAATTAGCTCATTCTCTTGGATCTACCTTCAAATTATATCCAGAATTGAAATAAATCTTTTCACTGTCACCATTGGTGCCTAATCCAAGACACCTTCTCTTACTCGAATGAATGATTGCAAAAACTTCTTAACTGGTGAAACTTGCTACCCTGGCCCCGACATTTAGTTCCCATGACAGAGGCAAGAATGATCTACATAAAGCATGAATTAGATTTTGCCACACTACATTTTCAGACTTAGGCTAGTGATATTCCTTTTCACTAATTGTTACATGTCCCTCAGGCAGTAAAGACATCTCTTGTTTTAGGGGACAATTAAAATGTGCTGAGCCACAGTCAAGATTAGTAGACTCACCTGATCTCTCCTTATGTTTTTCTGTAATGGTCCATGTTTCTCACTTTTACTCCCAACAATTGACAGTGATTATATAGAAAATAATGTTTTTTTTTTCTCCTTTACAACATTGGGTATTAGCTGTCCTCTATTCTCTGACAGTAATGTTATAAATTATAAGGTATGTAATAATTCTTAAGACTTTGAGCAAGCCATAAAAACTGAGAAACACCTCACGCTTTATTATAATTTATATGTTGTATAATGAGAAAGCAACAGCTCAAGCCTTACAGTACTGTGTTTTCCTGGCAGCTTATGAAATTTGCCATATGTCTTTCATATCAAAGTAGATGTCACAAAGAACGTAGCTATGCATTATATTTTGATATCTACAGATATTATTTTACCACTTTTCTTAACAGTGATTTTAATCATGTAGTATTTGTATGTGTGTGTGTGTATTTTGCTTTATTTTTGCCTTTTCAATTTTTTTCCCTTTATTTTATTGAAGTTTCAAAGACCATAAAGCTCTATATGGGGAGATAAAATACAATTCTTTGCAAATATCAAACATTGTTTACTTCTTTTTTTCAACTTTTAAAGTTGCCAATACATTTTTACATTTGCCAATTTCATTTGGTATTTGCTACCTCATATGAAGTATGATTGATTTTTTCCACTTAATTATTTTTCTTTAAAAGTCAAAATAAGCCTTGTACATGATTTTAAAAAACACGTAGTGTGTGAGGAGTTATAACAAACTATTATTTAATTTTCTCCAATCTAGAAGATAGATACAGATTAGGCAAATGTCATTTTTAGTCATCTTATTCTTGAGGAGCCAGTAAGAAATATTTTTTTCTAATTATGGAACAATGTTCTTTTTATACACAGAACCATGTTGAAAGATATGTAATATACGTTGGAAGATTGTGTTTTTGACAAAGTTGTTGGAGTTGCATGCAAATCATAGTTACTTTCTAGTCGATGCAGATATTTAGCAAATATGCAGAGTGTTTGCCATGAGTAAAACTTTGTGTGGAGGCTTGCTAATGGATAACATGACAATTCAGACTCGGAGTCTATCCTCACTGGGTTTGTAGTCTAGAAGGGAAATGATAAAGGAAGTAAAATCCATACATGAAATCTTGCTTGATAGGCCTCTTCCTACCAACTGATCTCTTTTGTTTGTTTCCCATTTTGTCTCTTCCTCTTGAAGAACAATGTTCTGTATCAAGTTATGATTAGTTGTTCTGGCATTCTCTAAAAAATGTAACCTGAAGATAATTAAGGGTTATATTTGATTATATCCAATAATATGTGCCAACTATTGAATTCTCGATAACGTTCGTGGAATCAGTGAATGGTCCCCGTTCAAAAGATATGTACTTATTTAAGGAAATTTTGATAATGTGCAATGATATTCTAAATAATAGAGGAATAGTACTAACATTATTTGCATCTTGATAAGAAAAGGAAAGACAAAAGAGAAATGATTTCATTAATTTTATAAAGTATTTACATTTTTTAAGTAAGTAGTAGTAAGTAATGCTGATCCGCCTTCTCTATGGAGAAATGTCTTTGAGGATTCTCTTTCTCTCTCTCTTTTTCCTTTGAGATGGTTTAATGGTCAGCTGGGACCACTGTACATTCAGACTTTTCTTCTAGGCAACCATTAAGTATAACATATGGCTACTTGAAAAGATCATAAATACAGGCTCCTTATTTATTATGGTCTTTATGAAACAAATTCATAGGGATGGAGATCTCCTAATCTAGTTTAATCTAAATGATTTCATTGATGTACTAAGAACCATATACATTAATCCACAAACAAATTTATATCTGAGCTTTCCTTCTGGGACTGACAAGGAGTTTTGATGAATTGATATGTTTATGAATAGAGTCTATGGAAAAATCTCTAGATGTAACAGTATGTTTGCATGTTACCGATCTTCAGATGGATGCTCAATGTGAGAGGTAGCCAGAAGACTTGTTATTATGATAGTAGCCATTTGAACTAGTTTCAACTTTGTATAGTGACAGGTGTTATACTACTTAAAATTTCAAATAAAATGAGATCTGTGAATTTAACTAAAAACCTGAAATTTTTACCGTTATTGTTTATTAGTTTGAACAACATATAGATCTTTTATAAATGAGATCTCCTAACATACTAATCAATATCATGAACCTTAGATTTAGACACCCTAGCCTGTGGTTCAGTTTCTTGTCATTTTGATAAGATTAACAGTACCTCATGGCATTATGTGATGATTAATGGCTACATTTTCGAAAAGAATTTAAAATAGAGTCTGGCCCATGCTAACCATTCCTACTTGTCATAATTGTCATGGTTCTTACCATTATTATTATACACTTACAAGTGTGTTATTTACTTTCTTTAAATCTTGGTTTTCTTATCTGGGTAATTGAGACTATGCTATTTATACTAAAGGGTGTTTTTGTAAGTAGAGATTAGTTATGGCTAGCTCATCAAAAGCATTATACAAATCAAAACCAATATTTTGTTTTATTATTAAAACTATTATTACTTTATTATACTATGCGAACCTTTGGCAAGATTATTTAATCCCTCTATGCTTTAATCGCTTCATCTGGAAAAGCGAGACAACACTACTATGCAATAGAGATTTTTTTTCATAAGGACAAATAGAGCTCATAGTAAGAATGCAGTAAATAATGGCTACAATTATTTTCATGTTGTTGTTGCTGTTACTGCAATGATTTAGTGTGGAATAACTACCCATAATATAAACCAAAATGCTTTTCAGTCAGTTCTCTGAAATTCTATCCATCAAATAGTCAAAGAGATTCGGTGATTGAAGATATCATATGTGCTGTCTTTCATAACCAGACAATTTTAATATTATACTGTAGTGTATTTTATTTTATAAACCACAGGTATTTGCCATTAGATCAGATGGAAATATTTTTCTTTCATTTGGTATAGCAATTATGTATCACTTGTCACTATTTTTCAAAACAAAATGTCATCTCCAATGGGAAGATGAAACGGAAATTTCAGATGTCATAATTGTCAGGAGAGTCATAACATATTATGTGAAGATTAAAAATGTGCTAGAAGGTAAGGAAAATAGAATCATTATCTCAGGAAGAATTCAGTCTGCTGACACATAATGCACGCCTGTTGGATAAATAAATGGCTGGTTCAGTCTGTTTTATGCCACCTGCCATGCATAGTGTATCTTAGCTAAGGACACTAAAGAGCTATTTTGAAATTTTCAATAGAACTTAATCAAAGTTTTAGATTAAATCATTTTTTATGATCAAATATCTAATATCAAGGACTAATACTGAGTAACAAATTTAGAAGAAGATACATTTTTTATCTTACATTTTATTTTCAATGATTTTTGGAAGTAATGTGATCATTTTTTTCCTTTACACAGGACTTATATAATCCTTGTTTCTAAGCCGTGAAGAATGTACAATCAAATCAAATGTACACTCTAGTGTACATTTTTTCTCTATAGATGAGAAGCTGTAGCTTTATAAAAAGTTAAAACCTCTCACATTGAGCACATCTGTTTAGAACTAGAATAAAATTATGGAAAATTAAAAATGTGCTAATTTGTAAGTTTATTTGTTGAGAAAAATATTGCAAGGAGAATTGAGCTAGTTGCACGTCTTACCTGTTTTGTAGTACTGAGAAGTATGTTAGAGAATGGCGTGCTCATACTGAGTTTGCCTGAGACAGTCCTGGTTTAAACCTTGTGTTACGTGATCATTAACAACACAGCCTTCCTTCTTCAAATTGTCTTGCTTTTAATGATGTATTATATGACCATTGTCCTTAAAGGAGATGAAATCTGAGCCGCATTCTGAAAGATGAGAAGTTAGGTAAAGAAGGTTGCAAAACTGGGAAGATTATAAAAGAAGAGGTAATCACATTTTCTAAAACCCACAGCAATGAGCATTTTTTGAGGCACTACAAGTTCAGTTGTGAGTGCAGTGTAGCATTTGAAGGAATGAAGCATTGAGAATTAAGTCTAAATGTGAAGGCATGAATCATTCAATTCCTTCTTGTGGAAGGCTTCGATTGTTCTATTTTACTTTAATTATTTTGTTATTTTTAAATTTAGATTTGTCCCTGATCTCCCACCATCCTGGTCCTGATCATTCAGCTGTTTGCCAACAGTAGACATTTTTTAAGACGGATTCTATCACAAAACAGGTTTCCTGCCTATAGTTTTTCATTCTTTGCCCATGACATCTATATAACCATGAGATATAGACTAGATGTTTGTATTCTCCCCACATTCATAGGTTGAAATCCTAACCTTCGATGTGATAATATGTCAAAGTGGGGCCTTTGAGTGGTGATTAGGTTATGAGCCCTAATGAATGGGATTAACATTCTTACAAAAGAGATGCCAAAGAGCTAGCTCCCTTGCTACTTCCACCGTGTGAGGACACAAGAAGACAGCCATCTTTTAACCAGGAAGTGGGTTCTAACCAGGCATCAAATCTCTAGGTACCTTGATCTTGGATTTCCCTGCCTCCAGAACTGTGAGAAATAAATGTTTGTTATAGCAGCCAGAATGGACTAAGACATACCTGAAGTGTAGTTTTTAAGTTTTTCCTTCAACACCTGTTACTCTATTATTAATTAATTTGTTCCTCCAATGGACGTTTTAAGAAGTACAGATGTCCCATGCTCCACTGGCATGGTTCTCTTTAGTATTTTCAGTGCACTTTTAGCAAGAATGGGTTTATCTTGGTTGTCAAATGCCCTAGAGAGAACCTTGGGAATGGAAGAGAATGAGTTAAAACTTAAATGGAGTTCATGATTCTTTTGTTATTTTATGAATCCTCTGCCTATAAATTATGCTCATATGTCCCACCCATCTCCATAAAAATTAGCTTCTTCTTGAAATGACACTGTATTGCAAGGCATTTTGAAATGGAGAGTTGGGAATTAAGGCTCTACTCAAGTCTTCTTCCGATAATTAGCCATATAACCTTCAGCTAATACCAAATCAATCTTAGCTTCAAATTTCTTTTTTCCATTATAAAGGAGTTGAATATACAATGACTCATGCCCTCTGAGCTCTAAATTTCCACAAGATTTAGAAATCTCTTAAAATGTCCCTATGCCCTAGGGAGAGCCTCAAGCGTGCAGACTGTATTTGGCCTGCTGACCCAAGCACAAATCATTGCCTACAGTGACCGGGCCTGGATGAAGTGTGCTTCTCTGACAGCATTCATGATGAATCCTGTGGCAGTCATAAAGCTCACATGACAGTGCTGACCTGTATTATCGGCAAAAATTTGTCCTTCTCAGCCTCACAAGGTGATGACTACTGCTCTTGCATTGAAGTCATAGTTTGAGGCCAAATTCATAGAGAGCAATCAGCACAAATGACTTGAATTTAATAGTCTTACATGGAAAAACCTCTGCACCAAATCGATAATAGCCTCATCAATATTAGGAGTCAAGTTCTTCAAGCATCTCTAACAGAAATTGAAGAAAGAAGTTACATTATTTTTTTTCCTGAGAATAAAATTAGCTAGGACATTCTTAAGATTCCAAGAGACTTAATAATCTTTTTGTGCATTTTGTAAATTGTTGCTGATATGACCCACACCTAAACTTGTCGGTGAGCATCTTTTCCTATAATAATTCATGTTAATTCCTAATGTACTGTAGGTGTTTTTTAAAAGGAAAGATCCTGGGAAGACCTTTTGTTTCCTGACTCTTTACCTGTTTTGCAGGTGGAGTAGAGAGGAAATGTTCTGTGTAGTATTGATCATCTGCATCTACTTCTTTTTAAGAGTCTGATTTTAGAGATTTGTGTTTAGCAGTATTTGAGCACATATTATAAGCCAGGACTCTAAAATATGATTTCATTATATATATTTTTCAGGATTGAAATCCAGATCTTAAAAGGCCTATATAAGGTTATCTCCCCTATACCACAATGCCTCATAGTTACGTGATGGATAGTGGAGAAAAGAAATTTTTTTTTTTTTGTAGCAAATTTGAATTTAATGTTAAAGAGTATCATAGTATCAGTGATAAAGGCGTTGAAGCATTTCACAATTGACTTAAATCTTTGTTTTCTCAAAAATAAGAATTTCATGTGTCTATATAACATAAGGAATCACTAGGCTAATGATGGTGATCTTAAAAGTCATGGGATGTGTTTGAAAGTTAAGAAGGATAACTAAAAGTCTTTGTCATAAAAACTTCCCTCTTATTTTTGACAACAGCCTCTTTCCAAAGAGACTTTTACTGTTGAAACATTTGCTTCTTTACTTTGCCGTGGTTCTGAACAGTCAGGTCCCAAGTTCTGTTCTATGGTTGCTCCTCCTCTGATAATTTCTCTTAACACTGCTTCACTTGGAATTGGCGATTTATGGACTTTTCCAGCCATGTCAAAACATTGGAAATAAACATAATAAAACCTATTATTCATTCACTCATTTATTCATCCAACATATATGAATCCCCCTCCAACCAAATAATACTAGAGACATTGTACACGGCCCAGGGAATGCCTTGTTCCACCTGTCAGCGCATGCGTTACCCATGGAACTCACAGGATCGTTTGTGCTTTTGTTGCTGCCCATTCCACATGTTTGTATCCCTAGTTTTTAAGACAGTGCTTGGCAAATAGCGTGCACCCAATACTCACCTCCTGACTCATGCTGACTGTTCTCTGGTGCCCAGCTTTACCACATAACAAAATGCTGGAGTTAAAAAGGACTACATTGTTCATCTATCCAGATGCCCCAATTCTTTAGAAGAGAGAAAGCTATCCGTAAAGTGAATACACACAGAGAGAAACATGTTATATCCAAGGTTACTCAGATTAGGAGCAGAGCTGGGGCAAACATATTTGGTTTTTTGTTTACTGCCTATTACAATAGCTTTCTTACATTATGGTCTGCATTCTAAATTCACGATGAAGCATAGCATAAAATTAGTAATAATACTTATAACTCAAAGTACATTATGAACTATATTTACTAAAAAGCTGATAAAATCAGATGCTAGGCTTTCATTCCATAAAATTTTAATTGATGCCTCTAACAGGTATAATTCTAGGGAGAAACTCGGTTTTAATTCTGTGTCATCTCACATCTGTCACCAGTCTCAGCACAATGACCGTCCTTGGGTATTGATAGAAAAAATGAGTTTCACAATTAATCTCTTTATCAACAGTAGAAAATGACTCCCTCTGAGGCCCTATTTGAAATGTAGTCTGGGGATATATTTACTTCTTGGATCAAGATGAAGCATTTAGGGGAAAGAGGAGTATAATTTTCTTGTGACAAGAGCAAAGCTCTGGTGTTCAGAGGCAAATACATTTAACCAGTGGATTGGATAGAGATTAAAAAATAATAACTGTGTTCCTACAAGTTTACTGTTATAGCTTCATACCAGTTGTGTTTTTGCTTGTTGATTTTAAGTAGTCTTGTCTACCTTTTACAGCATTTTCCTGTCCCTGTGGGTTAAGGTCAAGTGTTATTCAGAGAAGATTAGCTGTGACATTTCTGTGTCAAAATCTGACCCCGGGCCTGGGCATGGTTTGTTCTCACGTAGCAAAAGCCATCGGTTGGTTATTTCTGAGTACAAATCGCTGCAGAAAGTTCTTTTCAGTCTATATGACAATGAAAAACCTAGTACACTAGATTTTCACAATGATATTAGTAAAAAATACAATCTCACATTTATTAAAGATTTACTCTGTTCCAGATTTAATGCTAAAAGCTTAAAATCAATTTGTATATTTAATCCTTACCAACTCTAAGGTGGGTTACATTGTTATTTGTATTGCACATGTAAGGAAAATTAGGTTTAAAAAATCAAGGCTAAAACACATTGTTCACTTGGATAGTTATCAATATGCAATAATAACCTTTATTATACAAACTTTTTTATACATTCAACCAAAATGACCCTATGGAGTAGCCACTATTATTAACTCAACCATATTAAATTGAGAAATAATACAACTTGACTAATCTTATTGCTAGTAAGAACAGCTGAGGTGTTGAGATTTTGACCCATGCAGTCTATTATTTTCTTGTTCACTCGATATGATGCAGATAGTGGCCGAATATGGTATCACTGCAAATATTGTGTGAAGTGCTACATAACTTATTTCTAATATATTAAATAAAATATAAAGAGTATATGCTGAAGTTTCATCACAAAGTATTAGTATACTTTTTAATTTTAAAAGGCTGGATTATAGATAAATAGAAAATAGTTGTAATTGTTACTCAAATTCTAAATTAATTTTATTCAGTCACAGTATAGATTAGAATATACTTTTATCAGATTGTTTATAATCATTATCTCACTACATTATAAAACATGATGTGACAATTCATAACTTAAATTTGCTTTTGAATAAACTTTGAAAATTTTAATAAATAATAGTTTGATAGAAATACCATACAAATTATATATTACCTTGTGATAATATCTGTTTACATAACAGGCATTTCTAGACTTTTACCAGTAATCTACTCCTGGAAATCAAATATTCTGCATGAAATCTTTAAGAGGAAGCCAACTTCCCTTTATTTCAAGTGGGAAAAAATTATCATGCATTTAAACATCAACTCAAACCTTCAGTCGACATTCCAAAATGTAACTAAAACACAAGAAACCAATGCTTTATATATAAGTAGCAAACTGCTTTCTGATCACCAGTTAATATGGTTTGTTAACTATTGGCCCCCCCACCCCTTTCTTTTCTTCCTTCTCTACAATTCCCTTTAGCTCCTTCCAGGCTTTTTAGGGACCCACTAGGAAAAAACAATAGTTATGTTAGAAAATCCCTTTGGAAATATACTCAGGATGAGCACACAATGGCAGCAAATTTTTCCTCCTGATTATGAAACTATATTGTCCTCATACTAATATCCAAGAGGCACATTTTTGGGGGGGTGGGAGGAAGGGGATGCGCACTTAGTGATCTTTTCAAATGCCTAGATATAATTGTGTCTTATGACCAGCGGTGTTTGAAATATAACTTAAGGGTTTACTACAATCATTTTGTGATAAAATTGTATTGAATTCAGGGGATATAAATGCAAAATATTTTTAAATAAACATTAGCTGAATACCATTTTGTTAAGATACAGGAATGGCTGGAGCACTGGGTATCAAATACTAAAAGGCCTTCTGCCAGGGAGGTGTTTATTTGGAAGAAGTTTTTCAGTGTATGCCTACATTTCAGTTTGAAAATTAGTTGTAGGTATTAACATATGTTTACATGGAGTGCCTGTATGTCTGTCTATCTCGCTCTTTGCTGATGAAATAAAGCCAGAGACTATGACAGTTGAACATTTTCTGTTGTATTCTCTTAGATTTTTTGTCCTAACAGAGAAATATTTTTTCAGTGCAAACTAAATCCTGGAATTGCTTTGAGACTTTTTCAGTTGCTTTACCACAGTTCTGAGCAAAATTCCCTTTGCCCTTGTGTAAATGCAGATGAGGGAAAATAATCTGAGATGGGCCACAGAAGCGTGTGGGCAGCATTTATTTCTGAGACTAAAGATAAGAATGCAAATTTCCTTATGTTTAATGAGGTCTCAGGTTTCGCATTCTGAAAATGTGAGCATTTAGAATTGTGGAATGATGTGTAGTAAAAGGTAGAATAAACTAGATTTGTATGGTGATTGACATTTGTCTATGTAATCTCTGTGCTGTGCAATCTTACAGCAAGGAATTCATATACTCTTTAACATCAGTGAAGAAGCAAGCCTCATAGTCAAAATAGTGCAACAATTACAATCGACCTTGCTTTCAAGGAATCCAAGAAATATTATTGTACGGTAGGTGGCAAATATTATCATCGCACTTATGCAGATTTTGTTTTCCTTATGGGTTTGTCTGATGTTCAAATCTAAGGCAATTAACAATGGACGAATGCTTAATGAAAGTATGAATGGAGATATGTACATTTTCTTTTTTTCTACTATGACTCCTGGGTAAGGTAAAAACCTGTGACTGGAATTATGGATTAATTGCTTTAGAAACAGTGTTTCTTCAGAATCATTCCTAGCTGTCAGTCTACATGTTGAGAAAGTTCTGAATATTATTTCTTATTCTCAAAAGATATCAGTAAGCAAAGTTCACTGTGAAATGCGATTGAAACAGGACATTCACTTGTGTATTTTACTAATAATTTTTTATTTTTCAATTACAGATGGCATACAATATTATGTTAGTTTCAGATATACAACATGGTGATTAAATGTTTATATAATTTACGAAGTGGTTACCCCGATAAATCCATTACCCCTGACACCATACATACTTATTACAATATCATTGACTATATTCCCTATGTTGTACTTTACATCTCCATGACTATTTTGTAACTGCCAATTTATATTTCTTAATCCCTTCCCCTTTATCAACCCCCAACCCCCTCCAGTGTGGCAACCATCAAAATGTTCTCTGTATCTATGAGTTTGTTTTTGTTTTATTTGTTTATTTTGTTCTTTAGATTCCACATGTAAGTGCAATCATACAGCATTTGTCTTTTTCTGTCTGATTCCACTCAGCACAAATCTCTAGGTCCATCTATGTTGTTACAGTCATCTGCTCTTTATATATTTTTTATATATTTCTGAGTTATACATCACTTAAAAGTTTCAAAATGTGTATCTTGATTATATATACACACACAAACATGCCCACACATGTGATACATACAGTTTTATTTATATCTAGTCAAATCACTTTATTATCCCTGAGTTTTTATATTTTTGTTTCAATTAAGTGAATTTATTTGTGTTAGAACAATTTACCAGTTACTAAGCTTGAAAGTTAAAAGCAACTTAAAGGCCTATGGAAATATCTTAGGTTAGACTCAATAAATTTAACTATATGGACAACCAATTATTAAATTTTGACTTAAAAATGTTTCTCGGTATTTTTTGCCTTTTCTAGAAATATGTCTCTGAGTATTTTCAAGATGTTGCTTTTATAATTATTAAAAAATAATCTGCTTTTATCCTAAATACAAGTTACACTTCAAATCTTAGGTTTACAAGTTTTGTGATATAAAGCAAGCTGTTATGGATGGCTCTGTTCTATTCATAACTCAGTGTTTGCTGTGACTAAAGATAATAGCCCCAAAGCCATGTACACTGAATCTAAACTTAAGGAAATGTCATAAACTCATACATTCCTTATTATTGCTTGAACTGTGCTCCCTAAAGAAGTCATCAGAGTAGATGATTATGGTTTTACGGATTAGAAATAACACTAACAAACAAAAAGCAATAGCTTATGTTAATGAAATCTTTTTGATGACAACATATAATGGTACTCCAATTTCATAAAGGTCAACTCCTCAGACACCTAACTTTGTTAGTTCATCGTTTTGGTAGCATAACAATTCTCAAATATATTCTCAGATATGATATTAAGTCACAATATTGAGATGAGGAAGAAATGAGGTAGATTTACAGTTGGGTTCCAGGAAATTTTACATAACGTGATACTTATCACTGTAGTACCCCATAGTGAAAAATGGTGAATGTCAGTCACACAGGTGAACGTTATCTCTGAGGTACACCACATGAGGGAAAACAAATTTGAGAACCATTTGTATCAGAGAAAGGTCTCATCCCTAAAGTGTCTTATTTTCTTCATCTACCCATCTGCTGTATCTGTTACAGAGTGCCCGTCATTGTGCATGGATTATATCACATCCTAATTCTGCATTTAACTGTGAGATCCTTAATGCCTTATAATCTCTGCTCCTGTTTTTTCATCTGTGTAATGACAGAATTCACTCAGATGATCAAGATTCTCTGGTTAAGAGGACCTTCACTTTCTAAGTGACCCAATCAACTACCTCAGCAATTTGAGAACCTCCTTCGTTTTCCTATGTCTTGCTATTCTATATCATTCGTTGCCCTGAAAAAAAAACTAAGTTTACAGTTTTCATTGAAAAATTAACTATTGCACTTTACTGTCCAATGGCATTTCTAGACCTAGTGAATATGTGTTCTGTGAGTTTAAAAGAAAGCCATCTGTGGACACCACCAAGGGCAACATGGTTGGAAAGACAGGAGAAATTCCCCATGTTTACCAATGAGCAAGATATATTCAAAGTAGTAAACAATCAGAAGTGTAAAGTATCGACTAATCAGGATGGAAACCTAAGCAGTATAAGTGTCCACAGATCACTGTGCTCTTTGGGTGCTTAATGACTGAGGAAGGGATCTAATTAAAAAAAAAAATCTAATATTAGTCTTTTAAAAAATGAAAGGATGTGGATGATTATGTTTATTTACAGTGTACGTTTTATTTCTTGCTAAACAATCTTGTATCTTTTGCTCTCAGTTTGTGTTAGGCAGAAACTCCAAGGCCATCAAATTGTCTTCATATGTAGCACTAATTGTTTTGCATAGCAACTTTTCGATTGTGGGCATAGCTTCACCCATGGGTGCCTTTGCCTGAGGCAAGGTGCTAAACGGAAAACTAAAAAAACCTGCCCTAAACTTTGCAAACATCATCAATGACAATTTAATGAGTTTTTAAAGTAGAACACACTGCATGATGAATTGTGTGCTACCAGACTATTTATTTTTTATATTGACTGGCAGCTTATGGTAGAGAAAATGATGAATGTTTTTAAGGACTTTGTGTTTACTGTGTTAATAATTATTTTAAAATAGTTTTAATGACACAAGATAACTCATGTTCTCAGTTTCCAGAGAAAGCAAGCATTCATATATTTTACTTTGAATGCTATGTTTTAAATTTTATTTTATAATTTTTTTGCTTTGTCTTTTAAAATATATGCCTTTTAGGATGGTCTCTATCAGATACCTGGCCATATTTTATGTTGTTTAAAAATCAATACACAATTTAGAAATTGTCTTTTAATTCATTCATCAAGCTCTTGAGCATACTGAAAGCATATTGCTACATGTAGTGGGGAAGATAAAAAGACATTTTATTTCTGCATTGATTCATATTTTCTCATTTCATTTTGATATTTAGCCTCTTAAGGAACTAATTCAAAGAAATAAAGCTCACCACAGTAGCCATGGAAAATGAAAAATCCTAACAAAGCTTGAATCCTAACAAAGCTTGAATTAGAGAAAAATTCTAACAAAGCTTGAATCAGAAGGTGTTTGAGGGTGAATGCTTAAAATAATTTCAAGTTTTAAATATAGAAACTGCAATTGATGCTACAATTTTCAAACACGCTAGGTTTTACAGATTTTTTACAACTTGAGCTGTTTGAGCAAGTGTCCAATTCAGAAACTTAAAGTATTGAATTCCTGGTATGAGCAATGAAGTCAGACTGTGAGCGTTATGTCTTTGTGCTTTTTCAGGGGTTATTTACTGGGTCACCTAAACCACTGGTTTTCAAAAGCCAGCCCTCAAGTCAAGAGGAGTAAGAAACATCTGGGTTATTTATTAAAGTAATGGATTCCTATAACCCACTCAAACCTGACCAGCTCAAAATCAGCAAGCGTGGGTTCTAGATGTTAATATTTAAGAAGTACTCCAGATAATACTGTTCTAGATGCACTGCAGCATGATTTTTACAAAATCTGGCATGATATATTTCAGCCTTGTTTTTATATTGGATAAGAGAAAGAGGGAGAGGTAGAGAGTGACAAAATTGCTTTCTCGTTTATGGTGCACAGTGCACAAAGCTTCCTACCAGCGTGATCTCAGAGCTCCGCATCATTTATCCTGTACCATTACTCTTCCTAGCCATCACTTGTTATCTTTCGGTGAACTAATTCTGTGACTTGAGGGGACAAAGATGCCCTCAAACTGTGTAAATAACAGCTTTAGAAGTTTTTAGCTGTTTTTCTCTTTGCTAGGAGTAGCGGAATTTCTCAGATCCCCTTGACTACTCTTTGCTTGACAAAATGACTCAATAAAGAAGATTGATATCAAGGTTTTTTAGATAATTGTACACAGAGAAGCTTCAGGAGCTATTCACTAGCTCTACTATATTTGTCAACAGTTAAGTGATCTACAAGAAGTCACTTAAAACAAATGACTCCAAATTTATTTTAATACCAGTGTTTATAATAGCATTAAGCACTAGCTTAGCTTACCATCATGAATAGACTTTAAATCTTACATAGTACATGACTGTTAATCACAGCAAAGAAATTTGGAAAAGAGATAAAGAGTAAAGGAGTCAATTTATTCTGACTGTAATGAGTCAGAGAATAGAATAATTTATTTTAAGAGGAAAACACAATCAAGAGGCCGCAATTCTACTCTACTGAATTCCTCTAGAACTACAAATTCATTTTTTTCTGGAGAGTTCATCCAAAATATTTTCCTTTTTTCTTTCTTGCATATCTCAGCTTTACCGACCGATTTCCTACATGAGAAAAAGGTGAAATTTAAACCAAGTTTTTGTACTAGTGACTGTTATTTTGTTTTTTTATTGTCCTGGAATATAATTTATTAGGAAAAAAGTAAAATGCTTTCACTTTCAACTGATTTTTGGGGTCTTTTAAGTCTGTGGACTGGAATTAGACTTCAAAATTACTTATATTTTTACTGCTACAATCATAAATTGTACATGTCTAAAAATGTACGTTTCACCAAGAGTACGATGAGCAAGTTCAAAGAGATTTTTTGATTATTACCTTTCCTCCTAAGTGAATTACTTGTTTTGACATAATCTATAAACATATTACTCTTTTAAAGAGCAAGCATACGTTTGACTACTGTCAAGCATCATAAACTGGAAAATATAATGAAATACGTACCTTTTAAGAATTTATAGACTATATGCTGTTATTTGAACAGTTCAACATATATTTTAGATCTTCTACAAGCACTCTGTTAATTTCTAGGGTTATACAATACTCGAAGGAGCGAATACCAGCTTCAACTTCAATATAATACAACTTCATCTTTTGTATTCAGTGTTCGCAGTATCCAAAGATCACATGGTCAGGCTTGCCCTTGATATTTGAGGAGTACCAGTAAGGCAAGAGTAAAATTGGAGGTCTAAATAGATAAAAGTTCTAAGTTATGTTTAAAAAGAAGAAATACTGTTTCTGCCTACTTTGAAAAATATCTGTATAATAACCTAGTAGTCTAGTATGAATTTAGACTTCTCTGAGTTAATGGAGCTCTGTGATGAGAAATGGCCCAGGGAGAGCTAGCCTTTGGGTTTTGGGGTGCCATCTTCCTAATTCTGACTTCAACATGTATTACAAGGAGATCCACAGGCATGTGTGTGAATGGCCAAGATTTTCTGTCCTACGTTAGTAACGGCTATACCTCAGCTGACCTAGGACAATGACAAGACTCTCTACCCATGAGCCTTGGGAAATAAGTGTGTGTGTTATTAAAGTAACATGAAAAGATAAGGAAGGATAGAAAAAAAGTTAATTTTATTTTACTGTTAGAGACAAAGGTGAGGTAATAAAAAATACTATGAAGTGACTGATTAAATATAAATTGTTCATGACAGAAAATGAGAAAACATGATATAATTAAAAGAATGCATATAAATACACAGAAAAGCACAAAAGTAAGCTATCAATATTTGGGGAGGTTATTTCTGGGTTGTGAGATTTTAAATGATTTTTTAAAATAGATCTTTTTAATAATAGATCTTTTCATTGTTAGAAAATAGAATGTATTCTTTAGAATGAAATATATGTGGATTCTGTACTTACTCTGGGTAGTAGTTACGAAATCTTTCTCAGCCTTAGTTACTTAGTAGGTAGAATGGATATACCATTGGATCTTTCTCACAAAATTGTTGTGTGAGTTAGCTAAACAGAGCCCAGCACAGAATCTAGCATGTGATAACCAGTAATTAAAAGTTTGCCACCAATATCATCATCATTATATTAATTCAATAATGAGAATTTAAATTCTACCTCTGATGTAAATGTATCTCAGCAAGATTAATGATGGTGGCAGAACAGTCAGTTTTCTCATCTGATTCTATTCACCTGAAGTTACGATGAATTTGGAACCAGAGTAGCACAGCCATAGTTCTGCCATGAACTAGCTTTGTGACCTAAATTGGACATGACATCAACTCTAGGCCTCCCATTAACCCACATTCTAAAGATTTCCATCTTCAAAATACCACATGGTAGCCCAAGTGGTATTTTGAAGATGGAAATCTTATCATGCCATTTTGCTGCTTATACCCACCCATATCCTTGGAATACAATCAAAATGTTTTATCACTGCCTACAGTGCTTTGATAAACCTAACCCCTAACTTTCACTGCCATTTTGTGTAGAGTCACTGTCCATTGCTATCCATGTTGCAACTACATCATTGTTCTCCCTCTTACTCAAATAGTTCAGGTCCTTTTCCAATCAAGTCTTTTGAGTAACCAACTTCTTCCAGCTAAAATGCTCTTTTCATGACCCATGATTTGCTGGTTCTTTTTCACTCAGCAAGTCCCATCTTAAACACCATCTCCCTAAAGGAGCTTCTCCAACCACTTATCTAAAGAAGCACTCTCTGCTGCTGCTGGCTGCCCCAGTTTGTTTGATTTTTAGTCCCTTGTTAGATTTTTACATAACACTTTAACTAATTTTATATATATTATTATCTTGTTTATTTTCATTTTTCCCCATCTAGATTTTTTTAGTTTCAAGAGATGAGGGATTGTTTTAGTCCAGAGATGTTTTCTGTTCTCAGTATCTAGAATGGTGACTGGCGATAGAAGATGTTGAAAAAATATTTGCTCGTTAGATGAGTACAAATCAAAGGACGGATAAATGAATGGTTAAGTAAATGAATAATGAATGAATGAGTGCATTAGTGTATATACATGCATACTCTGTGATTTGGTAATATTCATTGCTGTCATTTAACTTGGTTCTGGCAGGCTTTTTTGTTTAACATAAACAAATTTCTAAGCTACAAGAAGGCAGGCTGGAACAGGAAAGGGACTATAACTGCATTGCACTCTGGAAACAGGGTGGATGTAAAAAGTATCATACTTGTTTATTACTCGAGCGGGAATTTTCTAATAAATACCAACATCATGGAGGAAGAAAGGACTGTTGACCTTATCAGCGTTTTGGATTCATCAAACATCAAAACAATTTCAAAAGTTTGGGGCTTAATATAACACTAAATGCATTTTGCCAGCTATTATCGACTTTCATTGAAAAATCCATTTTAGGTTAGAAACTTTATTGTATCTTTTACTCTCAGGTCAACTAGACACACAAACCCGACTTTACCTGTGTAATTGCAGCTGACCTTCCCTGACTGCCCTGTTGCCTACTGCTGCCCTCTGTTGTTGACAGTTTTGCTGGTGGAGTTCAACATATATGATTTTGTCTGTAAGACAGAAGTTCCAAACTATGATTGATCTTACATAACTTTTGCTCATGTAGGGAACATTATCTGTGCCCTTCAAAAAAATATTGTCAGGTGGCAAGAGCCATTGGCTATGTATATTAAGGCTTTGTAGTGTCCTATTTTCTAACGATGTCCTTCATGTCCCTAGAGAGGCGCATGCTTATACGTGAGACCTCTTATATATTGGCAACATGAGTAATGCCCAGTTTTTTAATTCCAAAGATGTCCTAGAATAACCAAGTTTTCCTCAAGGTATGGCTCATGTGGCAGTAATAGGAGGGAGATGTGCAGTTCTGAACTTCCGCATGCAAGGTATTTTACAATACTCTTTACTTATGTTTTAATATTAGATCTTATTAGAATTTAAGCTCACATGGGTGAGATGTATTTCTGTAATTGTGTCTGATATGGTATCAGACACTATTATGGGATGTAGTTGTATTAATCTCATTTTGCAGATGGAGAAACTGAGTTTCACAAGTTTAACAATGTGTGAGGTCAAGATCCTAAAATTTGTGAAGCCCATGTTGGGTCTGACTGAATCAGAAGATTGTTCTTCTTTCATTATGTCACCTAATGGCAAAACCAAGGAGAACTTTGTGTTTGAAAATATTTATGGAATATAAAGTAAAAATTACTGCTGACTAGGCATCAAATAGACTGCAAAACCGTTTTTAATAGTATCTGAAGCTGGTAATTTTATGCAGAAATACCACAATCTTGTTTTTTGTATGTCAATAAATCTCTCACTAATTAGTTATTATCCCTGGAGATGTGTCAGGCATGCTGTTCATTACAAGTATAGAACTAAATAAAACAATGTCTCTATCCTCATGGAACTCTTGAGTATGCTTTATTTCTCTTTTTTTGTGTGTCTAACGTGTGAATGGAAAATTACTCTTTGGATTAATGTATTTAATCCAAAATTTTAAATAATTTAGGTTTCTGGTATCTGTATAACTAATGTAATTTTACTGAGATTTGTGACAATTTTTTTAAAAAGTAAAGTTTTTATCCCCCCAAATAAAAATAAATTGTGTATCACAGCTCTAGCTGGGCTTAAACATTTCTAGTAAAACACTGGCAAAGGAGAAAAATATACACACATACACACACACAGATGATCCCCAATTTAGGATGATTGAGCTTATGATTTTTCAACTTTATGATGGTGCAAATTCTATGCATTGAGTAGAAACCATACTTTGAATTTTGATCTTTTCCTGGGCTAACAGTACATGGTACAATACTATCTTGTGATGCTGGACATTGGCTGCCAACATTTATTTTGGATATTGCGATTTTTGTTTTTGCTTTCCGTCACATCTGCAAAATGCCCATCTGTGTCTCCTGAATCTAGTGAGATGAAGAAGATGATTACTCTTGAGATGAACCTCGAGATAACTGTAAGTTAATGTATATGTTCTGAGCATGTTTAAGGTAGGGTAGGCTAAGCTCTGATGTTCAGGAGGTTAGATATATTAAATAAATTTTTTACTTACAATATTTTCAACTTACAATGAATTTAGTGAAATGTAACTCCGTTGTAAGTCGAGGAACATCTGTATGTTTGTTATGTACTCTGAGTAGGCCAGATAAGATATTCGTCACCATTTGCTCTAAGTGCTCTTTTTTAAAAGAAAAACTGGTAGACAATTTAATAGTTAATTAACAAGTGATTCAATAATTAATACATCCTTTCATTTGCATTAGACCAATCCATTATAATCTCTAAAGTATAATGATAATATGTGCTCACCATATCATTCCCACTTTGGATGTTATTACTTTTTAAGAATATATTTTACGTTAACATCTTCCTACTAGCAGATCTGCTCTTGAAAATAGAAGCATTTGCTGTCACTTTCTCCCCCATTAAGACTGAGTTAGAATGCTAGAATGTCATGATTTACAGTGCATGATGGAAGAAATTAAGTTATTTTGAATCATTGCGAATATAGGTGCCAGAGATCTTTCTGAATAACAGTTGTATAATAACCCATCAGTGATCTGGCAAATGGTAGACACATTGCCCATGTGGTACTTCTTTTTCCTTAAAACTTCTCAAAGCAAGTTAAGAGTTTTACTTATTTTACACCCCTTTAAGGCATCATTTACTAGCTATGTGTTCTTGGGTGCTTCATTCAACATCTCAGCATATATTTCTCATTATTTTGATGGATTATTATCTGCCTTAGTAAACAGCCTCAGAGCATTGTTTGGAGAATTGAAGATTATACTTGTAAGAGTATTTCATAAGCTCTAACATCACATACAAATAGATATTATTATGCCTATAACTCTGAGATGAAAAGATAATATACTGTAAATATCATGAGTCTAGGAGGCTTCTTATTTATGATGAAACCATCAACCATTTATTAAGGTCTTGATCTTTAGTTTCTATACTCTGGATACTGCCTACTTCTCCAGTCATATCATGTGGCACTTTATTTACCTACTCTATCTCACTGAACTTCAGACACTCTGAAGCTTGATATAGTTCCTCTAAGATTCTGTGTTATTTTCTACTTCCATGCTTTTGCAAATATTTTTTATTGGTCTGGAAGGCTCTTTTCATACTATTCCCATCCTTCAGGTCTTAGCTGAAATGCATTTCAACAGAGTGGCATTCATTGGCCATCCAGTCCAAAGTAGTTTACTCATTCCCCCACTTCTATTTACTTTCCCTGTCTTGCTCTATTTTAGTTCTCAACTTCTCAAGTACCTGCATCTTTGGAACAATGGGGAAAAAGTTTAACTGTAAATGTGATAACAACTGCCAATTATTTAGTGCTTATTATGTGACAAGTACTGGGATAAGCTCTTTCATGTGGCATTCTGTCTGACCCTCCAGACATTCCAGAAAAGCAACAGTGATTATCTTCATTTCATAGATGAGAAACAGATCCTCATGATGATTGGCAATTGCTCAAGATCTCATAGTTAGCCTTTGTAGAGCTAGAAGTCAAACTCAGTGTGTTTTACTCCTATGGCAAAACAATTAGTGCTCTTGAAATAACCCAGAGTTTTCCTACATTTCCAAATATTTTGAAAAATTAGACTTCTTTGCATAACTAAGTTCTGGAAAATTAAAATATGAGAGAAGGTATCATCATTTCCAGTTAGACACTTGTTAGAAAGAGGAGAGTTTCCATTGGATTGAGTGGGAATTTTTTTGTCTATCCATTGAGATCTCAGTATTTTACTGTGGTGGTATCTAGTACTTACTTACCCTAACTAGTACAACGACTGAAGCTATCTTTTTACCACTTAGTTATACTGTCTTCAGGGAATGAGAATATATGAAGTGGTCTTCAGGTCTTTGGAGGTGCTTTCAACTGTAGAAATATTTGTGACATCTTATTTTTTTTAATAAGGGCTCAGAAAATATTTACTTTGGCAAACAAGCAGATTTTGTTAGTGTAAAATGATATACTTTATATAACTCCAGGTTTTTAACAGTGCTTGAAAGCTTTATAATCTTAGTTTTGTCCTTTTATTTAAGAATATTAGAGGGAAAATGTACAAATTTTACTTTAGTAATATAGAGAAAAACAAAGAAGGCATCTGTACATATTATATTTTTCTTCTTTGCTTGCCTTGAGTGATGATAGGTTATCTGTAAGTTGTCCATACTCCATTTCCACTCTCCTTTGTGTGTGTGTGTGTGTGTGTGTGTGTGTGTAGGGAGGGTGATAGTGGCCTAAAGAAAGGAGATTCTGGCTCACACATTTGCTGTGTGTCACAAGGCATCTTTGTTCTTTAAGAGATCAGATCAAATTCCTCTGTAATTATGTATATACTTATAAAGGGACAGAAAAATGGGAAACAAATTCATGCTTAGGTTTTGGTTATCAGAGATAAACTAAGTAAAATCAGAAGGGTATCTAATTAAGAAATAACTCTGTGCCACATAATAGTGCATGCTACTTTAATTCTACAATTCTTGTAGAATGTTGCAATAAACATAATTTGTCTCATTTTTACCCAAAACAAAGCTCAGAGAAGTTGACTCACTTTCTAAAGAGAAGAGCCAATTAGTGGCAGAAGTGATAGAAGCTCAAGGAAATGAGAACTGCTGCTGAAAAATTCTGAAACTTCTTCTCTCTGACAAACTGCCTGTCAATTGAGCACATGTGTCTGTGAAGTAAAACTGGCTGTTCAGAATTTTGTTAGTGCTGTGCCTCAATAAACGTTTCTTTCTTCCTTTTCTTCTGTCTTGAAAAATGTGATGATTAAAGGAGGTAACACACACTATCTAGCAGAATGTCTGGCTCTATGGAGCTCGACAACCAATGATAGTCCATTTTCCTCATACTCTCACCGTTTTTATTTCTTTTTTGTAAAGAACTGTAATTCTCTTCTATCTTGGTTTTCCAATAGCAGTAAGCCCAATTTCTTCCATACTTTAGGTATTGAGGGCTGTTCATTCCTTTATATTGAGCAGTTGAGATGCATTCTTTTCTTTCCATTTGCCTCCACCCACATTATTTTATTTTCTCTTCACAACCCAACGACTGGGTATTTTGCAAATTCCATTTGAGAAAGAAAGAAAAACATCTAAAGAAGTAAAATGACTTGCCCCGGTCACAAAGTAAGTGGCTAAGCTGGGAATAGAATCCAGACATTAAGATTGTGATTCTTTTAAATTCTGATACTCTCACTATATTAAGAAGTTGCTCATCCTGCCTCATCCTCTGAGAACTTCCTGAGTAACTTCTGCGTTCAAACACCTGAGTGCACGATCAGAGTCTTAAAACGTGATTGCATGGTTGGTCTTGCTCTCTTGTAGCTCTTCGTTACATGACTTTGTCATAAGCAACTATTGCCCCTTTAACTTGGGCCCTAGCAAGAACATACATGGAACAGACCTGAGCCCAACCCTTAACGAAAAACCAAGCCCAGCTGAGATAAGTCCGTCTTGAAGCAGACTTGCCCACCTGAGCACAGCCAAGACCATCCATATGGGTGAACAAGAATAGATGATAGTTGTTTTAAACTATTGAGTTTTGGGTGATTTATAAAACCTAACATTAGTTGGAAACACACACACACACATCACTGTCCTGGCTAACCTTAATAGTGAATCAGTTTTGAATAATTAGAGAGAAAGACTGCAATGCTATTAGGCCAGAAAGGCTAGATTCAAGACCTTCATTAAAATCTAAAATACAATAAGTTTTGGAGCTTCCATACCTAAGGACTATCAGTTTTAAGCTATGGAAAACCTAGACCAATTCGGTTTAGCAAATAATAGTACACAAGACAGACCAACTCAGAAGAGTATCTAGTTCCCAAGAGAACTTGATCAGTGACTCAAAGATGCCAGCCGAATTCAACTTAACAGCTGTTTCCTCTGATAACACTGAATCCTCAAGATCCTCAGTCTGCACGTAATGATCTCTTGGAATTTCCAAGCTCTTGCTACCGGAATGCAACAGTGTTAAGTCTCACACCTTAAATCATCAACTCCAGTGAAATTGTGAGAGTCTTATCTCAGAGTTCCCACCAAATGTTCTAAGATTCAGCCTGATTAGATGACCCACATCACATGCCTACATCTCTAAATCTTTATGTGAATTAGCTTAATCTTGAAGCTAAATCCTGAAGCTTCCCATGTGATTAATCCTATTCAAATTACTTGGGCAGAAAATAGGAGGTTACCATTCCAATGTAACTCTCTATAACATGAAGAGAAAAAAAATCCATCAAAATTACGACTGCGTTCTATCAAGGAGTGGCATGAAGAGGAGAGAGGAATTGATTGAGATCACTATTGATTTTCACAGAGTCGAGTATTTTCTAATTTGGACAAGCTCCACAGCACTTTGCAAACACTTTGATATAATCGAAGACCACAAGACAGACTTTTCAGGGTGTCCAGACGATTGCTTTGACCATTATTCCCATTTGAAAAGATAAAATACTCAACATACCCTGAAGGCATCCAAGTAAAGCTGAATTGTTTTCTGGGATGATTTACCGATGGATAATAATCAGTCAGCTTAAAAATATGACATGCTACTCACTGAAGCCATGCC
>NW_006441953.1:16880262-16887526 GCF_000325575.1 Pteropus alecto | reverse complement strand
GAAACATAAGAATCAAGAACGAAAGGCCAGATTCATATTCATCAAATATTATACCTATGAAAAATAAAAAAACACCAATATCCATAATAAAACTGATAATGACCCCACACTACCTGCTAGATTAGATTGTGTAGTAAGTGCTCCACGTCATTATATCCTCATAACAGTGGTATAATTATCTTCATTTTTCATGAGCAACTAGTCAAGTCATGTGGCTAGGCAGTGGTAGAGTCAAGATTGAACTATTGTTTCGAATCAGTCTGCATGTCTCCATGATGCACTTATTGTCAGGGAGAACAGGCTGTTACCACAGAATAAAGTAGCAAACTATGTAGAATGATTTAACTTTTAAAAGCTTCAAAATAATATATTTTGATTCAAGTTCTGAAAACAGATGTTGATATGGGTTTAGGTGGAGAAGAAGGGAGACTATAATTGGCTATCTTAATTACCTGAAAGTAATCAGTTTCTCCAAATTCTCTAATATCTTTATTAAAATACCATCCAGTTGGGTTTATGTTCACCATGGTAAAGCCTTGTGTAACAGTGCTTAATACTTATTTGTTGAATAAAAATAGTATTCAAAATGGGTTAATCCATTTAGTAGAAATTCATTTTTATTGTAGTCCACCTGGTATGGGATTAGCTAAATTCTTAGAATTAATTTAAAGGAAATCTCTGAATTTTTTGGTAAAATTTAAATTTTGATGAATTATAAGTTGCTTGAAAAACTTAAGAAAGTAAAAACTACTGCAAAAAACTTTTGTTAAAACCATTTTGTTGTTGAAATTCCAAAACCATATACAAATAATTGTTTAGTACAAAAAACAAACACTTATTAATGATAGAATTACAATTAGATATATTTTTAGTTGTAAATAAATTTAAAATGATCATATTATATATTTGTACAAAACTAGATAAATTGCAGTATTGCATTTCAACATGTTTGTTTCTCTTTCTACTGATCAAAATGTCCAAAATGCAACAAGATCACTCTGTAGAAATCTATGAATATGTGTATTGTTATTGGTTGTTTTTAATTATCGTAGGTTTTTATTTTTTGTGCCTTTGTATTTTACATTGTACTAACAGACAAGTCTATTATGTTTTCAGCATTTGATTTTGCAGTGAAGATAATTTCTTAATGTCTTGCCACTTCCTCTTTCTTTTACATTTATCAGTAATTTGAGGACCCTGATTTTCCTCCTGGTTTCAAGTTCAATCTTTTGTTGCTCTTGATAATCCCAGCATTTTATATGTTAATAAGGGGAAGATCTTTGATAACCAATGCACAACAGGCTTCTTAAAGTAATTCTGATAGACAGACTTAGTGCTATATTTTTCCCTACAAAGTCACTTCTTGTCTTACCCTTAAAATTGCTTTGCTCTGCATTTTATTAGGCTCAAAGTCTTAATACTCTCCTGCTGAGAAATGAAGAGGATATAGTTCTCTGGATAAACTTATCTGCTGGGAAGGGAACATAGAAATGTAATCTCCTAACTGGCCTCATAGCATTTGGCTGTGCTCTGCACAAAAGCATCTGAAGACTTTTATCTGACTCTGAAGCTGAGATCTTCATGAAAGTGGGTTAGCTCTCCTAGATTCACATAACTAAGTTTATATCTTCTAACCTAAGGGTGACTTTTGAGTATTAAACCGGACCTGTGGGTTAAAAGAAAAGTGGCCTGAAAATAGTTTAGATTTACTGTGAATGGCAAAGAGGTGAGCAGTGCAGAGGGAGAGAAATGGCTGTACAATACTTCCTGCTGTAAAAGAGCCTACCTTGAACTTGCTGATTGAGAAGAAATAATACAGTGCCTTGCAAATAAACCATGCAGATGGATGTCTTCTGCTAGAGTGGAACTCACTGTATTTACTCTCTTTCTGTTTTATGTCAGCATCTTAGCACTCAGCATGAACTCTACTCCACCTAACTGTTGAAATAAGTTATTTCTATTCAATAATGAATGCTTCTCTCACATATTATTATTAAAAATACCAGGTTCAAATGTGCGATCGTATGGTATAAAATTCATTTTATTCCTCCACAAGAGTTGGATTTTCTTGTCATTAGAGCTGAATTATGCGTCGACACTGCTACTTTAAAACATCTAGAATCCTGACCAAAGGCAAAAAGTTGGTTGAAATATTATAACAATTGCAATTGAGCAGTGGCTTATAATCTGCAAAGAGCTTTTAGAGTGCCGTCTTTGGAATGTTTGTCACTCTAAGGAAAACATACGTATTTTTATTCCCATTTTAGTAAAGAGTGGATTTAAGCATGGGGAATTTAAGTGACTTGCCCAACATTATCACAAAAGCAGTAATCGAGAACACCAGGGCTCAAACCCTGAGCATCCCTTTTCAAATCTTCATGTTCTTTCTTTTCTTACTCTGAAAGTAAAATATAATTATCTGGAAATTACTTGTATATTTTTAATAATAGAAAAGTTGAAACACAAAGGACCATGATGTTAGAGTAACTAAAAACAGCCCAGAAAATATTAGCTACTGTATCTTGGTTCTGATAGGTCACACGGATAGATGCAGAGCGGTGTAGACAGGACTTAAGCAAATTTATGATTTGTTCAAAATCGCACTTGATGGTGTACATTTAAGAATCAAACTTTTAAAGAACCTCTTGCATCATCTTTCCTCATTTTCAATACCTAATTATCACGTTACGTGATTATTAGAGCTGAGCACAGATTTTTGTAGACATACACTCCAATCTTCATTGTTCTAGGATCACAGATGCGTATAAAGAAGTGCACCCTTTCTTCCTCCTTCCTTCTTTCCTTCCACAGTTTCTTATTGAGTACTTAACTTTAACCTAGGCACATTAAACAGTAGTCATTGTTTTTGACTTTTAGGTGCATATGTGATATTCCACCATATCAGCTAAGGAAATTTTTCCCTGCTGTTTCGAAGAAATTGTATTTCCTGAATACCTGTTTTTCCTGTTATGCCAGCAATCCTGTCTGGAATGAGTGTTAGCAATAACAACGCATTCTTACATGCATGAAACTTGCCTCCTATACGGGTGTTTGTATTTGGCATAACCCTGAGTTTAGTTAGATGCTGATGATCAGAATAACATCACACGATGAGTATAACACGGTGACAAAAATTGACAGAATTGTTTCAGTGAATTTGCAGTACCATTCCACTAAATGGTTGTACTCAATTTAGCAAGGAAATTATAGGTTCACTTTTGTAGAATAGATGCTCCTGGTAATAAAAAGATGTTTGTAAATAGAACAATCTAATTTAAAAGTAGGAGAGTATGCTTTTTAAGCAATGCTTTACTACAAAAAAGAAAGTATATAAAATTTATATTTTATATTAATCTTTATTTTCAAGGCCTTAGTATTTTATGTATGAGAGTAAGTTAAATTTATCTGTTATCTTCCTATTTAATCTTCATAATAAGGCAGGAGTCAGATCTGTCATCGCTGCCATGTTTTAATGGTACCCTTTGAGAATTTTCTCATCCCTCAGAAATTCTGTACTTTTGGCTTTGGAGATTCCACCACTAGCACTTAGTGTAGATTGGATTATTGTTCACTATTCCTTTCTTCTGTGATATAAGAAACGCATCTACTTGCCATGTGGCTGTACCTTCCTCTAGTAAGCTGATTACTTTTTCCTGTCCCAGTGATATTGACCAGGGATTGGCTTTGGGCACTGAATATTTGCAAATGTAATTCCTGCAGAGGCTTTAAATATACTTGAATGATTCAATTTGGTCTCTTGTCCTTCTGGCATCTACCATGAAATGAGCACATTCACACATTACTATTGGTCCCAATGAAGAGACACTTGAAGAGACCTAAATTAAATTTATAACCTACAGCAAAGGCAGCTGAGGCCAGCCAAGCCCAGAAGGACAACATTTAACTTACAGATTTGTGGGTGAGGGGAAAAAAGATATTTATTCCTTTAAGCCACTAAGGCTTTGTGATAGTTTGTTTTGCAGCATTACTATAGCAAACCTAACTAATCAGTTCTCTGAAGAGTTTCCTTTCATGTGCTCTTGGAAATGTAATTTTATTTTATTTTCCTAGATTTTCCTATGCCTTTTTGAATGAAAACATCTCTACGTGCCATGTGCTTGTTACCAGCGACAATCTGCCCATCATTTATAAACATCTATGTTAGACTCCCCGGCAGATTTTTCCAGCCATTGTTTATTGGTGAGTATAAAAAAGCCATATAACTTTAGAAAAACATCTAACAATAGATATTTAAGGATGAAGAGCAACGAGGTTGAAGCTGGCTTTAAGGATTTTCTTAGATCATTGATCAATACTTGGGCAGAAGTGCTGGGATTGAAGATCTCTCTTATCAGTAGAAACATAGATAAAGAAATACATCTCGTTTTTTTTTCCCCCACCACCAGTACAAAAAAATTAGGCTAGCCTCTGACAGTATTCATTTTCTCATAAGGGAAAAATAAACACCTTTTTCATCCACTTACCCTCAAATATGAGATCCAGTGTCTTATTCACTTTACTTTCTAGTACAACAGCTTTACGTTCTGAATAAACTATATTTAATGTCAGTTATTTCCCTGTAATGATCCCACATGTCTTAAAAATGCAGGGGATATTTTGCTTTTTCTCTGTCAGCAGCAATGCCTGGAGAGCTATATTCTGGATGCTCTCAAATTCTCTGCCTTTTCGCTGTCACTGGCCTTCCTGTTGAATGTAGGGTGAGCACATTGACTTTTACAGAAGAATTAATGATTATGTAATTAGTTCTGATGAATTTATATTGTTTTCCTAGTTTCTATCCCTTATGAAATGTTTCACAATCACCAAACTTAATAATCTTTTAAAAATCTTATTTTTTAAAGTTCCTTTGGTCACTAAGTAATATAATTAGTAAATCTATTTTGTTTCTTCTTTACTAAAATGTGCAAATGGTATTCAGACAGTTTTCCATTGTTTATCCAAGAGAGAAAGAAAATAGAAATGGAACAAAAATACCATATATTTTATCACCACAGCATTCTATGGCCTGTTAAGTATGTGAAGAAGTAAATCAGATTAACCTTTCATGTGTCTAGTCCTTTTTAAAATCTCTGGAAGTTCTCAGACATTAAGTTGCATATCACACATATAATAAATGGATGTTATAAAGGCATAATGTGACAAAATTGTAGTCATGTCACTGTATGATATTGTTATAGGAAAATAACATCTTGGGGTTAATTTGGAGTTTAAAAGCTGCTGGGGAAGTTTACTTGTTTAAGTGCAAATTCAGCTTACTATTTATTTTGGCCTCTTTTAGTTCCAAATGAAAATTTGAGGCTGAGTCATGGACTCACTAGTCTTCTCTGCCCCTTCTTCCTGAGAAACAGATCTTCTTGAAAGAAAGGTCCAGCTAAAGCTCAGTTACAGAGGCATCATTTTTAACATGATGACGATGCAGGCATTAATATCAAATGGCTCTATTATGGTTACACATAGAGAGTGAGTGTTTGGAAGGCTATGGTTTTAGTGGCATAGTGGCTTATATTACTTTTCACTGGGCTTTTTAAGATTAGTATCACATAGGAATAGTAATAAAATATTCACAATCTAAGTATTTTAACTTCTCTATAGTTGTCTGTCGGGGCTTTCAAGTCATTTTCAAATCAAACATTTATTGAACAAATTGGAACAGAAAAGACAGAATTTGATTTTAATAAAAATTTTAGATTTTCCTCTTTGCCTTTATTTTACATTTATTTTAGAAGATAGAAATTATTCCAATTTGTTGTTATTTGTTCATTGCTACTATTTTTTCAAATATATTACATTGATCTTGCTTACAAAATAGATTATTCAAGAAATAAAGCTAGATCCATTAATGTAGCCTTTTTGCGTGTGTGAATCATTTCAATTCCTCATTTTTTGTTTGTGAATCAATTTTAATTCAAGTTAATTCATCATAACAAAGCTTTTTAGATTCCTTACTCAGTAGAAGAAAGTCTACACATTATCTCTTTAAATCTCATGTGGTAGATCTGGCACTCTGATGGCATTTGAATGTGTCAGTTACAATTAGCTTGAAAATTCTCTGAGGACAAATAGCTGCCACAAAGCAGGTGGAGAGCCCTTATGATACTGTATCTTGAGGCAGACTTCACGGTAGTCCTCATTAAGGTTCTTTGGAAAACTCCATTATCCATGCTTAGGCAAATAGATCTTTTAGTACCTTCTGGGATAGTTGCACTTTACATTGTCAAAAATTAAAAACATGCAGTGAATTTCTTCCTTTTAGAGTTATATATGTGTGTGTGTGACAATGTGCATGTGTATATATATGAGATCTATCAAACACAAATATATATTTACCATATGTGTACCACTTAAAAAATAATGATACAAATATCAAGTCAGCTTAACAAATAGATGAGTACAGATATCATTGTTACCCTCTTTTAATCCCTGTTGCCTCCTGGAGAACACAGTGGGGTACCATTTGAACCCAGATTTTAGGGAGCAAAGACTACCACAGTAACTCAGCCGATTCTTATAGCTTCCACTTAGAAAGAAATAAAAGAAAAGAAAAAAAGAGATGTAATATATGTATAGAAAAGACAAGAGGCAGTCAAACAAGTTGGGTCAAAGAAGAAATCAGAGAAGACAATTTAAAGAAAAGAATGACAGTAAAGAATCAGAGTAAAATAAAGAACATTGTTATTAAATCAGTGTGTATGTGTATGTGTGTGATGTGAAGTATGTGTTTGTGCAGGTTTGTGTGTACTTGAATTTCTCGGTTTACCTTTCTTCCCTTCTTATGTGCATGGCTAGGGAAGTTATTTATAGGCAAATCTATAATCAAATAGGTTTTTGGATACTCCTTTTAAAATAGATGGGCTCAGAATGTGATTAATAACAACTCTGACCCCCTCATTCCACCTGAAGTACAGAAGATGGTTCAGTAAAGGTTGGTTTGAAAAACATTTCTTAGGACAGAAGGTTAAAGAGAGACTTCTTCAAATGTAGATTGTCTAGCTGTGTGGAGCCAATCCTTGTCTGTTGCTTTGGTTAACGTTCCTTCCCTCCTGATCAGTGGCAGAGAAGCTGGTAGATGGACAATAGAGTGTTTTTTAGCTTTTCTTTCAGAAGGCAGGCTTTTGGGTGTGCTTACAATACAAAGACAAGAAGTGAAAGAAAGGAGGAATAACTGGGCAGGTATCTTTAAAGGGGCAGTATGAGGCTTGTATCAAAATGTAACTTAGTCATTTTCAGGTCCAGTGGAGAAAGA
>NW_006441953.1:16874067-16880244 GCF_000325575.1 Pteropus alecto | reverse complement strand
CTGAGTAGGGTAGGCAGGAAGAGATATAAGTGGAATTGTGTCCTCCGCCCTGTAGACCAGTGTAAACCATGCAAAGAAGAGCAAAACCATTGGCATGAGAGTGAAAATTAGTGATAGATATAGATAGATAGATAGATAGATAGATAGATAGATAGATAGATAGATAGATAGATGTACAAATGGAAAAATGATCGTTGGAATGGTAACTGGGATTGTTAGAGCTTAATGACTATTGATTATACAATGTGTATTTCTGCATGTGGGTGTGTGTGTGAGAGAGAGAGACAGACAGGTAGGGAGGGAGGGAGAAGAAGAGAGGGAGAAATATTTGAGATATCCTTTTGTTCTAAATGTTAGAAATTTCTCAAGTTTGTATCACTATTCTAAACACTGGCTTACTAAGTTTTCTTTATGTTATGCAGTGGTGCTTCTTTAAAGTTTTGAAAGGTATGCTCATCACTGAAAGGTGATCGTATTTTACTATAACACGTCGTTAACCTCCTGTACCATGCCTTTATTTATTGTGCTATACCACCTTATTTATTCCTTTTGTTGCACTAATGTGCTTTGATGATAAAAGCAAAAAAATACATGCAAAGATAATGAGCTTCTGGTCAAAGGTGAAAAATGCATGCTGTATTCTTCTGCCTACCTGACATAGCAGTTGTCAGCATCATATTAATTGGATCTTATTATAAGATCAGACTCTTGTTTAAATCAAAACAAGATTATATAAGACATTAAAAATTTTGGTACATCTTTGCACTTATTCTGTGCCATAGGACATTTTTGCTTTAGAAATCTAATTCCTAACAATCTGCAAGATGAGCAGTTCACAGATTTCAAGGGAGACTTCAGGCAACTACTTGTTAACTTAAAACATGACCATTCACTTGGATATTTTCAAAGACATTTTCTTTCTGTGCCACAGAGCTTTTACCTGCCAACATTTTATCAACATGTTTTCAATGGGAAATTTATTTCACACTTTCTCATAACAACACCTCAATAGCCCACACATCTCCAATTTGATAGGTCAGAATGCGCTGCTTGTGTACTGCTTTGATAAGGAAAAATATCCCAAAATGCCAGTTTGGACTTTTTCATTCTGGTGTACTGAAGACAGCATTTTTCCCCTCTCATCATTTGTTGGGTATTATAAGTTGAATTGTAAAATAAAGTTTAGCAAGGGGATATTCACCTCGATTAGAGATCCCCAGAGCGAGCTATCCTACCCTTGCCAGAGAAATGCTTAATTAACTAAATAATAAAAATTTAAGATGTTTAAATCATGCAGCAAAAGGCCTTTGTTTTTTTTAGAAAATATTGAGATTAAGTGAAAATGAATATGATTCTGTTTTGCTGGGGTATTGGTAAGGAGACTTGGGCCCTGGTCCAGGGTTCTGCTCCTCACCAGCTGTTTGACTTTCAAGTCATTTAACTTCCCTCAGCCTCATTTCCTCCATGCAAAATAGTGCTATTAACCCCTGCTTTAGGTAGCTCTAGACTTGTGTGAATCATAGAGGTGATATTTACTTGAAAATCAGATAGCATATATATTTTTAACTTCATTACATCCAAAAAAGCAGATAATTTATCTGTTTCACCTCATTTAATTCTTCAAATAAACCCAAGCAGTAGCTGGCAAGTGACAAAATTAGGATTCAAGTTCAGTGGCCTATGCTACTTCTTTCCTGCTTAACTTGAGCTAGAATTTAATGCCAACGGCTAAAACGAAGAAAACATGTCTCTAAAATCATCAGGAAGAAAAGGATTCTGGGAAAATGTCAAATGACTCTCCTCCATTGGACTTGAGATTTCAGTTCCATCTGTCTCTTCTGAACCTGAAGGGCCACATATACATCTAGACCTATATTACATATAGACCTGTATGTGCATATTTATTAGAAAATAAAATCTGAGAGTTCATACTGATACCTATAATTCTAACCCAACACCTCAGTTTCTTTCCAGTTTCTCTTTTTCATGTTTCTGTTATGTTTCTCTAACACTGAAACCCCTGGCTCACATTAGAATCAATATTTTTACATATTATTTGATCATTTTACTTATTTGTTTCATGTTACTCATCTCCCAGTCGAGGCAGCCACCTTGTTTCTTGGCCTCTGCACTCTTTTTAAGCTGCATCCTAGGCTGTCAGACGCCTTCCTCTCCATTCACTTGGTCACTGGCAACACCAACAAATTCTTATGACCCACTGCCCACTGTCCCATTTCTTTGCTGCTGTGCACACTGTTGCCTCTTCACCATGCCCTGCTTTCTTGGCCATCAAGAGCACTGGTATCTGTAGATGATCTTCCCCATGTCCTGCTTCCTTGCCTGCCTGCCACCTGCTTCATAGTCTCTGACACCCAGATCTCTTCATAAAGAGGAGGAAAAGAAAGTATAAAGGGAAAGAAGTGAGGAGAGAGAATGGAAGTAAAAAAGAGAAAGGCAAGGAAGAAGGGAGAGGGAAGGGAAGAAGAATAGGAAGAGAAAAGCAGGAAGGGAAAAATTCCAAAGAGAAAAGCTCTTCTGATCTTAAATTGCATAGTTGTTTTTTTTTTTTTTTCAGTATTTGAGACCTGAACACATTTATAATTTATCTGTTGTATATGAGAGATAATAAGTGAACATTATTATTTCTTTTCCAGGTGGATAAACTTTTTTCAATTACATTATAAAATAATTCATCTTTCTTTCAATGAATTGAAATATCTCCTTGTCCTTTATCAACTATTTAATATTTGGATATCTGTTTCTGGTCTGTTTATAAAGTTATACCATATTAATTTGATTTATATAGCTTTATAATGTTTGATATACAGTAGGTTAAATTCTTATCATTTTTCATACATTTTGGGGGTTATTTGAGCACTTGTAAACTCTAATAGCACTTTAAAATAATACTTTAAAGTACTTTAAAATTCTAATATTACTTGGTTCAACTTTTGAAGAAAATAATACTTTTAGCGATTCCACTTGGAATTGCTTTAAGTACATATACAACTTTTTGGAGAATGGACACTTTTCTAAGTATTTCATTTTGAAATAGAGAATGACTTTATTTTGAATACTTCTAAAAATTCCAGTCAGTTAATAATTAATTACAGTAGTGTAGTATTTTAAGGCAGCAATCTTTTATTTTACCTAATTATTTAAACATATCTTCATTAAAAGAATTTAAAAAAATTTAAACAAGTATTTCAATTTGCCTGTGTTTAATTTGTATTAGTTAAAGATTGGTTAGATTCAGCTAGCCTAAATTTTTATATAAAATTTTAGGAACTAGAAAAAGAGAAACAATAAATTCTGTTTATATAGTGTATTATACATTGTAGAGCATAGTGCAGTACAGTCTATTTTAAGTATATGTTCAAGTATCTTTTACATGCTACCTGAGACTTTTCATTTTAGAAAACTAATTTACAGTCATAAAGGGAATATAAAGGCCATTACAAGTTTTCTATGATAATTATGTCATAATTGAGTTCTAGAAGATTTTATCAGGGACTAAGTTTGGCCTAGAATACAGGTCCCCTGATTTGAATTTCAATTCTTAGTTCATTGTGACAGTTTATTCTAACTTGTGGCAAAATTACTATATAACCATTTAAAGCCTAAAGTGGAACTTATTAACACACATTTCTCTACAGAAATATAACCACCAGGATGACCCTCATCAGTGCCACTCTGATTCAAATGTACAATCATGGGAGCTAAAGTTGAAAAGAATGTAGAACAAGTGGCCCAGGGTGCATGAGAGTCAAGTGATTCGCGGGCTGACTATAGTGTGTCACAAGCTATAGTTGTCTGCAATATCATGGACATGCCTGACGGTGACCACTTGTTGGGTAGGTGCTGAGGAAACAGGATGAAGGGGACGTGTCCTTTCTTAGTATTTCAGCATTTCTTGAAAACTACCAAAAATAATAAAGAAGCAGTCTGTGTATGATAACATGCCTGGACTTTATATCTTACGACTTTGCTTTCTGGTTTTGCCTCTGCTACTTAAGGACACATGCTAATGGTAAAATCATTCAAATTTTTTTACATCCAAGTTTTGTCATCTTCAAAATAAGAAAAATAATATTCATACTGACCACTCATAAGAGTTTAATGAGAATAAAATAAGTAATGTGTGTGACTGTGAGAAAAACATAATATTATAAGGTGATTTCAGATAGTTTTGGGTCTTAGATTTCATTTTCAGAGGATAACACCTTAGCTTAGAAAGCATTTTGATTTTGCAAGCAACTTTTATATGGGTCATCTCATTTAATATTACAAAAGAAGTTTGTATTAAAATAGCTCTCTTACTTTCTGAAATGCTTGAATTGGAAAATCCAAGGATTAAATGTATAGTCAACAAGAGAACAGGGCGAGACCCAGGTTTTTTCATTTCAAATCCACTGCTCTTTTATGTGTTTTTATTTAAACAGCATCATTGCTTCACAGTGTAGATCTTAATACCACTAGAAATGAAAAGTCTCTTAACCTAACTAGTATAGTGGTTTTCTTTACTCCTCCAAGGAAAACTGATGACTCTGTAAGTACACAATCGTCTAATGTTAGTAACTCTAAAGTACTGCTAGCAGTTTCCCAAACAGTTAATTCAGTGACATTTTTACAACTCAAAAACAAAACTGAAATAGCTTAATAATTCAGATAATATATCCCACCCTCTTCTATTTCTATTACCCCTCTGAATGTGCTTTCTATTCACAAATTCATATTCCATTTCACATCTCTCAAACTCCCTTCTGCAGCTTTGACTTAAATGCTTATATTTCATTCTCTAGTGTTTCTTATTCTTTGAAGCGAGGAACCATGTCTTATTCATTAGCGAAGTTGAAAGTAGTGAGATCTCTCTGATCTCTTCTTTGTAAACACTCAGTTTTGTTCCTAGGATAATATTTGCACATAATGGAGAAAAGTAGCTACCATTGATCGGGCAATTATATGTGTAAAGATGTATTTCATAAATGAACTCACTTAATCCTCACAATAACTTTATGAGCCAGATAGAATTGTTATCGTTCCTATTGTATAAGTAAAGACACTGAGGCTCAGAAAGTTTAAATGATGTCCCAATGTTCAAGGTGCCAGTAAGCTCAAAACAGGATTTTAATCTAGGCCATCTATTCCAAAGTCTTTCCTTGTAGCTTCCATGCTACATTATGTCCTTTCATAGGCAGTTACTACATATTTGTCAGATAAAAATTGAAAATGGTCAAACCAAAGTCACGCCAGGTTGGTTGGTTTATGGATTCGATCTAAAATTTCAATTAAAAAAATCTACAAGCTAAAATGAATAGAGAAATTCAGATGCTTTGTATCAGAGTCAGTAGTGTACACTATACATCTTAGGAACCGATAAAATAAATTCTAACCTAATGTAGTAAGAAAAATGTCTGAATCATAATATTATATTTTGAAGTCCTCCAGATTCTATAGATGTTATTTATTACCTTAAATAAAGAGTACAACATCACCACCCCATACCCACATCTCCTGAAAGTAGATTATTATTATTTGCACTTATTTTTCTCTTTTAATAAGGTACTTACTATCTTTCTAAGAAACAGATGTGTAAAGGTGATTTTGAGTCCCTTCCTCTAATTGTAATACTGTTTTTCTCCCTTGAGTATCCTTTGCCACATTTCACACCCTGGTCTCAGAAGTCTGAATTTATTATATTTCTGGCTGTGGAATTCTGCCAAAGTACTCAGGTACACAAGTGAAAATTGATGCCTGAACAGGGGGATTTGGGAGTGGGGATAGAGAGAGACTTCAGGAGCACCCATCCTTCACACAACTGTGATAAGTTGGCTGGGCATGAAAGAGAAAAGGAAGGAATTATTTGACATTTTCCCACTTTGCACAGTTAGAATGACCCAGTATTAGTGCCTAGCTACCTAGGTCTACCTTTCTTCTTTGTGCTTGTGGAAAGGTCAAGATTCAGAAAAATCGTAGTTTAATCCCATCCCTAGCACTTGCTATTTTAATAAGGTGTCACAAAACCCACATTCTTTAATATTTCTAAAGATAGTCAGCTGTTGGTATGGCCCATTCTTGACAGCACACGGTTGACTGTGATAGCCTATATTGACACCTTCTGCGTTTATGATAAACTCACTGCTGCTGTTAATTTTCCATCTAAGAATAGATTTACCC
>NW_006441953.1:16790318-16874038 GCF_000325575.1 Pteropus alecto | reverse complement strand
GGAAAAATTTGCTGTAGTAAAAAAGCATGATGGAGTATAGATTAAGTTTCATGTTTGACCCTGCCACCTACTGACCATATAACTTTTAGGCAGATGATACCATCTACCTCCTCTTTTTACACAAATTAAATCACACAATTTTTGTGTTCTCTAGCAGTGCTACTGTTCTTTATTTCTAAATCAGTAATTAATTGCACTTGCACATTATAGGGAAATGGTGCAGTCTGTCTCATGCTTGTAATTTAGGTCAGTGCATTTGCATGAAATGTCTTTATGTGTTGATTTAACAATCATAATTTAAGTTTAGAGCTTGATTTTTAATGCCTTTTTTATGGTTTAATACAAAAATTAACTCTGTGTTATTCAGTTTTTTCAGTTGGTCAGTTCTGCAGTTTGTTCACATGTCACTCCCTCTGGCAGAATTGTTTCCATTATCAATGAGGCTTTATAGGCAGCCCACAAATCATTATGCTGTTTGGCAAAAACTTTTAGTTTAATAAGATAAATCTGATTTCCCTTGGCCTTCCTATACCTAAAATGTCTTTTCTGAGAGTCATGTTTGTGAAAATCATTTCATCCATAATTTCTGTTTAAAAATATGAAGGTAACATGTCTCTTAGCTGAGGATGATTAGGAATATAGGGATCATGCAATTAAGTTTAATTGGATTAAATAGAGCAGACTGACTTTTATAATTAATTTAGTCTCATGATTGGTCTTTGGGGTGACTATTCCAGAAGAAGAAGATGATTGTGGTGGAAGTGCATGAAATAAATACTTCAAGATATAAACCAAGCTACTGATGATCCAGTTATCTGAAAGAATAAGTGATTATAGTACAGACATAGAATAAAGATATATACACAAATGTCAATTGCATTTCTATATAACAGAAATGAACAATTGGAATTTGAAATTTAAAAATCTCATAGCATTTACATTAGCACCAAAATGTGAAATACTTATGCATAAGTCTAAAAAATATTTACAGGACATATATTGGAAAATTGCAAAACCCTGATGAAAGAAATCAAAGAAGTAAATAATGAAGAGATATTTCATGTTCATGGATTGGAAGATTCAATATTCCTAATGTATCAGTTCTTACCAAATTGATCTATAGATTCAATGTAATCTCCAAGTCACAATCAATTTGTGGATATCGACCAATTGGTCCTAAAGTTTATATGGAAAGGCAGAAAAGATGCAGAGAGCCAATAACAGGCAATACAATATTGAAGAAAAAGAACCGACTCAGAGGACTAACACTGCCCCACTTTAAGACTGCATATAAAGCTATAGTAACCAAGGCAGCATGGTATTGGCAAAAGAACAGATACATAGATCAGTGGAACAGATAGCCCAGAAATAAGACCACACAAATAAACTAATTTTTGTAAAAGGAGCTAAGGCAATTCAATGGAGGATAGTCTTTTCAACAAAAGAACAGATACATAGATCAGTGGAACAGATAGCCCAGAAATAAAAAAAAAAAAAGCATTTAGACAAAGATGTTACAACTTTCATAAACGTTAACTCAAAGTGGATCATATTCCTAAATGTAAAATGAAATGCTATAAGACTTCTAGAAAATAACAAAGTAGAAAATCTAGTAGAAAATCTTGGGTTTGGCAATGACTTTTTATATACAACACCAAAATCAGTCTGTGAAAGAAAAAGTTAATAAGTTGAACATTGCAGAAACACTAGAAAATAAAAATATTGAAGAGATTATGACAAATGATTAGCAGAATTGCTTAAACCATGAATCTTTTGATCCTTAAATCACAAAATTGCAAGCAGCAGAAAAAATAAATCCATATTTACTCTTGTCCTGGTCAACTTCAAATACCAAAGACAAAGAAATGATTTTAAATTAGTCCAAGAGCAAAGTTATATTATCCTCTAAGTAATATTAATTCCATTTAAAACAGTGATAGAGGCCAGAAAATTGGTAATATTTTAATAGCACTGAGAGAAAATAATAATCTACAATTGTATACTTAGTCAAACTATCAGTTGAGAACAGTATTGAATCAAAGATATTTCCAGACAAACCAATCTGCAGAATATTGCCAAGCTCACTAAAATAACTTGTAAATAATCTATTTACATAAAAATTAAATGCAAAAGAAAGGACTGCAATGCAAAGAAGAATGAGAAGTTAAAAAGTAAACTATTACATCTAATTTTGACAATACAAAATATATAATTTGGAGATTTAAAAGAAATAAACATCAGAGTAATGAAATACAAATGCAAGGGGAAAATAATTGGTTTTCTAAGATTTTTATGATTTTTTACAGGATTATAGCAGTATTGACTTAATTTTAAAATCTGTATATAGGCATACAAAGTAAAATTTAAAGATAACCTCTAAAACAGAAATAGTGTATATGACAAAGAAAATAATGGGGAATTTGAATAAAAAATCAATCTAAAAGAAGATGAGAAAGAAAAACAGTTTCAAATGGCACCAAATAGGTCAGTGGAAATTAGATGTAATATTTCAGCAACTATGATAAATGTAAGTTAATTAAACTTGCAAGTTAGAAAGGCTGAAAATAAAAGCATAGAGAAAAGAGAACCCACCAGGCACTGACCAGAAGAAAGCTTCTGTATGTATATTAAAATAGGTGCTGTGAATCTGGTGACTGCCAGAGGGGAGGGGTGTTGGGGGACTGAGAGAAAAAGGTGAAAGGTTGAAGAAGTACAAATTAGCAGTTAAAAAATAGTCATGAGGATGTAGAGTACAGCATAGGGAATATAGTCAATAGTATTGTAATGGCTGTCTGTAGAACCAGATGAGTGATAGAGTAATTGGGAGGATCATTTCACAAACTATATAAATGTCTAACCAATGTACTGAATACCTGAAACTAATAAAAAAAAAAAATGAGTGCTGTGAATGGGGTCAATACATAAGAATAGAAAAGATCGTCTGGAAAATATATGAATTCTAAATAACCTCATGGGTACAAGTAAAACCATGCAATTATCATTTGTAGAAAACATAGTCTTTTCCTGACCACACGAAAAAATTATCAAAATTGACCAAGTATTAAGTCTTATAGCTATCTCAAGAAGTTTAAAAGAATCTTTGAGTTCTTCTGCCATAGGTCTATTAAATTACATATATAAAAACAAAAAGATAACAAATTGAAACATATAGAAATACAACAAAATAATAAAGAACTCACTGGTTAGAGGAAGATATGATAACAGAGATTATGTAATTTGAACTGAATTTAACAAAATGACACATGGAAATATGGGTGAAAGAAAAAAACTATATACTTTTTAGACATGATTTATATAGGAAAACCAAATATTTTAGAATGGTTAAGATTGGAAAGTCACTGAAAGAAAATCAATATACAATAATCTATTACATTTACATAACAGCACAGTAGGAGTACAAAAATGTCATGAAAAGAATATTTTTGCTTTTTTGCAACAAAAACAAAAGTAACTATATAAGACTGAGAATTACATTATCTTATGACAAAAATAATTTTAAAATATTAAAACACATAAAAGACCTAAAAATGGAGAAGAGAATGTAGCTATGTATAAAAGACTCAATATAGTGTTGACAGACATGCTTCCCTATTTTAATCAAGCTATGCACACAAAGCAATTCCAGCAGAGTTCCAACCAATATTTTCAAGAAAATTGACAATTTATAAAATTTATACGGAATTGCAAAGGGGCATGTTATAGTAAAGATGAATGCAGTGAAGAAACATAGATGTGAAAACTTATGATAGAAAATCATGACATTATAAAAATACTTATGATAGAAAATTGTGACATTATAAAAATGCAATATTATTTATGTTAGATAAATAGATTCGAATGTATTTAATATAAGTAATATTAGAGGATCTGTTATAAAATCCACAAAATTTTTCAAACTTAATAGGTGAAAAAGCTGGACTGTAGTTCTGTATCATTTTTAAATTATTATTTTAAAAAAATCCTCGTGAAAGAATGTCTTTCTTATTAAAGACCATCCTTCCCACTGAGAACTAGAAAATTTCACAAAAATATTTTAAAAATTAGTTTGAAGCTATTGTATAACTATAAGGGGCAAACAAATAATACCATAAACAATAAGTTTACTGAGTTTTATTTGGCATAATGACCAGACCAAGGAGATACATCTCTTTTTTTTTTTTACCAATAATTCATATTTCTTCAAAAAGGGAATTTGATTTGCTCACATGAAGCACTCCTATTGTATAGAGTTTCATCCATGTCAGGTCAAAGTGGATGTCTTCTCTTTAGCAAACCCATCCTAATTTGCCTTTACATCTGCATAGATCCTCAGTTGAATCAGCTGTGATCAAAAATGCAGGTTTTATTTTGAGTAATTAGCAATCTAAAGCTTAGCATATTTTTCAAGGAAAAAACCATTTAAGTCACTTTCTTGAGGTTTCTATTCCTGAAGTCCAAGAAGCTTTGTTTAAACTAAGGAAACACAAATATAATAATTTTCATTCCTATTCAAGCTCTTTTATGACTAAAAATATTTTTGTTCAGTTTGATCACTATCTTTGTCAATTCAACTCAACAAACATGTTTTATGAACTCTTGTATGTTAATTAGTGTTCTTGGTCCTATATGAGTTCCGAAACCTGTATAGAGTTATGAAATCTGTAGCTATTACACAGGGCAGCATATGAAAATTGCCTACAAAGTATATAATCTTACTGAAAATAGGGTGTAAGCTCTCATAGGATCATGCAAATATAAGGTCCTTATGTAAACTTACTGGAATTTCTTGGAGTATAAGTTTCTAATTGAGTATGAAACCTGAACTCGTTTTATTGTGATAAGCCTACCAGGAATTAACATTAAATGATTATCGACTGAGAATGAGTTTACACTTCTAACAGATGTATAGCAGCAGTTTTTCTCAGGGAAATATAAGGAAGTTTTCTTTTCCCATTGCTTAGGAATTATGCTCTTTCTAGCATGTGTTGTCCTAAAATACCCCACTTAGTCCTGATGCTGTCTCCTATTTTCTATATTTAACCTCAACTTTGCTTTTGTTATGTGTCTCAGAGAATTCTTAGCAGATGCTGGTGGGGAGGTCCCTTGTTTTATTCCCCTGAAACCCTTTTATCATTTTGATTCATGTGGTTAATACTCATCTCCATCTTGGTTTTGGCTTACACCTGCAGCCTTCCTCAGAAAATCTTCCTTGGGCTATTGAAGGTATTAACTACTTCATAAGCCAAGGTTCGAAGTCCTGGCACTTTTACCTCAAGGCAGGTATACTGGTTGCAATTCATACTTCAGAGATGCCTTTTGGGTCAGCCTAAAGCTAGACTTTCTCTAGCAGTTCATATTTGCATAGTTTCTTTCCTGGTGTATGCCTCTTACACTCATATGCTTTTTTCCTAAAAGCATTCTTTTATACATTACTTTAAAAAATCTCCATCCCTTGGCTCTGCTTCTATGGAACTCAGTCAACACAAGTAGGAGGGCTGTGGTCTGTGTTTCATTTATCTTTGTGTCAAAGTACCAAAAGTGGAGACATACTGTAAGCACTGAAAAATGAATTGTTAAATGAAAGGAACTGACAATTATATTTGGTAGGATGCAAGTATACATGATAATTTTAAACCAGAAAATAATTAACATTTATTAAATATTTATTATGCTGTGGGCATCTTGCTGAACTTTTTACATGTATAATCTCATTTAAGCCTCTAAAGATCTCATCAGGCAGATTGAATATTATTTATTTTTTACTGGGGAAAACAGATCTGAGAGAATTTGATTCTTTTGCAAAAGATCACCCAGTAAGAATGACCTATACCGTTCCATTTAAGGTTTTTATTTTTGGTGCTGGTAGAAATCTTGGTAATCTGAATTTCATTAATTGAAATTTGATTGATTTTAGAAAAGAGTTCAAAAAACTCTGAATAGCAAATGTATAATGTATTTTGGAAGGCACTAACAACGGAGCTGGATGCACTGAGTTATTGAACAACTTTATTAAGTTTATGTAGAAATATTTCATTTATGCTCTAAGATTCATACCAAAAAGAAACATTGTCCTCTCCCTATCTCCTCTTCCAAACATGAGGTAACACCACATTGTTCACAGGCAGTACTCTGAGTTTCAATTTGGCATCTAGATTATGTAAAGCATAATTGGATTTACTCTATGCAATTAGAATTGGGATTTTTTTGCTGACAAAGCAAACTACGTTGCAGTTTTTGCTGGGAAACGAGTGCTAAGCATTTTGTTTGGTACTTGGAAAATCTGTCTTGACAGTGCTTCATAATAGAACCAATAATCAGGTATGCTGTTGCTCATAGCCTTCCAGACCTCAATTTAAATGGAAAGTGGTGACAATTTCTTTTGTGAACTAGTCTCCATAACAGTTAAAATCAACCAGAATGTGAAGACCTACATGCTTATCAAGGTGACAAAAAGGGACTGAGAATACTTGTTACTTAAACATGTACTATGAAGTTATGATGATCGAATTGCCAATCAAGACAATGACAGATATTAGCACTCTCTTCCAAAGTCTGTTCTTGCTGAGTTTTAAAAATAGCTATTAGCACAGTTTATATACTCTACTTGTATTATTCCTCTAAAAGAAAAAAATAATTTTATTGACGGAAGGTCAATCTACTTTAATATACTCTGAAACAAAACATATTTTGATCTTATGTACATTGACATGTGAGCATTCAAAAAAATTGTCCACTCACTAGAGAAGCAAGTAGAAATGTGTGAAGGCTACGTACACTTAAACTCACTAATGAAATGTAACCTTCCCCTGAAAAGTACTAGACAACTTTTGTGAGTAATTACTTATATATCACAAAGGGATGTAGCATTGAGGAATAATTCTCAAATGCAAATAAGCAAGTCAATGCTTAAGAATTATTTGGCCTTATTTCCTGAGATTTTACTCACTAGTTTTGAAGTAAGAGCCAAAAATCTGCATTTTTATTTTTTTACTCTCTAGGTGATTCACATGCGTAGCTATATTTAGAAACCAACAGCTTAATGCTTAATACATAAATTTATGAATATTTTCAGATATGTTGATAATTACATATTATATATTCTGACTTTTGATATATACAGTTATCGACATATCTGAAAGTAGTTATGAACATACGCATAGAATATATTCTTAAACTTTGAACTTTAGGAAAGCGTGTCTTGTTTTTATTTATGTATTGAATAGGTTTTGAATATTTATCTTTAGTTCTTTTTAATAGTATTTTATTGCTAAAAACTATTCCAAAGTCTCAACATGCCTATTCTCTCACCTCAAAACAAAACTATGCTCAAGTTTCAGGTGAATTAAATATTGATGGGAGGAAATTCCATGCCTACTATAAGATCCTGATTATTTTAGTGAGCTGAAATGAGGTGGCTAAGGCAAACAGGAGAAAACGCAGTTTATTTTAGTACTATGGGCATAAAACTACCATATGTTATGTTTGCACCTGGGAGTACACAAAAACATCCCAAGAGTTTCAGGGATACATATAGTATTGAGGGATTCAATACCTAAATTCTCATCATCTATATATACTTTTGTCTACAACTTATGTGTCTGTAGGGGCCTACACCATTATGCAGATTCACATTTTCTATCTCCTCTTTAAAAATCACCCTTCTCACACATCACAAAACAATGGAAAAACCTCTACTCTGCTACTAATCTATTATAGTAGATTGTGTTGGGATGTAAAAAATCTCAGAGGCACCAAAGGAACAGTTCGCAGTAATGATGTAAGTGTTAAGAAAAGTGAATGATTCAAATAACTGTGTAACAAACATTTTCGCAAATCAGTTTTTCATTCTTTTCTTTTTATTTCTTTGTTTAATTGACATACAATACCCTATTCATTTCAGGTGCACATCATAGAAACTCAGTATTTGTATATATAATGAAATGGTCCCCACAATGAGTAGTTATCTGTCACTATACAGAGTTATTACAATATTATCAACTATATTCCCTATGCTGTACATTACATTTCTATGACTCATTTATTTTTCAGCTGGGAATTTGTTGCCCTTAATCCCCTTCACCTATTTCATCTGCCCCCTCAATCCCTCCCTCTTCTGATATTCACCAGTTTCTTCCCTATATCTATGAGTCCGTTTCTGCTTTATTGTGTTTGTTTGCTTTTGTTTTCTGATTCCACATATAAGTGAAATCATATGGTATTTGTCTTTCTCTGAGTTATTCACTTAGCATAATACTATTTAAGTACATTCATTTCATTGTAAATGACAAGGTTTTCTTATTTTCCATGGCTAAGTAATATTCCATTGAGTAATAGTCCTTTATCCATTGATAGATGAATGGATAAAGATGTAGTGTGTGTATGTATATATATGTAAATATATATGTGTAGTATATATTATATATATTTTTATGTCTACTGCACTATATATATATATAATATATATATTTTTTATATGAATATATATATATATACTATATCTTCTTTATCTATTCATCTATCAATGGATCCTAGAATGATTCCATATCTTGGCTATTATAAATAATGCTGCAATAACATAGTAGTGCATTTATATCTTCAAATTACTGGTTTTGTTTTCTTCAGTTAAATACCCAGAAATGAAATTGCTGAACAAAGCTAGAGTTATCATGCTCCCTGATTTCAAACTATTCTACGGAGCTCTAGTAACCTAAACAATATTGTACTGACACAAAAGCAGATACATAGATCAATGGAACAGAAGAAGGAATCCAGAAATATACCCATGCATATATGGTCAATTAATCTATGATAAAGTAGGCAAAAATATACAATGAAGAAAGACTGTCTCTTTAATTAATGGTGCTGGGAAAACTGGAGAGCTACGTGCTAAAAAACGAAACTAGACCCATTATCTTACACCATTTACAAAAATAAATTCAAAGTGAATTAAATTCAGTGTAAGACGTAAAACTATAAAACTCATAGAAAAAAACATAGGGGCAGTAAGCTCTTTAGCATCGATCTTAGCTATATATTTTTGAACCAGTCTACTCAGGCAAGGGCAACAAAAGCAAAAAATAAGCAAGTGGGATTGCATCAAACTAAAATGCTTTTGTACAATGAAGGAAACCACATACAAAACAAAAAAGCAACCAACTGAATGGGAGAAAATATTTGCAAATTTTACATCTGATAAGGGGTTAATATCTAAAATATATAAAGAACTTATATAACTTAATATATTTTAAAAAACTTGATTAAAAAATGGGCATTTTTTAATTGAATTGACATATTTCCATATGTCAATTGACAAATGGCCAGTAGGCACATGAAAAGATTCTCAATATCACTAATCATCAGGGAAATGCAGATTGAAACTGCAGTATAACCTCACGTCTGTCAGAATGGCTATTATCAAAAAGACACAAAATAACAAATGTTGGTGAGGATATGGAGAAAAGAGAACTCTTGTACACTGTTTATAGGCATGTAAAATGGTGCAGCCACTGTGAAAAACGGTAAGAAGTTTCCTAAAAAATTTTTTAAAATAAGAAAACAGTTTTTTAATCTTTGATTTGAACAATATTAATGGAAGATCGAATTGATTTGTTAATAGAGAGTTTATTAATACTAATCTTTGATGGTAGGTTATCATGTCATTTTTGAGATTAACACAGAGATAGTTCAAACAATTGAATGACATACTTTTTCCTGTTGATCTACTCATTAATGTGAACAAGGTATATTACTTACATATATTTTAAAAGTCTGCATGGGTTTAGTGATAAGTAACATTTCATTAGATATTTAAAAACAAAAAAGAATTCATTTTTTGAATTCCAATTCTAGGCTACTTTCATAGTCTGTAATCATATTGAAATATAAGGTCTAGATGAGTTATATCTCAAAGTATCCATTTATAAATATTTGGAATGTTGATATCTTTATAATAGCCAGTTTTCTAATTCATTCAAATGTTATATTCCTTGATTTATTTAGGGCTAATTGAATTTTTCGCAATTACGTGTTCTAGTTTTCAGATTTACTTCTAGCTATTTAATACGTTTAGGTGCTTTTATAAAAATTATCTCTTTTTTTTGAATTAAGAAAAAAATTAGAATATTTTAAAATTCATAGCAAAATCAAACAGAAGGTACAGAGATTTTCCATATACCTCCTCCCCCATACATTTACAGCCTCCCAAATATCTTCATCTTTCACTAGAGTGGTACATTTGTGACATGACGAACCTATACTGACACCTCATAATCACCCAAAGATCATAGTTCACATTATGGTTCACTCTTACTGTTATGTGGTCTATGGATAAATGAGTGTATGACAACATGAGTACATCATCATGGTTTCATACTGAGCATTTTCACTGCCCTAAAAATTCTCTGTGCTCTGCCTATTCATCCCTTCCTTCTTCAACCCCCTGTCAACTGCTGATCTTTTTTATTGTCTCCATAGTTTTGCCTTTTTCAGAATGTCGTATAGTTGGAATCATACAGTAGCCCTTTCAGATTGTCTTCTTTCACTTAGAAGTATAGATTTAACATTCTTCTATTTTTGCATGGCTTGATAGTTCTTTTCTTTTTAGTGCTAAATAATGTTCTATTTTCTGGATGTACTGCTAGTTATATATTCATTCATTTACTCAAAGGCATCTTGATTGCTTCCAAGTTCTGGCCCTTAGGAATAAAACTGCTATAAACATATGTGTACAGGTTTTTGTGTGGACATGTTTTTAGTTCCTTTGGATCAATATCAAGGAGCACAATTGTTGAATTATATGGTAAGATTATGTTTAGTTTCATAACAAACCACCAAACTGTCTTCCCACATTTTGTTAGAAAGTTTTACTCAACTATTTTGCATTCTCACCAGCAATGAATAAGTTCTTTTTGCTCCATATCATCATCAGCTTTTGGTGTTGTCAGTGTTCTGGATTTTGGCCATTCTAATAGGTGTATAGTAATTTGTTTTAATTTTCATTACCCTAATGCTCCATGTGATGTGGGGCATCTTTTCATATGCTTATTTGCCATCTGCTTATCTTCTTTAGTGAGTTGTCTGTTAAGGTCTTTGGCCTATTTTTAGCATTTTATTTTATTATTAGTTTCATGTATACGGTACATTGGTTAAACATTTATATAGTTTATGAAACAATCCCCCTGATTATTCTGTTTTCCTTGTGGCTCTATACATAGCCATTACTGCTGAGTGTATCCTCTGTGCCGTGTTCCCCATCCTCATGACCATCTATCATATTGTTGATTTTTAAGAGTTCTTTGTATATTTTGGATAGCAGTCTTTTATCACATATGTCTTTTGCAGATATTTTCTCCTTTCTGTGGCTTGTCGTCTCTTTTTTTTTTTTGGATGTTCTTGTTTGCAGTATGGAAGTTTTACATTTGAATGAAGTCTAGCTTATCAATTGTTCCTTTCATGGATTGTGCCTTTAGTTTTATATTAATCTAAAAAGAAAGCACCATACCCCAGGTCATCTAGAACTTCTCCTATATTATTTGCAAGGAGTTTTATAGCTATAATCTGCTTTGAGATGATTCTCGTGAAGAGTGTAAGGTTGTGCCTAGATTCATATCTTTTTTTCTTGTAAGTGTATGTCCAGTTGTTCCAGCACCATTCGTTGAAAAGACATCTTGTATCTGTTGTATTACTTGTCAGAGATCAGTGAACTATATTTATGTGGGTCTATTTCTTGACTCTAATTTATTCCATTGATAGATTTAGTATTTCTTCACTATTACCACACTGTCTTGATTACTCTAGCTTTATAGTAAGTCTTGAAGTGGGAAAGTGTCATTCCTCCAACTTTTTTCTTCTCCTTCAATATTATGTTAGCTATTCTTGTTTTTTTTTTTTGCCTCTCCATATAATGTTTCAGAATCAGTTTGTTCGTATCCACAAAAAAATTTGCTTAGATTTTGAGTGGGATTGCATCGAATTTATAGATCAATTTGGGAAGAACTGACAATATATATATATTTAACAATCTTAACAATATATATATATTTTTTTATCCATGAACATGGAATATATCTCTGTTTAGTTCTTTTTTGAATTTTATTCATCAGAGTTTTGTTGTTTTCCTCATATGGATTTTAGAGATATTTTAGAGTATTGGGTTTTTAATTTCAAGTTTCACTTGTGCATTGATTTTTGTGTATTAGCCTTGTATCCTGCAGCCTTATTATAATTGCTTACTAGTTCCAGGAATTTTTTTGTTGATTCTTTCAAATTGTTTACATAGACAATTATGCCAGCTGCAAAAAAAGTTTTACTTCTTTCTTCCCAATCTGTGTATCTTTTATTTCCTTTACTTGTCTTACTGCAACAGGTAGAACTTCCAGTACAACTTTGCAAAGGAGTGTTGAAAGGGGATATCCTTGCCTTCTGTTTGATCTTAGTGGGAAAGCTTCAAGTTTCTTATCATTAAGTCTTATGTTAGCTGTAGGCTTTTTATAGATATTCTTTATCAAGTTGAGGAAGTTCCCCTCTATACCTAGTTAACTGAGAGTTTATCATGAATGGGTGTTGGATTTTGTCAAATGCTTTTTCTGCTTCTACATATATGGTCATATCTTATTTCTTTTGGAGCCTCTTTATGAGATGGAGTGTATTAATTGACTTTTGAATGCTGAACCAGCTTTTATATATCTGTGATAAATCTCACTTGGTTTTGGATTTAATTCTTCTTATACATTGCTGGATTCAATTTGCTAATATTTTGTTGAGGATTTTTACATGTATGTTTATGAGAGATATTGATCTGTAGTTTTCTTGTAATGTCCTTAGTTTTGGTATTAGGGTTATGCTAGCCTCATACAGTGAATTAAGAAGTATTCCTTCTGGTTCTATTTTACGAATCAGATTGTAGAGAATTAGTATAATTTCTTCCTTAAATGTGTGGTAGAATTCACCTGTGAACCCACTTGGGCCTATTACTTTCTGTTTTGGAGGGTTATTAATTTTTGATTTAATTTTTAAAATAGATATAGGCCTATTCAGATTGCCTATTTCTTTTTGTATGAGTTTAGGCAGATTGTTTCTTTCAAGAAATTGGTCTATTTTGTCTAGGTTATCAAATCTGTGAGCAGAGAGTTGTTAATAGTTTTTCTTTATCATCTTTTTAATGTCCATAAGATCCATAGTGATGTCACCTCTTTCATTTATGATATTAGTAATTTATGTCCTCTTTCTTTTTTCCTCAGCTTGGATAGAGGCTTATCAGTTTTACTGATTTTTTTTTTTTTTCCATAGAACCAGCTCTTGGCTTCAATGGTTTATTCTACCCATTTCTTGTATTTAATTTCATTAATTTATGTTCTAATTCTTATTACTTATTTTCATTGATTACTTTTGATTTAAGTTTGCTATTCTTTTCTAGTTTCCTGAAAGCACATTTTTTATTTTAGATCTTCTTTTCCAATATATGCATTCAATGCTACATATTTTCCTCTAAGCACTGCTTTTGCTGCATCCTACAAATTTTGATAAAATATGTTTTCACTTTGTTGTTCAAATCTTTTAAAATATCTCTTGAGATATCTTTCTTGACCCAGGTGTTCTTTAGAAATGTTTTGTTTAGTCTCTATGTATTTGAGGATTTTTCAGTTATCTTTCTGTTATTGATCTCTAGTTTCATTCCATTGTGGTCTGAGAGCAGACATGGTATGATTTCTGTTATTTTAAATTTGTTAAAGTGTGTTTTATGGCCTAGAATGTGGTCTGCCTGGGTGAACATTCCCTGTGATGTTGAAACAGATGTGTGTTCTGGTGTTTGGATGAAATAGTCTTTAGAAAATTATCATTAAAAATTGTAATTATTAATTGTTGATGGTATACAGTCATATGTATTTTATGTTGCTCTTGTAACAATTGTCTAATTCACTGGTTAATACTAATAGTTTATGTTTTACATATACAATCATGTTATTTAAAAATAATGACAATTTTATTTTACTTTTTAAGACTTTATTTTCTTTACTACTCTTGTATGAGAAGAAATTCTTTTTTGTTTCCAGCAGCTGGATTGAAGTTATAAAATGGAATATATCTACTAATTTTAAGAAGAATTTCTGAAGAGTAATGAAATAATGAAATACGGCTTTATTATCTTTCATTATTTTTTATTTCAGTACATATAAGCTGTCTGTCTAGCATCCAAGTAACTTAACTATACCATGAGACAAGTCTCAAAAAATTTTTAGGAGTAGCACGCACACACACAACTACAACACCAGAAACACCAAATTCTCTGTTTTATTCAGTACAATTAACAAGCATGAAAAATAAAAAAAATATGGCATATGAGGGAAAAAAACAGAAGTAGAACCAGATTTGACATAGATAATAGAATTAGCAAATAGGAATGTTAAAACAGCTATTATAAAAATATGTTATATGCTCAAATAAGTAGAGGAAAGCATGAGCCTGCTAAGGGGAGAAATAAAAGATATAAATGGATTCAGATTAAACTAAAGATGAAAAATAAAATATCTGAGATGAAAATATATAGGATCAAGAGGAGATTAGACACAGCAGAATATTAGTGAATATAAAAACGTAGAAACAAAACAGATACAAAATGAAAAGCAGAAAAAAGACTGAAAAATAAAATACACAGAAACAGTGAGCTGTGACAAAATATTAAACAACCTAATGTACATGTATTTAGAGGCTCACATGGTTGTGCAAGTGAGCTAGTTAGTAATATGAGAGTTGGTCGATCTAGAATTATTTCAGTTGAGATAACCCTTCTCTGGCCTATGTGGTCTCTCATTCTCCAGCAGGATAGTTTAGGCTTGCTCAAATGATGGTGGCATTGATCCAAGAAAGTGAATGAAAGTGTACATTATCTCTTAACACCCACATTTGGATGTCACTCTCATTTTAGACTCATAATTTTTGCCACAGCAAGTCCAAGGTCAGCTCAGATTTAATGAGGTTGGGAAATGAATTTCAGCTTTTGAAGGCATCACATTGCAGAGCTTGTTGGTATAACAGGGGATGATTAGAGGCATTTTTTAATAATTTGTCTATCATATGTTGTTTTTTCTTGTATTGTTAGATATTTTAAAATTTCACTTTATTAGTTTCAAGTATACAATACATTGGTTAGACATTTATATATGTTTTAATAATAATCACCAAACCCATGTTACATTGAGTGGCATTTTGTAGCCTCAATGTTATTCTCCTACTTCTGTTTGAAACAATGAATAAGTGGTTCAGACGTAAAGAGAAGATTTTTTCTCAGTAATACTTTAATTTTCTGAGAGTTTATCCTGTAAATACATTCCCACTTTGGGTTATCACTCTTCTTTCCACATTTTTCTAATATTTCATACTGCTATCTACTTAGAGTGCAATTGGACCCCGAGATACTTTCTAGTTTTTATAACATCTAGTTATTTTGTAAACCAAAGTTGTATTTCCTTCAAACAACCATACAGCCAATATTTGATTTGGGAATAATTAGAAGGCATTTTACTTTCTTTCCTAAGCAAAGCCACTTTGAGTATAAGATACTATATAAATGAATTGTTTGAACAATAACATTTCAATGTAATGCTGCAGTGAGCTGATAGCTCATGACTCAAATCTCTGAATGCCAAAACCCTCTAGGCTTGCTTTGAAAAGCTCCATATATATATCATTCATGCACTATAGAAGATAAAATAGAAGAGCCCAAGAGTTTCCTATAATTATATAATTTATTCTCTTTATCTAAAAATAAAGCCAGTTTGAAAGAGTTTGAACATTTGGAAGAAAATAGCACATTTAAAGACTTAATTGGTTCCTTATTAAGAGATTATTTTCAGCAACTTGGTATAATAATTCTTCATTGAATAATCTAAAATGGAGAAAACCGATAGTTTATAAATGCTGAATAATTTACCAGTGTGGAAGAATTAGCGATGAGATATTTTAATTATTATTTTGATATAAATTACTTATTGTTTTACTTTAAAATATTTACAAATATTTTATCTAATCCTATTAAATTTAATGAACTGATGGATCTAGACTCACATTTCCAACTCTCAGGTACAGAATGTAGTAGACATGTATTTGTTTAGCTACCCATTACCTTTGAATACCCTCTCTATTTTTGTTTATTGCCTAGTTTGCGAATTTTGTATTCCCAAGGCAGAAAACAAAGCTGGTGTTTCTAGGTTCCCAGAAAGCTGGATATACACATATGAGTAAGGTTTTACCATCACATGAACTAATAAAACAGATTCATTAGTGAGCAATAGGAGAGCTAATCTTCTAGCAAATGTGTTGTAAAATCCACTTGGTTCTTTAAGAGAGACAGCAGTACAGGTTTGACTTTCAGTTTTGATCCTTATAGGTGCCCAGAAGAAATGACATGCATGTTGTCATTAGTAAACTCTCTATGTGCTTGTTTGGGCTGCCAGATAAAATACAGGATGCCCAGTTAAATTGGAATTTGAAGTATAACAACTTCTTGCTATTAGTATGCCCCAAATATTAAGTTACTTTCACTAAAATAAAGTATCTGTTGTTTATCTGAAATTCTATTTTAGTTGGTGCCCTGCATTTTTTTTGCTAAATCTGGCAACCGTATTGCTTGGGCACTTCTGACTGCTTAGACTCAGAGTGGGTTTATATCTCTTCTTGAGACTCTGCCTGCTACCTAAAATAACTTTATAAAATTGCTTTTTGTTTAGCTAGAATTAATTTTATTACTTAATAAAGTTGTAATGACAAAGACTCTTTAATTTTAGTATAGAAGGAACTTAAAGAGTTACAGAAATAGGAATACTTGAGTAAACTGTGTGTGTGCAACTCACTTGTTTTTTTCCTAGAGGGCAAAGAAAATACTCTTTTCATCAAGACAATGGGAATTACATTTTTCGGCAAGGGCTAGGATCATTGAGAAGGGTTGCAGTTGCTCTCCTTAGTCAGACAAAGATCCAGTCAGCAGGTAGTGCTTGAAATTGACTACAGTTTTAATGGAGATAATGGACTTTGAGGTGACAGAGGCCTCTGTTACTCTGGCTCTGAAATCTCCTTGAGCAATTACACTCCCCTGGCCACTAGTGTTAAGTGCCACAAAGTGGGTGTAGTTATGCAAATTGGTTTCAGAAACAGGATGGCAACCAGAATGACTAAATCCACAGAGCTCTTTGGCTGTGGCTAATTTATCATTGGTACCAAGCACCAAAAGAAATGTGACATAAGAAAAATAAATCTCCAAGAAATTCGTGCAAAGAGATCTAACTAAATTCATTATCAAAGAGTCTGAGATTCTTGAGAATTTCTTAGAAGCAGTTTGGAAAAAGGCAGACTGACTAACCCTAAGGAAGGATTTTTGGAATAATGTTGTGCAAATATACCATAAACCTTCCAGCTAGCTTTCTCCAAAGGGACCTGTAACTAAGCTAGTTGTGTCCAGAGAAGAGCAAAGTACACAGGATATTCAGCAATTGACACTAATTCTGAACTAACCCTGATTCCTGGTTTCACTGTGTTAAACTGTGGTTTTTTAGGATTCTGGAGGTCAGCTAGTAAACGGAGTTTGGCCAAGTATCCATCAGAGTGGCCCATTTGGTCTATAAATATAATCTGTGGTTATATCTCAATTTCTGATGTATGGTTAGAAGAAATATAATTGGCAACTGCCAGTCTCTACACTGGCTCTTTAACTTATGGGATGGTATAAGCAACCAAATGGAAACATCTGGAGTGTCTTTTTTTTATATCAAAACAGTAAACCAAAGTCAAGACTGCACCCCTGATAAAATGTAAAGATTGATACCAACATTAAAAACTTGAAAGTTGCAATGTTCATGATTCTGTTCATATTTAAACCTAAGTAACTCTGAGATCTGATAGTTTATACTACCTAAGGACACAACACAGTTCCATTTAATTAGCCAATAAAAGTTCTGCCTGATTATTTCAGACTTACTGGCTCTGGAATTAAATGGGAGAAAAAGGTTATTGTGTCAGCTGGGTACTTGATTTTGATTATCAAGGGGAAATAGGATTTTTAATAACCAAATCTGGGAAGAAAGATTACAAAAAACCCCAGAAGATCCTTTCAGATACCTTCTAGTACTGCCATGTCTCTTGTAAAAGTTAATAGATAATAAGAGCATCACAATAAATGTAAAATAACCAAGGACTTGCTTAGAAAATTCAGTTTTGGGTCATCCTTACAGGTAAATAACATTGGCCAACTGAGCCACTAGCTGAGAGTAAAAGACCATGAACTATGTAATGGAAAAAACAGTCTCAGTACCAACCACAGTCTTTTAATAATTTGAAGAAATAAAGAGTGTATCTGTCTGTCTGTCTGTCTATCTATCTATCTATCCATCTATCATCTATTTATCTATCTATCCCTCCATCCCTCCGTCTGTCTACCTAAATGTTTCATTTATACCCTTTCCTTCCCCTTCTGTTCTATAATGTATCTATTGTATAAAGGTTAGTTTTATTTTGTCTACATATTAAAAAATACAGAAACTCAATTATGATTGGTCTGTAGGAAGAATAAGTATTACTCAGAAATCTTGGACATGTAGATTCAGTAACTGAATTGACTTCTTTATAGGAAAAAGTGATCACTTTTTTGTACCAATAATAGTTGTGTTATATTTGGGTGCATGCTGTTATATGGAAGTTTAGGGAAGATGTGTGCATATTGTGCATATTAATCATATGTGGCCAATAGTAAGACCTAGGCTCTAGTGGACATTCATGATTTGCAGTGGTCTAACATCTTTGAACACTTTGTCTATATTTGAAAATAATCCCTATTTTGAACCTTGCCTTGCTAATTTACAAGCCTGGAAATTTTTCCCAAGAATCCCTTGCAGCTCAGATACAGGGTGGTGATGCTTGTTCTGCTAGTCAGGTGTACTTAAGATTTGGAGGTGAAGGAAAATGAAATGATGGTCCCATGAGAGGTAATAATTGACCTTTGGAAATGTGCCAATGGACATATCTGATTCTTTGTGAAAGGCAAGAACAGTATTTCTGTGTTCATTATTTGGCATATGGTTACCAAACGAGAGTAGTTAAAGGGTGTAGATAGAAAAACTAAACAGTGCTATTGGCTGTAGATCCTGCCTATGTAGGCATTCAGAATCTAGAATGTTCATTCATGTAAATTCTATGAGCAAGTTAGTATCTTTCAATAAATTTCTTTTATTTGACTGTGGATTCTATTGTTTTATATTAAGCCAGAAGTTTGTATGGTTATCATCTGTCAACACTCACTCAAATTAAGTTACCCAAAAATGATTCTACTATATTCTCTTTGAAACTATTTCATCCTAATGAATTTACCAGATATATTAATACCACCAAAAGTTTAGAGAAACAGGGTTTTAACTTCAAATTTGATATCAACTTTATCTCCTTTTCTTTCTCTTTATATCAATTGATACAACTTGAAGATTCAGCATGCTTTTCCCTAAAAATAAAAGGACCTTGTCAGAACCACCTAGGAAAGCATTTCAAATTACATACACACAATAATGTTTAGAAATTTTGCCCATACTTGAAAATTTGTACTGGGATATATCCACTAGGTGGATATAAGAGTAACATACAACATAGCTTACGAAAAATCAAACTTCTCAGGTTAAATAAAATAATGGTTATAAGTTTTGGATTCCAATTCTAGAATTTGTTTTCAAAACTAATACTGCCACTTACATGTATGCTTGGATAAGTTCCTTAAAATGTCAATATCCTTATACATTCAAAGATAGTAATACTATCTACCTGATATGGTTGTCATAAGAATAGTAAAATATTTAATTATACCAGCCCCTCTAATGCCTGAAACCTAGAAGGAATTCAGTAGATACCTCTTTCCTATATCTTCCTTTGCTCTTCCTCTCCTATTACCAACATCTTTTTTCAAAGCCTCAATAGCTCTTTCCTAGACTATTGCAAGGGGCTCTTGATTTGTTTTTATTTTGGTTTCTTTTTATTATTCAAACTATCATGTCTACTGTTGAAAATATAATCAGCTTAAAGGACAGTTATAATCATATTTCTCTTATGCAATGTTTCCCCATTGTCTCATAAATAATAAATGTTTCATAATTGAATGATCTCCAAAATATAGTACCATTTCAAATTTCCAGATATTTCTCATACTACTTCCTTATATATGACTTAAATTTATCTCTGGCCCCTGTGATTTGTCAAAGGGGCCACCAGTTTTTCAATTGTGCGTCCTATATGTTCTTTCTAGCCAGTTGCTCTTTGGCTTTGTTTGTCACAGAGCCCATCCGTTGTCAAAGGCAGACCTTCAGGAAGCCTTTCTTAAATCTCTAAACCCAATGATTTTTTATTTTGCCTTGGTGTTGTATTAAGGATATCTCTGCTTTTGACTGTCAAAATCCATTATGCTTTTCTATCTTTGCTTTTCATACACATTTTCATGTTAAATTTCTGAAAATCTTAGACTTTAAGAGTTGGAGAATATTTACAAATTATTCAGTCTCGTTAAACAATAAACAATCACTTCAAATTTTCCATCTAAACCTGAGAACAGAGCTACCATATACCATACTCCCCACTTATGTGCAGAGGATACATTCCAAGACCCACAGTGAATACCCAAAACCATGGATAGTACCAAATCCTATATATACTCTGTTGTATCCTATACATACATACCTATGAAAAAATTTAATATATAAATTTGTCACAATAAGTAATTAACAGCAATAATTAATAAAATAGAACAATTATAACAATATAGTATAATAAAAGTTATGTAAATGTCTTTCTCTTTCTCTTAAAATATCTTGTGCTTTACTCATGCTTTTTCTTGTGATGCTGTGAAATGATAAAATGTCTGCATGATTAGATAAAGTGAAGTGAAAGATGTAGGCATTGTGACGTAGCATCAGGCTATTAGTGACCTGACCATGTACAAGCACTTCATGGCTTCTCTTTGGTGTATCCCAATTGCCAGCATCACTACTCTCATGCCTTTGGGGCCATTATTCAGTAAAATAAGGGTCATTTGAACACAAGTACTGAATACTGTAACATCACTGCTCTCATGCCTTTGGGGCCATTATTCAGTAAAATAAGGGTCATTTGAACACAAGTACTGAATACTGTAACAATTGATCTGACACCGGAGACTGCTACTAAGTAAGTGACTACCAGGTGGTTAGCATCAACAGTGTAGATACACTGGACAAAGGGATGATTCATGTCCCAGGTGAAACAGAGCAGGGTGGTACAGGATTCCATCATGATATGCAGAGTGGCATGCAATTTAAAACTTATAAATTGTTTATTTCTGGATTTTTCCATATAATATTTTCATATTTGACTATGGATAACTGAAACTATAAAAGCAAAATCATGAGTAAGGTGTAACTACCGTACTCTGAGTCTGAAGCCCACCTCTATAATTATTCTGAAAAGAATGCCTTTATGAATTGAACTAAAAATCAATATTCACATTAAGATATATAATTTTAACATCTCACTATGTCTCATAATAATTATCTAGTCAATTAAAACTAAAACTTAAAAAAAAAAAAAGCCAAGACCCATCACTTTACTAGGTATTCAAGCAGTTGCTTTGTTGGGCCCATATGGGGAAATGTAAATTTTCTCTGTTAAATGTTCTCTTTATAAAAGCAAAGAAGGTTCTTGAAACTGGACAACATTCTGCAAATTCTTTAGTAGATAATAAATAAAACATTTACACATACATATTAAAACCAAACTAAATATGATTTTTAGATTAAAAGTTAAATTAATTGTATATACTTAGATAATTCATTAAACTGTGCTTTGAAAAAAGATAAAATCAAATAAATATGATTTTTAAAGGTTTACGACTTCTCTTGAAAGATTAGCTTTGCAATGCTCTACTACCTATATCCATATATCGAACATTATACTGTAAAGAGATCCCAGACATTCATGAAAGTGGTGTTCTTTATCAGTTCCCACTGGTATTAACAGTGAATCTTCAGTGTACTGTACCTGCATAATTATTCGAGGGATTGAGTAGTAGTATAATGGAGCGTTGGTCATTTAGTAGTTTAGCTCTAAAATTTAAGTTTATGGATAACTGAGATGCTTTGGTTTCAAATGTTTACTGTATTTATGACTCCCTAGCATCCTCTATTTGCAAGATTACTTACTCTGCTGCTCAAAAACAGTGAACCCCAGAATGTGCTATTATTTTTGAAGAGAACAATAACACAAATTCTTGCATTTGAGTTGACATTATTTCTCTCCCTGGTAAATTCCAAAGGATCTTAGTTATTAGACCCTTTAGAACTTCCCAGGATCTCATTTTCCAGGCCAAATTGCAGAGAAAACTCATAAAAATGGAAATTCATAAAAGAAATAACATTGTGCTGCCTATATTCAATGGGAAAGAACTGCTTGGCCAGCAGTCCAAACACAGGAATGAGTATTTTACAATATTGTATGTGTATTGTCCCTATTAATTTATATTGAGGACAACTGGTGAAACAAGCAAAAACCCAGTCATTACAGCAGAGATGCAGGAATCTAAATGTTAAGAACATGTTTAGAGGGCTGAATTGACTCTAAAAATGAATTTGGAGGGCTTTAAATAGGTCTTATTTAGCTAATATTTTAGAACATTTGAATTAAATAAATATGGCTCAGGGTTGAAATCTTCCCTAAGGATCCAAATTAGACACAGATAGCTTAACAAATTGACACTCTCTGATCCTTTTTCAGAGAGTGTATATGAAAACCTGTATATATGCTTTAACTGTCATCTGATATTCCTTCTGTAAAAGTGCAATTTTAGGAGAGCAAAGTAGTATATTTAGTGCTTAAATGTCTGCCATGTAAAAAAGTGACTTAATATTTCCTACATGACTCTAGAGAACAGATCTAGGACCAGTGAATTACACTGAGAGGACAATCATGTTTGGCTTAATATACAAGATGTATACTCTTGGAATTGCTCATTTGCTGGAATAATGTGTCTTTCAAGGTCATAAGCTCCCTGTCAAAGAGATGCTTAATATGTGTAAAAATTTTGAATTATATGGAAACACTATAAAATTATTTCAAGTCAAAATTTCAAAGATGTACTTTATTTTGGCAAGGTTAAACTAAACATGTAAAATTTTAATAGATGCCACAAAACATTCAGATTTAATAAGCATTAAATTTTCTTTTATATGTAATATTAAGCAGATTAATTTGAATGCAGTGTCCTTGAATTTAAAGTAAACAGGGGCTAAAAATTTGGATAACATTATTTTTATGTTACTAATTTATAATTAGGAAAAGATGGAAACCAATATGTTAAAAATAATGTTTTTATATGCTTAATTGGTTATGTATTATATGTATTCCCAGTCTTACGATGCAATCACACATATACACATATAGAGCTTCCACATTAGTAAAAGTGATTTATCATAGAGACCTTTGAGAAGAAGGGCTGGAGTAAGATAAAAAGCATAAATTGAATAATAACAAGGCAATTATTAAAGTTTATTTTTTCCCTTTGGATTTCTATTCTACCCCATACCCCCACCCCCTACGATAAGTTATTCTTTTAGAGTTCAATTTCTCCTTTAACTTGGTGATTCTTTGATATCCCAGAACTGGATTCCATTATTATGTTTCTCTTCATAGAATTGTATAAGATGGATCCGTTTGATTTGTCTGTGAACTGATTTTCATCAAAGGAGAATGACCAATGCATTTACTAAAAAACCCAGAACAAACTTTGATCAGAAAACCAAAGAAATAGGTAAGATTAAGTGTAGACAGAATTGCTTCTGGAGGCAAAATTCTGATAAAAACAACAGAATTCTCACACTGTTGTAGATACTTCTCCTTAAACAAGTTATTCATTTATTCATTGTGTGTGTGTGTGTGTGCATGCATGTGCGTGTGTATTCCTTAGGGACTGAACTTCATAAGCTATCAGAATTATTATTCATTATTTCTAAAAAGACTAATTATAGAATACTTATAGTGTATATGTTTCAAATTTTCCTGTAGATGATACGAGAAGTAATTTTTGAAGAATTTATAGACATAAATTCTAGAGAATAGTAACAGCTGGTTAGGGAGACATAATTTAAGTGTTCAAACAGTTAAATAATAGAACAGCATTGGGAAAGTACAGAATGATTTACAAAATTTATGCCTGGTTTGAATTTTTATGAATTTCCTATTGATCTATAGAAATGAGATCTCATATGCTCTGATATGATATTTAGCTCTATGTGTGGCATGCCTTATGTTTGTAATAAATTCATTATGTACATAAAAAGAAAGTCAAATGATTGGAATTGCTTTTCAGGGAAAATTCATTAATTTTAGAATGTTACTGGAAAATGTCACTGTAGTTCACAGATAAAGAGAGTATAACTTTGAAATTAAATTAGCAATATAGATAACTATTTTCAGTTATCAAATTCATTTTGAGACAGTTTATAATGTACTCATTTTCTGACTCGCAGTAAATTAAAGAGGAAGTATAAGAATTCAGAGAGTTAAAATATATTTAATGTATGTGAAGAAGTTGAAGATTAATATTTTACATTTTATTTTCTTTATATATTAAAATTTTTTTTCCATTAGATTTTTAATAAAATAATATGCATTAGTTACTGTATTTTTACACATTTTATTAGCTGACTAGGCTGCTATAACAAAATATGACAGACTGTATGGCTTACACAACAGAATTTATGCCCTCATAGTTCCAGAGGCTGGAAGTCCATGGTCAAGGTCTTGGCAGGTCTGTTTTCTTCTGAAGCCTCTCTCCTTGGCTTGCATATAGCCACTTTCGGCCACATGGTCTTTCCTGTGTTTGCATATCCCTTGTGTCTCTATGTGTATCCACATTTCCTCTTGTTATTGGGATGCCTTTCAAATTTGATTAGGACCCACCGCCTCCAACAGCAGCCTCATTTTAACTTAATCACATCTTTAAAGGCCCTATCTCCAATTACGGTCACATTCTGAGGTGCTGGGATTAGAGTAAATTTCAGAGGGACACAGTTCAGAACGTAACAGTTTATTTATGCTCAAGGCTGTATTAGACTCTGCTTGCAGGTAATACAAATGAGAAATAAGACATGAATCAGGATTCTCAAGGTGCTTATGGCATAAGATAAACACATTAAGCATGAATCACATATCAGTAAGAACTGAAATGATTTGTAGGACATATTATTATATTGTGGATTTAGGCTATCCTTTCAGTTATGGAGTATAATTGCACGTGGGTTTCGGGGAAGTTATTTGTCACGTTGGTGAATGACCACAGAAACCTAAAGAAAAGACAGGAATCTAAAGCACAAGCAAGTTTAGCTATGTAAAAAGAATTACTTAAGCAACAACATACTGGGAGAATTTCTTGAGAAGTTGTGGAATTTTCATCATAGTTTTTCAAGATTATGGCAAAACATTTACCCAGGAGGCTTTATATGTTTTCGAAGTCTACAGATTATTTCTAGTACACACTCTTTTAGACACTCTGAACATTTGATTATATGAATATTAATGTCCACTGGCAGGCTCTAGATTTGGGCATTATCAAGTCAATGTTCGATAAATGCAAAAATACCAACTGATAAGCTATTCAGATTTCTTCTGATCCATTTTATTTTTCGTATTATTGTGAAAATTGATTCACTAACCTGCTTGGAAATTCCAAAGACTTATTTTCCATGACCGGGACAAAACTTTACCAGATACTTAGTTGTCTCTGTAATGTAAACACATTATACTTTTATCTCTCGGTAACTCAAAACTCCCATGTCAGCTTCTATCAAAGCAGCAACTTCACAGTTCCTGAAGCGAACCACATTTAGTTTGCCTTTGGTGCCTTTCTGGTGGCTCTTCCACATTCCTATTGTCCGGACTGATTCTACATACATTTTGTGATACAGTGCAGACCATGTCTCTCTTAAGACATTTCCCTGGATTGAATTGACATATAGACCTATCGTCCTTCTTATAGATTTCATTTATAATCTTTTGCTGCACAAAAAAGTTGTTTTTCTAGTATTTTATATTATTTAATAGTTCATCTTGGGTCTTCTTTGTAATAGTAAAAATGTTTGAAAGCTTAAAAAGTGTACTTTAAAGCAACACAAACATGCCTTTTAATACTATCCCTGTCAATGCTGAGTAATCTGAGGACAGTCTCTCAATACTTCTGATGCAAGGTGTCTTCTTAGTTAGAAATTAGAGAATGAGACACCTGCTTCATATGGTGGATTGGATATATATTTTCACACAGTGCCTGCCGTGTAATAGTTGTGTTCATCCCTATTTCTTCATCTCTTTGACTTCCTTACCATTTTTCAAGATGTAGTTTAATTTATTTTATTTTTTTAACCACCATGTAGCAGCCACTCTAAACTTCTTTTCTTTGATATCCTGTTTGTACCAGTCAGATACAGTCTAGAGAATAGTCTAAATATTTTCTTAGAAAGGAATTTAATATAAGACATGTGTTACGGAAGTGTTTTAAATTAGAAGGACTGGAGGAACAAATATAAATATATAAGAAAGGTGTTGTTACCCAGAGTGTACTAAGAGCGAGAAGTGGTTACTATCCCCTAGGCATGCAAGAGAAATGAGAGGAAGGCAGTGCTATCTGTGCATCACTAACTGTAGGAACCATAGGGCTGAAGGCATGGATTCGAGACAGTAGTACTCCTGGGAGACTAGGAACCCACATTTCTTATGATGAAGGGACCTGGGAGCCACAGTTGTTAATGTCGTTGCCAGAAGTAGAAAACTGCCCTTTTATTTTCTGTTTTCTAATTTCATGCAAGTACCTCCAGCTGGCAGTAAATAATCAGAAACCAGCTGGAAAGTATCAGGTGAAGTGTAATTTTCAGGACTTCATTCTTGTAAGTGCAGGACTCTGTCAGTTTTTAAGGTTATAGTATTGTCACAAACAGGATACCAGTGGTTTATAACAACCGTGGTGTATCTCTGTCTGCCTTACACGTTGACAGCTTCAGTGTGGTGGAAGCTCTGTTCGGGTGCCTTCCTTTCCAGGCGGCAGGAGTAAAATGTACTCATGGTATACCATTCTCAGTATAGGATGAAAGAGCAGGACTGCTGATGGGAACTCACATGGCTTTTAAGATTTCTGCCTTTAACTGCCCGTGTCATTTAAACTCGCATTTCACTAGCCAACCATGTCCTATGGCCAAACCTTACAATGTGGCTGGTGAGTTTCATCCTCCGTAAAGGGAGACACTAAAATTAACATGATATGGGAAAGGCTGTAAGCTCTTCTCATAGGTAAACAGAGGAGAGCATATTTGGGAAGGATAACTCCATGTACCACTGTCTGTGGACCTTCTTGGTCACAAATATTCGCTTGCATCCTTCTTCCCTCTTGATGCAAAGTATATGCAGAATTCTTCATGAGAAAGAGAGTCTAAAAGCTCCATTTAACCTCAGCCATGGGCTAAAGACTCAGGGTTCTTTAATGGTCTCTACATCAGCTACATCTTGATTAAGAAACCAAAAATTTGAAAAGAAAAAAAATTCTATCCCCCAAACACCTAAGTTACATTGAGAAACAGAGATAAAATGTAAAATGATTACTCCCTTTCAGAAACAAGAAGAACAGGAGGCGCATAACAGTTACTTGTCTATAAAAATTATAAAGTCTTGTTCTTGTAACAGCCCATAATCTTGGGAGTAGGGGCGTTTCTTGATTTGGGCTGGTGCTGGTCCATGAGAATAGTCTCCTCCTTGGCTCATGATCTTGACTCCATCCTCTCAGAACTCCTTTCTTTAGGACTAAGTTATTTAGTCCTAAACTGAAAGTTATCATTTAGGACCTGAGAGGTTTTTTTTGTTTGTTTGTTTTCATTCTGCCATGGAAACTTGTCAGTCCAAAGGTAAGATTTTGCATCTCGCACGGTCACAGTGCCTTTTAATTCAGCTTTTTTGGAAGTGTAATTCACTCAGAAACTTTGCCAGCTTCATATTTATTTGATTCCAGTCAAGCTAATTGTCCTAATAGCTTGACCCATAATTCTTTTTATGTCTCTCTCTCCAGACTAAGATACAGGTCATTTGAGTTTATTAGTCTTTATGGGTAGGGCCACACCCTCAGTATATTTCCCCTGATACATTTTGCTGTCTAAAAGGATTCTAAGGGTAAATTAAGTGTGCCACTTTTTTTTTTTTCCCCTCCTTTTTAAAATAAAGTCACTGACAGCTAAATCCTGGATTTTGGTCTTAGTCATGCGACTGAAGCTTCATTCATCTTTTATACTTCTCACCCTGCATGCCCTGAAGTTTCTGGATCCTCCACTTTTCCTTCTTCTTTCCTGAGCCAGTCTGTTTCTTGTAGCAGCTTGTCAACTTAGCTAACAACTAAATATTAACTGTAACATTACATATTCCAACCTCTTTATAACAAAAACTCATTTGGCACTTTATCTGCTGTAATCATAACAGGTGAGAGTTTCATGAACTATTTTGCATCTTTTAACATGGTGTGACTGTTTCAAACATTCAGTAACAGTTTTGGCCTTATCTTCCTTCTAAGGACAGAATCCCCTGTCATATAGTTTAGGCTTATCTTATGAAAGCATCCCATTTTATATCACCAACTTTATTAGGTCATGCTTCATTTACAAATCTCTGTGGCTTATAAGTATACTAGTGTATTTCTCATTCATATTATATGTTAGTCGGTGTGAGTTTCATGTGTCTTAGTTATACATATCTCCTCTTACTGAAACTTGATATAAAAGAACAGACCCTACTTGAGACATCATATTCTCATGGCAGAGAGAGAGAGAGAAAGAGAGTTTGCAAAAATACAAAATAGCTAGTTAAGCTTCCACTTGGAATGGATTTGCATCACTTCTGTCCACATTTTTTTTTTTTTTTTCCACAAAGAAAGTCAAATGGCCACACCTGACAATGGAGTCATGCATTACACTTTTCTCACAGGACTTCCCCATCAATCACATGGCCAAGAGAAGGGTGCATATTTCTCCTACAAAGGAGATGTAAAATTTTCAGTGCAAAAATGCAAGCTTTTATAAGAACACACTGTAGGAAGGGGTTTGAGGACCTAAGAATCAACAGTAAAAAAAAATTAATTTTTAATATTTTGTTTGAAAATTAAGTCTTATCCATATTGATTGTTTTGCGGAATGCTTCCACAAAACTCCAGGTGATTTTGTAATTGGAAAACATTTGGGAAATCAATTTTTCAGTGAGTAGTTTAATGTGTAAGTTCATTTGAGTGAGGTCTTCGTCAAGTGGCAATTGGTTGAGTGAACTGGAAAAGATCACAGAATAGTGTTTGGCTCAAGCCAATCTATTTTATTTTACTGCTTTCATCTCTGGGTTCGTAAATATTCATGACATTTGAGCATGGAAAGGAAATAGGTTCTGCAGAGCTAGTGTTCTAAAGTATTTCCTGCTATATTTATTCAAATAAAAACAGATAAAAGAGTTGATTATGTTTAGATTCATGCCAGTTATTGTAACAGAAAAAAAATAAGCAAAATGTAGGATTATAATGTACTTAAGGTTGAAAAGTAAGGGAAAACCTTCTCCTCTATGGTGCCAGTTCCAAGTTACTCCCACCCAGATTTCCTTACCAAAAATGGAGTAAGCTTCTCCACTGGAGTTGTGGCAGATTCTGTAGGATGATGAGGTGCTCTTCAAGGGCCAAGGATAAGGGGCTCACTCATCTTCATTCTGTAGTTCGAGCTGTCTGAATGAAGGTAATGATTAGTCATCACTTTGGCGTGCTGTGCCATGCTTAGTGAGAAAGATAGGAAAGGCAAAATAGGTAGCCAAAGAGGGCAGACACAGAAAGCAGGAGATCTAATAGAATTTTTTAACCTGCTAAAATAAACAATGAAATTTGAAAGCAACATGTTGAGATAGTAATATATCAATTTTACAGTGTTTGTATGGATTTGATGAAATAGTTATGTAATTCACCTAACTGCAAATGGCATATTGAGGCACTCAATAAACCTAACCTCTCAGCCTCATTTAAGATGCAACTGCTAAAATGTTATTTATATTTTGGGGTCCATCTTAGTATAACAGGACATATATTTAGCCTATTTCTATCCATATTGGCTGTGGATGGTTTTTAAGTGTTAAAGTATTTTTAAAGTATCAGAATATTATTATACTAGTTGATAGTATCCTTACCTCCTTGAGAGTGGAGTGATACAAATAGTCCAAAAATTGTAATAATAATAATAAGGAAAAGAAAAAAAACATTGGTTTTACATGTATCTTTTTCCAAATAGACTTAGAAGTTTTGTGATAAGTTGGCCATTATCCCTTGGAGAAGTCAAATGGCAGTCACTTGGTGAAAGAAAATAAATTTATGTATATGTAGAACTCCTGAGTCAAATATTCTTTCATTTGAAAAATATGAAGTATTTTTCCTGCTTTTTGAGGTTTTAACTCTTTTTAGAAGAGAAGGAAAAATCCTTATTTCATGAGATATATTTTACACTCTGAATAAGCTTTACTATTCTGACAATATTAATTTTTATTATGTATTATGTATTATATATGTATTTATATATGTATTAATCCTCATTATAATTATAATCGGACCATTTCTGTGTAGTATATAGCTGTGGGTATATAAATTCAGCAGGTGGTAACATTAAGTGTATTGATGCAAAAATGATATTTTCTTCTTGTAAATAAGTCCTATCAAGTGATACTTTCGTTAATATTAGAATTGCAAAATCAGCATTCCCTTTTGTAAGGAACTATCCTTCATGGAGTTGTCAGACATTTACACGCTGCATTTGTTACTTAGTAGTGGTTAGGAAAGCATTTTTGGCAGGAAGAGTAGAGGAAAATACAGAATCAGTGTGTTTGACTGTGTGAACATGGCCCAAACCTCCATTCTCTCTCTCTCTTTCTTTCCCCTCCTTCTCTTCCTTACTCTTAACTCTGCCTCAAACATAGAGAAAAGAGAGAAAGAATATATCATGTATACATTGTTCATTAATGATCACCACATGAATGATCCTTTCACACACTTGAAAAGATTAATTAAAACAAACAAACAAACAAGAAAACCTTGTTTGCTCATGCCTGGGGGCAATAAGGAAGCTGTGGTTATCAGACGCCTTCTGAGCCACTCTCGATGTCCTGCTGGCCAGTGATTTCTTCTGAAGTTTCTTCCTTCCAAAATATTTGGGATTTAAGCTATTCATTTTATATTAGATGCAGTCGAAAAAACAATAAAGCTGTTGTTTTCATGTTTATTTCTATTATTTAATTTTGTTTCGTTCACACTTCATTTAGCCTTGAGACACAGAGGGAAATTGTTTGAAATTTCCTGGACTTATACAAATATACCTATATGTTTTAAAGCAAATTAGTATCCGTATGCTAAAGGCATTTTTTTTCTTGAGTCCATGTACTTAGTAGCTGTAATTTACCACTTTTCCACGAATGTGCATAATGTATCTTGCTTGCCTAGAAAGCTCACTTCCCGCTGCCTTACTATCTGAGCAGCCAAGAGGTCCCTGGTCTCCCTGACTTCTTCAGTCTAATTTGCTCTATCTCTACTTCCACCCAGTGAAACTAAACTCTCAACTACCAGAAACTGCTCTTGACAGTTTCTTCAGCTGTTATATGATTGTTGATTGGTAAGCATTAGTCTTTTCTTCCCTTTACTTACTTGTACACTCTTTGAAGAAGAAAATTATTCTTTATTCACCATGGTGTCTATTAAAGTGCTAATAGCATGTTTAATGCCCCATATATATTTATTCGCTGTATGATTGGAGAAGCAGGGATTCATGTCCATAATTATAAAATCCAGGCCCTCAAAGCCTAACATATTTACCGTCTGGTCCTTTACAGAAAAAGTGCTGACCCTGATGCAGAAACGTGGGCTGAATCCTGCGTTAGCAGAATTTTCTCAAATTATTAGCAAACACATGTTCTCCTTCTCTTCGTTCCAGACTAAATCTAGACTTTGGCTTTTCTACTTATTTGCTTTTCTCCCATTATCCATGTGAATGTTTTGTCTTGAGTACCATTAGCTCAAAAAGTAGGCCTATGTATAGAAACGCAGCGTTACTTGGGGAAGGGGTACGATGCAGGACTACGTGTCTCAGAACCATTAGAGAAGAGCTAGAACATGGGAAAAACGAAGTGAAAGATTCCAGGCTGAGTTTTCTGGGAAAAAAGATTTCGGGTTCTATGCTTGTCTTTTAAGGAGAAAATTACAAATATCATAAGATGTACAAAAAGAAAATATACATTTCTGATGTGTGGTAGTGAATCCGGAAACTATAAAGAGTATTGTCTGTTCGCCTACTAATTTCAGTGAACTCTACTACAAAGAAATTAAACCTATCAAATGGCTATTTCAGAGATTTCAATAATACCAAATAAACTTGTATTGACTGACTATCAAAAGAACTTTGAGCCTTGACATTCATCTAACTAATAATCTCAATAGAGTTTAAGACTGATCTTCAGTTAAACATTTTCCCGAAATACAACTATAGATCATGGAATTTAGAAATTGGGGTTTAGATGCAATTATTACTATAAAAATATGTTGTCAGCCAAGAAGAAATTCTGGACAAAGAAAATAATGTCATATTAAATGAGTTTGCATCCAAACCTTCACAATATGTATTAGGGACTCAATTTAATGTAAAAAGTATACCTTTATTTATATCAGTGTGAGTTGTTCTTATTTAAATTCTAAATAAAATAGGTAGATAAAACTAGAACAGTTCAAAATCTGTCTTCCTTACATATGTACAGATTTTAAAATCTACTTTTTAAAACACACGTAAATTTAAAGTGATTTAATCAGAAAGCTATGGACTGCTTTTTATTTTGATATTTTTTTTCTTTTAATGTACTGATTTTTAAAAAGCAGTAATGAGTGAGAAACATAAGTGAACAAACTGATTAAAATTGATAGGAAATTTCATTCTAAGGAACAGAAAATAAACTAAAACAATTTCTACAGCAACACTAAGTCATTGTTATAACAGTGTTGCAAAGTAAACCCTGTCTCATATACCTTTTCTTCTATTTCTAACACATACTATTTGATGCTTGAAAAAATATAGTATCAGATATTAAATTAGTCAATCCCACAATGACTATTTGAATCCTTATGATGTAAATCCTTTGGAAATATATGCAGTGGATGTGAGATATTTAAGTCTCAAAGGAGGTAAGGTATAGTTGGAAAAGATTAATATATAGCAGAAATATAGAGAAATATGGACACTTCCATTAGTCAGGTGTAACAGGTTTCTTAGATGAGACACAGAGAAAGTTCCTAGAATATTTAAAGGAGGAATGACTTGTGTTCCACTAAGAAAAACTGGAAGGGCTTTTGTAATGGGGTGTTGTTACTATACCTCTATGCACCTCAGTTCCTCATCTGTAAAATGAGGACAATAATGGTACCCACCTCAAACAGTGTTGTGTTAGATGAACTGATAAATGTAGAGCTTTTAGAAGAGCACTTGGCCAATAGTATGTGCTCAACCAAAGCAAACTGGCATCGTTAATACTATTACTAATAGCATTATTTAAGAGGGACCCTGACAGATATAGCTCAGATTTAAAGAGAAACATGAAGAAATAAAAGATACAAAAACACAGGTGTATTTCAAGAAATGGTGAAGAATGTAGTTGGTAGAAATGGAAGAAAACATCTTAATTGAGAAATCTGGTTTGACAGGAATGCAGGTTTTTAAAAATATATATTTACTTTAGGTAGCAGAGACCTGCAAATGTTTTTAATCTTTGGTTGAGGCCCTCGATTCCTTTATTATAGCCCTTCTCAAGCTTATATGTGCGTACACATCACTGAGGGATCTGATCGGATTCAGATTCAGGAAATCTATGGTAGAGCCAGGGACTCTGCATTTCTAACGTTGTCCCAGATGATACAATGTTGCCATTCCAAACATAACCCTTTGAACCTGCTTATTTGTTCATAGCCCTATACACATCAGAATGTAAAATTGGTAGGAGCAGAAACTGTATCTGTCCTGTTCATCCCTGTATCTCTAGTGCCTGCCACTACTTAGCACATAGCAAGCGCTCAAAAAAAAAAAAAGAAAAGAAAAGAAAAGAATTAATGAATCAACGACTGAAGATATGAATATAAAAACATGAAGGCATGGAAATTTTAGATGCAAATGAGAGAGATTCGTTAATGGAATATCTTTTCAGGAGATGAGAAAGTGGAGCAAGAGAAAGAATACAGTTGGTATAGGTTAGTTTTGGCCAGGACAACAAACAAACAACAAACAAAATAACCTTTGTGTAGGAAAATGAAAAAAAAAATAGAAGGGAGCTCTTTTGAAGTAGAAATGAGAGAAGGAAATGGAAGTCTCATAGAAGGTCCTGGATCAGCATAGAAAGTGAGATTCAAGATTCTCTCTGCCTAAACTCACTCACAATGCAAAAAACATGAAATCATCTTGAGTTTTGTGGTGTGACTCTGGAAGCTAATTTCAACCTAGTCAATATCTAGTGTTGAGATTTATTTTTCAAATATGTACCCTCAAGTCCACTCCAAATCTATGGGATTAACTGACAGCTTTAGATGAAAACCCCCGGAAGATACATTTAAATAACTTTACAATGATTACATCAGCTAGTGTTTAGCAGAGTAGAAACTCAAAATTATTATAAATGAATCTTTTAATTATTTTACATTTTACCTCATCGCCTTGGGAAGAGTATTTAGAATTTAGTTAGTACTATTGCTAATACACTGTCGATATGATTCCAAAAAAATGGACTGTCCAAACCTAATAATACTAGTCCCGGAAAAAGAAAAATAATAAATTAAAACATTGGAATCAGAAATGTGTTTTACAAAATTCACCCTAAAACAGATGCCTTCCATTTAGGTTTTCTTAACTTGTGAATGCTGGTCTTTGTTGATCGCTTGAAAAAAAAATGTAGTTTATGAATGCTGAAAAGCATCATGAGCACTGAAAACGATTTCATGGGGAAAGTATGCCGTTTTGAAACAGATAATTTGTCTTGTTGGAACACTATCTCCGTAGCATAAAAGTAGCCTGATATATGAACTTAAATTCTTCTAAATTTAAAGAAAACAACCTAATCAATAGCAGTTGAGATGTCTGTGATACAGAGTGCTGGATTGACAAATTCCTATGTCCGAAGGTACTTGATGGTATTTACCTAGCAGTGCTTAAAGTGAACCTGGAGCAAAGCAAGAAAGTTGTAAAATTACTATATTTCTTGTTGGTTTAGATGAATTAAGTTTTTATTCTTAAGAAAATGCCAGAATAATATTTAGATATTGACTCAGTTAAAATGCTTTTAAGAAGAGGAATTGAAGAAAAGTGTAGACATTAAAATTATTAAGTTGTGATGTTTGAAGTAATTGATTTAATGTTCTTTCTAGCTTCCTAAAAAGAAAGAGTCATTTCTTAAAATGTAGGTGTCATATTAGATTACATGTGTTTCTCTTTCTGACTGCCGAGAGAATTAAATTTGTATTAATATTTAAGATTCTTGTTCCATTTTCAGCATAAGGACATTAAATTCAGAAAATCCAGTTAGTGAAAAACCTGACCTTGTCTTGTCTGTGGAGTCATCAGTATAGATAACTTTCTCTTCCTCTGTTTCTTATCCTTTTTTTCTTTATAGCCAAAATATGTCAGTTTTTCACTACTATGGCTCAATGAGAAAATTTTGAATATAATATAATTTATAATATATAATTTATAATATTTCATTGATTAAGTTCTCACATATTACATCAGTAAAAACTAATTTTGTATTAGAAACTGTTTCCAAAAATGTCAATTTTTTCAGAGCGTGCTTTGTCAAATTTAACTCTGGAGAGTTAAATTTAGAAAACAATTTTTAAAAAATTTCTTAATCACTGCAAACATGAAAAATAATTTTTTAAAGATCAGTAGATTAACTTGGTAGATCATTTCAGTGTATCCAACAAATTTTATTCAATTTTAGCTTTGTCTTTTATCATTGGCTGTTTCATAAAAGTGCACTGTTTCAGTTATTTACACCGTTGATTTTATTCAGGCAGATTTTTTGTGGCCAAAATTTCTGCTCACATTATTTACAGATTTTGTTTGAATTTGTTGAGTGCTATTTTGGGTTTAATGTTTCCCAATGAGAATTACTTGAATCATTAGTGAAGTAATTCACATTGACAATGTACTTTAAAATATATTTAATGTTTTAAACAATATTTAGCATTTAACTGTTTAATATTTGCTTCTCATTATTTCCTCTGTGCATTTAATGGTTCTGATTGATGATACACAGGACCAGGTTTTAAGTCAAAGTTTTCCTAATATAAAGGGACTAATAACTTAAGTGGTATTTTTTTCATGTCATTTATTGAAAAACTTTAAATTATTGTATTAGTTGCTAGGGCTGGTATAACAAAATATTTAAGCTGGTGAGCTTAAATAACAGACTTATTCTCTCACAGTTCTCTAGGCTAGACACCCAAGATCATGGTGTTGGAGGGTTTCTCAGGAGGCCTCTCTCCTTGGCTTCCGATGGCCACCTTTTCACTGTCTTCACATGTCTTTTCTCTGTGTACATGCATGTTTGTGTCCTAATCTCGTCTTATAAGGATACTAGTCATATTGGATTAGGGCCTATCCATATGTCCTCTTGTTACCTTAATTACCACTTCAAAGGCCCTATCCCTAAATATAGTTATATCTGAGGTATAGGACTTAAACATTGGTATTTTGGGGGACATAATTCAGTCCATAATGACCCTCTATCAGGGAGTCTAGTCTTCTAAATATCATCTTTTAAAATAGTCACAAAATCAAATTACCTTTATCTGCCAAGGTAACATTGACCTAATGGTTTTGACAGTGCCAGCAGATGATTTTGAGGCTTTGTCAATTCTGCAGAAACGATCTGAATGTTGTATGAAGCTTCTTATTGAACCTTTTCTGGTATTAATGGCGATGTTCCTTACATGACAGTTGAATCAATGTGTATATAGTAAATCTCTAAGAGAAAGGGACATTGAGACAATAGCTAAATGAGGTTTAATGTTATTAAGTAGAATAACATGTAAAAGCAAAGTGTCTACAATGTAATTAAAAATTAGCATTGCTTTCCCGGTTATAGGTAATTGCTTCTCATTTGGAAAAACTATTCAGAGTTGTTCCATTTTTAAAACAAATTACGTTTTACAAATCCCTTTTTTCCTCTTTTAATATTTCATATTTCCAGAAAAGGAGCCATTCTTTTTAAAATTGTACATTTTAGATCTTATAGGAATGTCTCATATTGATATACATAGAAATCCTTTTTTTTTTTGGTCTGTTGTTTTTTCTTGGAGTAAATTAGTTTTTTGAATGAATTGAACACTGAGAATAAAACTGAGCTTTCATTAATGAAAACTGTAATTGCTGTAATAATGTTTAAATTTTGTTCTTAATGAAGTAGCATAATTCGTAATATGCTTTATTGCATTGCTATTTAAATTGTGGTCTGATGCTTGTCCTACCCTTGAAATTTGTAGCAACAAGAGAAATACAGAACTTTAGAGTAAAAAGTGAACATCAGTAAAACCTTTATAACCTTCGAACAGGTTATTATTGTCTGTTGAGTCTAAGAATAAAAATGGAGAGGATTGCATTTTGAATTCTTCCAATTTTTATTTTATTTTGCAAGTAATTCTTTTTTTAATTTTTCTTTTGAATTTCACAAAAGTGCAAGTTTGTGAAGGACTGAAAATTGCAAACAAAACAAAAGAAAACAAGCATAACCATTAACACAAGGAGTATGAGCAGCACTGGTCTATGGAGTAGGGGTAAGAGTACTAAAAATGATTCAGGTAGACCTGAATTTGACCTTGCCTCAGCCACTTAAAAAGTATTGGGATTTGGGTCAAATTATTTACAGTCTTTGAGCTTATGATACAATATTTTGTGTTATAACAAAACTTGGAATTTTGTCTTGTATAGTACACAGGCTCTAAATCAAGGTATTCAGCCTGAGGACTACTGATATTTGAGACCAGATAATTCTTGGTTTTTAACATCCCCTATTAATAATTTGTCCGGGGCATTATAGGATATCCAGCAATGTCCCTGGTTTCACCCACACTAGATGCCAGACTTGACAATTGAAGGAGTCGCTATTCATTGCCAAATGTCCTGAGTGTGGAGGTAGGTGAATTGCCCCCATTTGAGAACTACCGGTTTAATCTCACTACATAAGGAAAAATTTGCATATGGCTAACCTGACTCTTATAAATATCTTAAGAAATGAGAACGTCATGGTGAAGACCCATGCACTGTATCTTAATAACTCCAACACAGCCTTTTTTCCCCAGCATTTATTAGATTTCATGTTTTCTTCCTTTTAAAAAACATTTAACTGCTGCATTTTTTTTTTTTTAGGTTTAGTAGTAGGTGAAAGTTGAGTAGCATTTACAAGCACATGTATGTACATATACATGTATACATATACATGCATATACACATATGTATGTACACACACCTAAAAATACCCACATATATACTACCATATAATATGCATTATAATATGATTGCATATAACTACATATGATATGATGTAATAGGGTTTGATGAGGAAACAAAAAATTCACTTTTGCAATCATTTCTCACTGTAGAATTGTGGTGTCCAAAAGAGTAGCCTCTAGCCACATGTTGGCTACTTGAAATGTGTTTAGTTTGAATTAAGATGTGTTGCTTATGTAAAATACACATTAGATTTTTTAAGACATAGTATAAAAAAAAGAATATAAGAAAAAAATATCACATATTAAAATGATAACATTTTGGCATTTTACTAAATAAGATACATAATTCATTTTAATGATTTTACTTTTGTTAATATGACTATAGATATGGCTTGAATTTGTTTCTTACATTATATTTCTGTTGGGCAGCAATGCTGTACAACATGTAGCCTTTGATCAGAATGTTAGATTTAATCATCTGTTGCACTTATGTTAATGTTTTTTTCCCTCTTTTTTTTATTTCTTTATAGTGGTATGTAATGAGTTAAGGTAAGTTAAAGACATATATGATAAGACTGTCTCTCAGGGTTGCATTTAGTGAAACCAATACATGCATGTTACCTAGGAAATAAAATCAGTAAAATATTAGTTCCTCTTATCATCATTTATTGTTCCTATTACATAGTTAGGATTGTCGTTCTTTAATAAATAGTGAAATGGAAGAGGAGGAATACTTCAGTGCTCAAACTCTTCTTATAATACACATTCCTAAGCAGCTGTGAGTCCCTTTCGTTTCTAAATAAGATATGAATTGAAAGCCTCAGGACTGAACGCTCGAGTCTGCATACATGTCTTTTCACCTGTATATTCTTTGCTCTGGTCTGCATAACCCCACAGAGTGCAGGTGGGGGTGCCCAGGATATTTCCATTGAATATTTCTATCACCTTACTAAAGAAATGTAAAATTAGAAAATCGATGCCCTTATCTGAATTTCTGATTATTTATTCAAGCAATTTGTATTAATGGTTATAATTTTGTAAAAATAAAATCAGAATGACTTTTCAACTCAATTATGTGTATATGCACACACTCTTTAAAGAAAATAGATGGTGTTTGTATATTGAGCACATTGATTGAAATGATTACAAAGAATAAGAGATAAGACTGATTTTACTGCTTTTCTGAATTTCCTTTTAACCTTTTGATTTAAAAAAAATATACTAATTAAAAAAAGAAACAAATATATATATTTTTTAAAACCAAGATTCTCTGTGGGATAATTAAGTAGATGCTAATGCCCTAAGTACTCATCATAAGTAATTAATTAGCTTCTCTCCTTGCATCTAGGATAGTACAAGATATGTAACAATTTTGGAGAATGGAAAAAAAATAGTAATTCCATCATTTTCTGTTATCATTTATTGTTCAGATGAGGAACTTTGGATAAGTTTCTGTAGGAAATCTCTATTTCTGTATTCAAATATTTGTCTTTATGTAATCAGGCTTGAAGGGAGAAGCCTTTTAAAAGAACCAAGAAACAAAGCAATGTGATTGGTCGTTTTATTAATCAAAAAATGAGCACAGCATTTTGTTTGTAATTACTATAAAATCCTCAAGGACAGAAACAGAATCCATACTTGAACATAAAGTTCAAGGAAAAGGTAAAAATAATATACACTGAGAAGATGGAAGATGAGGCAACAGACAGCAGTCTTATTCGGGAGCATCAAACTGAAGTTACAAAGAAGAAATAGCATTGGAGAGAACAAAGTAAAAATGCCAAAATACAGTAACAGTAGAGAGCAGAGATAGCCTCTGGAGGATATTTAAAATTCTACATTAACATTTAAGGTAACTCAGTATATGAATAAAAAGTACTGTAGCCTATGGGGGCAATTAGCTAGCTCAGTTTGACTCTTCTCCACTCTCTAAAGATATTATTTTGCCATCAAAAGGGTCACATTAAAAGAAATAACAAACAATAGTTTGTATCCACTTGAGGAAAGTCATACAGTAGTTTTAGTACCTGGAAAGTTAAGCTGTGATTGTGTGGATTCTGTTAATGTGAATATTGAACTATATAGAAAAAAGACTCCAAAACTAGAAGCAGCAGTGGAAAGTACATATTTAAATATTAATGCTAGAAGAAAAATATAAGCAAAATAAGAACATTAAAGGAGGAAGTAGAGACATAGATAATTTTAAAAATAAATTTCAGGATAATAAGAGAATAAAAGAGCTAATCATGTTTTTAATTAACTTGGAATTATTGAATTCTAGGTAATTTGATATATATGACTGTCGTATCATATTGTATTTGTTTATATTAATGGAAAAGGTAAGAAGGTGTCCACAATTCATTAGTGTATGCATTCAATCAAAAATATCTGTAGAGCTCTTACTACATTCGCGGCACTTGAGTAGGTATTTGAGTGGTGGTCAAGATAGAAAAAGCCTTCATGGAACTGCATAACTAAACATGTTCCAGATAATGGCCAGATGATAAACATTTACGCTCATTCGGGTATTTATAAATACTAAAAAGAATAAGGATACAGTATAAAGGGGTAGAAAATAATTCAGGGACATTTAGATTGTTTGATTAAGGAAAACTTCCAGGAGGTAGTGAACAGGGACTTGAATGAAATATCTAAAACAATAACTGAGAAATATTTGAGAAACATATAAAGCAGGCGGAAACCTGGGGTGAGATCATTTGAGAAGAGGAAACTACAAATGCAAAGCCTTTGAGAAGGAAATGAAGTTGAGGCCTTTGATGAATGGCAAAAATGCCAGTGTCTGGGCTGGGCTGAACAGGGCTTGGGAGGAGCGGGGATAAACATGTGGTTTGTTAAGACAGAGAGTTTGTTAAGACAATAAAACTGTTCTATATGATACCATAATCATGTATACATCTGTTCAAATCCGTGAAATATGCAACACCTAAAGTGAAACCTAATGTAAACTATGGACTTTGAGTGATTTTAAAGCATCAAAGCAGGTTTATTAGTTGTAACAAATGCACCACTCTGGTGGGGGATGTCGACAACGCAGGAAGTTGTGCATATGTGGGGGCAGGGGACATTTACAAATCTTTGTACCTTCCTCTTCATATTTTTGTGAACCTAAAACTGCTCCAAAAATAAAGTTTATTAAAAATATATATATATAGGCAGAAGCCAGATCTAATAGGATCTTTATAAACCATTACAGGGATCTTTATTATTATTCTAAATGTGAAAGACTCTGAATAGCTATGAACACAAATGTAGCACAATCAGTGTTAAAGATAGATAAGGAAAGATGCAAAGAGAGAGACTTGTTAAAAAGCTGTGGCATATACCCAGCTAATTGATGATGGTTATTTGGATAAGGCTGGTTTGAGGTGAGGTAGTAAGAAGTGGTTGGAGGTGACGTGATTTACTCGTAGACTGGATAAAAGGATAAAGAAAGGAATAAAGGATGCCCTGTAAGTTCTTGGTTTGCAACAACTACGTGAATACCATTTATATTAAGATGAGGGGCATTTTGGAAGAGTCAGGGACCCGATGGATGGTTTTGGACAAGTTAAGTTAGATATGCCTAATGGAGTTGTCAAAGAGATTGTTGTATATATGAAACAATCTCAGGAAAAAAGTCTGGGCTTGAGATAAAATTTGGGAACCATCAGTATAAAAATATATTTAATACCATTGGTCTGGATCAGATCATCTAGAAATATAGTATAGATAGGAAAGAGAAAAAGGGCAAAGTTAACTCTGAGACACTTCAATAATTAAAGGTCAGAGAAGGGAAGTAGAGTTTGTAAAGACCATGTTACTAAAATATAAAGAAAGTTAGAAAGTTGTGGTATCCTTAAAACCTAATATATTTTTGCTGAAGAACTTGGAGGCCTGATAATTGGTCATTGAATTTGTCAAGTCACAAATTGCTTTAGATCTTGACAAGTATATTTCTAGGAGTTTGATGAGGATAAAAGACTAAAACAGAATGCAAGGAAGGAAGTAGAGAAACCAGTAGTTTTAACTTTGGAAGCTGTGCAGTGCTATATGGGGGCAAGGAGCATACATTTGAACAAATGTATCCAAAACTTTGAGTCAATGACTAGAAGATAAACAATAGGCAATAACTTTGGGTCAGTAACAAGAAGAAATAGGAGGGATCAAGAGAATTTCTTTTTAATAACAAAGTGGAGCATGCCTGCATTCTGACAGGAAGGGACATTGATAATACAGAAGAGGGAGCAAATGACTAATGGAGAAAAATCTTCAGATTGCAAACCAGGGAAGAAGTGTTAGCACCGTTTGTAGATTTGATTTTAAGATTATCATAGAGACAATTCGTCAATACAAAAGTCAGAAAGCCAGAGTATGTAAGAACAGATAGAAGCAGTCTTACGTTTTCTCAGTGTAGAGTCAAGGACAGAGGGTGATGTCGATCACTTGAGAGAAGAGTAGAAAATATTTCTTTTTCTTTCCGAGAATGAGAGAGCAAACTATGAAACAGTATGAGAATGCTAGGCGCGTCTGAGGGCCCAGCTGATATTGACACAAAACGTATTAAGCGTTATTGGAAATGTTAACTTACTTTCATGAATACACATAGTTGAATGAGACGCTTCTACTTTCAGATGTTATGACTTTGACTTCATTTTAAATTTAGATAAAATACTCGCCATTTATTTTAAAGAATGGTTTGACCTGGGAAGAATATTTATCCTCTCCATGGCTCATCTCTATTATCAGGGATAATGTTATTTGTCTTACAGGGTAATCGTGAGAATAAAATGATGTAAAACATTTTAGCACAGTATCTGGCAATACTAATCATACGTCCATTTGTAAGTTATTGGTCTTATTTCTGTTATAAAAGCATCAATGACCAGACATTTTCTGTAGGCCCAGTACTTGGAATTCAATAAAGGTATAGTTATTAAGAATGCAGTTGACATTAATAAACAGAAAACTTGAAAACTTGCTTATGGTGTTTCAACCAGGTTGAGATTTACTTTTCTAATCAACATGATGACAGTCACGGGCAGGCTCAGCTACTCCAGGATGCTGTCAGAAACCAATGCTCTTTCCAGCTTTTCTACTACCATCTTAGCATATGGCTTCTGTGCTTGGAGCTGCAAGGTGGTTACTATCTATGAAGGCTTGGTGTCAGAGTTCCAAGTAAGAAGATAAGGGAAATGTAAAGTATGAATGGCTAATGTGTGGGCCAGAGAGAGAGAGACAGAGAGAGAAAAAAACCTAAGCTGTTCACATTCTCTTCCTTCTCATTGGCTTGAACTTCATGAGATACCTAGAAAGGTATTTTATCAGGATAGATTGCATCCTGAATAAAACTGGGGTTCTCTTTTTAAAGAAGCATAGAATGAGTATTTGGTAGGCAGCTAACCCTGTCCACCAAAGAGAGTCACAATGAGTTCTTTTCCCCCAAAATGAAATACATTCGTGTTTAACGAAGGAGACAAACACATAAACCAGCATTCACAAATAGACATGTGTCCAGGGCCAAGCAGAGAACACAAATCAGTGCAGTGGATTGGATGGCCAATTACAGAGCACATGGCAAAATTAAATATGGCAAGAATTGCCTAGATCTAGTAGATTGATGCCATGAGTTCTATGAACTCAAAGTGCTTAGCTCTTTTAACAAATATCCAAATCTGGATTTTATGTTAATTCTTCCTTTTTTATTTATTTATTTTTTTTAGAATTGTAAACTAGATTATTATTTTTAACTGCAGACCAATAAAAAAATTACCTATGACTTAGATTCAATATATTTTACCTCTGATTTGTACATTTTGATATTTTAAATTATGATAAAGGCTTCAACATGGCTATTTGCAAAGTGATATGGGAGCCTGTGGACAAAGACACTCATAATGAAGGAACACATTTTCCTTTACCATTGCATGAAATGCAGGACCATAGAATCATAAATCTTTACAGTGGAAGGGACCTAAGTAATTATCTATTCAACTCCTTTAAATTTTATATGAAGACATCGAAACCCAGAGAAATAAAATCCACATCAAGGCTGTACAACGAAGCTCTAGAATCCAGCTCTCCCATTTGCCGGACCAGGGCCCTTTCCACCTCAGCTTCTTCATACAAGTCAGACAGAGGAGTGAATGGGAACTGACAAGGCGCTTGGCTCAGTCCACTGGGCTTGTGATGCAGAAATAATAGGTGATGTTTTAAACACACCTGTCAATTCACCTTGGTGATAATGCCAGGGAAGGAGAGTTTTTAGAGATCATGAAAATAACTCAGTTGAAGGCTGTTTCACAGCCTTTGAGTCAATAATTAATTCTGCCAACAGGTAGTCATGTTATCTTTCTCTGAAGATCATAACGGTTGCTCATCTTTTATTACGATTTTATGAAATGAAACAAGTGACCCCCAAATAAGCTCACATCGAGGACTTTCTTAGTATAGTTTAGCATTCGGATTGGTTTCTTTCTAAATGATCCTATCTGTGAGTGAATCTGGATCTGAATCCGTAGAAAAATACAATATTTGAGGTCTTTGAATCATGGAAAAATTTATAAAAATCCTCATTTTCCAAGAATCTACTATTAGCACAGGATAAATTAAGTTTATTTTACAGGGTTTACTCAAGCAGGAAGGCTGAAATTTAGGAATATTTTCAACAGAATGTCTTAAATTTAGAAAATAACCAATTAACTAGTTTCAGGAATTAATTGTTTTAAAAAGCACCAATTCAGAATACCTTGTTTTTAGAATACTCCAAGTAACTATTATTTGTGACTTCATCTTATTAACCAACCCATTCGGCCTCAGTGATAAGAAATTTAGCTCCATGCTGTTTTTTTTTTTTTAACATGGCAAGTTTTGCCCTTAAACGTATTCATAACGTTTCAGGAACAAAACATTTAGAGGATACCTGGCAGTTAGTTAAATGGATACTCATCTGTTTAACCTGAATAGTTCTTTATCTTCTAATTCAGTTAGAGCCAATGCTCTTTCTGTTTTCAATTTAATTGTTTATTTAGTTCAACCCTTTTCAACCTTATTCTTTGCATGATATTAATGCTGGTATAACATTATTTGTTTTTTTTTTTTTCCTCTATAATTCCTCCAATTTGGGCTCGGCATCACCTAAACTGCATCACCTAAACATTCCTAGGCATATGTATATCTAGTTAGTGGTGGTGGTGGTTTTTTTTTTTTTTTTTAAGTTCTCCAGAGAAGAAGATCCCATAAACTCCCTTGGTATCCAATTCTAGTGTTTAATGGAACATGTTCATTCATCTATAATAATATTTGTAATTATACAGCACATTTCTTCTGAGTAGCTCTTGGCAGTTTAAAATAGTATTTCAATCCCCAAGACATTCCTAGAAGTAGGTGGCAAGCTTCATTATGCTCCTCGAGGGTACAAACATTGTCATTTTACATGTTAAATTCAGTTCTCAGTACATTGCAAAGGCTTCACAAATGTTTAATAATCAGAACAGTAATTTTACAGATGGGTGAATTGAAAGAATGTGAATTTAACTCCTCTCCCAGTGCCCACAATGGGGAAAAAATGGAAAATTTCCGACTTACTGGTCAGATATACTGGTGAGCTGCAATATCCTTACATAAGCTTCTGCTCCTATTTTTCATGCTTTGATTAGAAATTAGATACTTTTATGGATCTTAAAAAAGCAAATACTCTTCTCCAAGAAAATTCTATGCAAGTCAGATATTATTGGGTGGGTTATTTTGAGTTTAAACATGCTGGAGACCAATAAACTGTGAATGAGATAAAGGTCATTATTAGAATTTATAATGTTGGTGTTTCTTTTCTCAAGAGACCTACTGGCTGCATCTAGTTCCCCATTATGTATTCCATATTATATATTGGGCAATCCTCCTCTAAATAGAGTTCTGAAATTTTCAAAGTTTTGCCAATTAAAATATTCCTTGATTTGCATCTCATATCATTTGAGTCCTGGTAAGTCTCCATAATGCTATCAAATAGATGCGATTTCTGATATGTCCTGGATGATGAAATACATTTACAGTTTATCAGGGATCTTTTGCGAGCATAGTGGTTTAGCCCAAAGAGTAAAAGGAGATACTGCACGAAAAATGTCTTGGGCAAGTGGAAGAAATATTTTGGGGCTGCTAATTTTCTTAATTAAGGCCACATGAATTATATTGTGTAGATAGCTATCTGCTCAGTCTTTGAGTAGAAGCAGTCATGGGCAGCTGTAGTTATTAATTTGGAAGACTTTAAGTTTTCATTAGCAATTAAATTTTACTGCATTACCAAGATCAGTAGAGTGGAAGCTTTGTTATGATTAAAATAGTGAGTAGGCCTAAAGTAAGTGTTCTGTATTATAATAGCCTTGTACAGTGACAGATGGTTACTAGACTTATCGTTGTGGTCACTTTGTTAGGTGTATAAATATTGAAGAACTACTGTATATCTGAAATAACATAATATTGTATATTAAACAGTTTAAAAATAAAGTAGATAGTCTGTGCAATTTGGATGGCTCAAATCACATGACTGGTAAAGCCGCTTATTGGCTACTTTTCTTACATGTGGATATCATGTTTTCAAAAGTAAATGTTCTAAGCAGATTCTGAAAATAGGTCTGAATCTGAGATGCTCATATTTAACCTGATTTTTCTCAGCTGTTTGGAAATTTAAGATTAAATCTATCTGGCTTTGTGGAGAGCAAATATATTTAGATAAAATAAAAATAGAGGAGAGAGAAAGAAAGCAAGAGAGAATGTTTGTGTTGGGAGGGGAGAGAAGGAGAGACAGACAATCAGAGAGAAAGATGGAGACAGCGAAACAGGAGAGAGATTACCTCTGAGTGCTTATTCCAACAGGCTGAGTTTTTAGAGCATCATCATCGACAAGGTTGTAAATGGAACTATTTTAACATCTCGCTGGGGAGCATGTGTTATAAAGCTTTTAAGTACCCCTTTGAAGGAGATGTTGTTACTGAATGGAAAACATAATTTCACTCAAATCTGTAGCCCCATACATACTATGAAGTATCAGAGGTCCTTACAGAAAAACAGGGGAAACAAGAGTTTCATAGACATGTTGTTGAAATGATACATTCTGATCTTCATCCAGCTGGCAGCCATGTGAAGTGGGCTGTCCTTGGGAGACTTCGCCTTCGTGCCTGATGCATCAGGAGTCTGCTGCTGGTGAAGACTCTGTGAAATGTCAGAAATCATGCTGAATAAAGAATGAAGAAAATAACAACACGATTATTTTTTAATAAAACAGAATTAACTGCTTTTAAAATAAAAAATTGTAATTGGGGGCATGTCTCACATTTGAGGTCAGTGCTAGCATGACTATACTAGTGAAGGACTATTATAAGCAAAGAGACAAAGAGACATGTCATCAAACAATAATACTAAGCCTGATGTATAAGCAAAATTTGCCATCCAACTTCTCACATGTAATCACTAGATTCCAGAGGGAAAAAGAACATATTGTGCAGCACATCAGAATTTATGTTGTAACAAATTATTTTTTTAAACTTAAGTGGGTCACTGAATATTCATTCCACATGAAAGTTGCATATATTAGCAAAATATAATTTAAAATATAAGATAGAGCACCTACAGTCTTCAGAAATAAAATATGTCCTATTTTTCTAACTACATTTCTCCCTTGAAATATTCAAACCACCTACAAATGTCAGTGACATGGTACTAGCTCCTATAAATTGAAATGGTAGGAGTTGAACTTGCATGGATATTATTCAAATAATGGGATGCAGGTGTAAATGGAGTGTTCCATCTGACTGATAATCTTAGCGCTGTGAGGAAATAGGTAAATTGTCAGCTCTGACACTAATGAACTATTTGGCTGAGTAGATAGCTTTTCTATGTGCAATGCAAAGCATGTTGTCTTTAAGATTATATTCTTATTTAGATGTTGCCAATAATATGGGGAATTCTTACATACGTTGCCTAAGGCACATCAAATACATAATGAACTCAGGGAAAATAAGGTTCAAGTTTCAGACAATGACTTTCATCACAAATCCCAGTTCTGTTACTTCCACTCGTATGACCTTGGCCAGATAATTTAACCCAATTAAACCTAACTTATTATCTGAAAAATGGGAATAAAAATTCTTACAGGGTTGTCAAGATGATTCAGATAGTATTAAAAAAGTATATACCCTGTATCTAGAGTGTGGTAAGCATTCTATAATGATATTTATTGATAAAACTCAGAAAAAAATATTTAAAATACAGTACTACAAAATTTTTTTGTAAGCTGTAAACACTGTTTACTAACAGTAAGTTTTAAAAGAAACTTCTTTAGTGACAAGTCAGAGTTTGTACAGTTGTAATGGGTTTTACACAATACCATGTATAATAACAATAGTAGGCATTGCAGATAAAAATCCTGTGGCTCTAAAATTCCCATTAAAAATTCTACAAAAACTAAAATCTGGAGAATTTGAGACAGATCTGAAAAATATTCTGTTAACTATGATGATGATGAAAATAAAATGAATCTTGCCTTTCATATGAATGTTGTTTTATATTTTTGAAGACCTTTTAAGTACTCTAAACTTATTATATGTGGATAAGAATACTCTAAAGTCAAGATTTGAAAGAAGGCGGTTAATAGAACAAAGAGGCCAAATATAACAACAAGGCCAAGAGGCCTTGTGTCATATATTTTGCTCGTAAAAATTTTAAAAAAGCTATTAAATTTGTGCACTGATTTTTAAACTTTTTAGTTGATTTATTAACCAATTCAGTAATTCAACAAACATACTTTGGGTGACTTTGTTCTAGGTGTGATGATCCAGGTAAATGAGGGGAGCGATGGGGTGTGAGACCGAAAGTGTCGCTTTAGGGACCATATATGGAAGCACACAGAGAAGAGACTTTCTTTTTTTCTTTTTTCATTTTTTCTCTTGTTGAAAGTGCTCTTCATGTACAATGTGAATATTAAAATTTGAAGCCATTGTCTGATGTTCCTAAGTTCTGACTTTCTCCCATAATCTTTGCATTCTGTCTCAAGAGACTGGAAGTGTTTTCCCTTAGGTTTGTGCTTTATTCTTAAAACTTCAGTCTCTGTTCTGGTCACTGCGTAGAGGAACTACTCGTTCCACTCTCTGAACCATCTGATGATCAGGCCTCCTCCGCACTGGCGATGGTACATAGAATTCTCCTACTGCAGCACTTTTCGGTCTGGTGCCTCCCCTAGAATGTAAACTTCTTGCAAGGCAAGGCCACGTCTTATTTACTGCTGCATTCACCGTGTCTGTCATACCGGGAAATAACTCATATTCAGCAGCAATAGGAAAGATCACAGTCATTGTTAGCGAGCACAAGCCTTCACATTTCTATAGCTACTTCTGCTCTGTTTCCTTGGATAAATTAACTGATTTTCAGTAAACTGCCTTTCGTGTTTTTCCACATGCTTTTCTAATATTTTTTTTTTTTTTTATGTTTGTTGGATGAATAAATTGTTGGCCGAATGAACTAGTGAATAAATAAAATGTTGCACCTGCATATGTAAAATGGTATTTGTTAGAGGCCATTTCAAAAAACAGAAACCAAACAATGAACAATCAAACACAAACACCTAAATAAGCAAAAGCTTTTTTATATGTATAAGCACAGGAGTTGTCAGCTGGCTTTCAGGATAGTTGGAGGCTGGTTGTCGTCAGACGTTGTTGTTTTGTGCCAACTCCCATTGACATTTCTGGTGCCATTCTTCTAGTTTCTTTGCCTTACTGTTTTTCTTGTGGCAGTTGTGGGTTTTGGGGTGTGTGTGTGTGTGTGTGTGTGTGTTTTTCCTGGGTGCCTGCCTTGAGTTTCTCTGCTTTTGAAGATTGGGTTGAGAAAGTCACACTTTGATTTATACTCTTTCAATTAATGTCACTGTTCCTGGCCTGTGTCTCACTACCAGTTTGTAGCGCACGTGGTGTCGCGTGGCTCCAGGGCTCTCAGAGCTCACCAGCTTCCTCCTTTGCATTAGGCATCTCTGATCTCTTAACTTTTTTTTTTAACTGGTTACATTAATCATCAGTATTCCACCCTTTCTCTCTGTCTTTAATAAATTTTAGTTTCTTAAAATCTCTTAGGGATCTTCCTACATTTCTAGATCCTTTTGCTCTGATGGTTTTATATATTTTATTTTTAGTTTATTATAATTTTAGTGGGTCTTGGGTATGAGACTATATGACTATACTTCCATTTTGCTCAGTCTTACATATTATTCTAGAATTCTCACCCCTTCTCAATATTGTTTATACATTTATTCAAGCTTTAGAACATGTGGGGGATCATAATAAAAATCACAAACTTTAGATTGAACATAAAACCAGGAATTTATCAATACTCTGATCATAACTAAGAATCTTATTTAGAACTTTTTTTCAAAGCTTTTCTGCTGCTAATACTAGATATCAATAGTCATTATGCCAATACAGATGGAGGTAATTTGCATGGATAGAGTGCAAGCAAAGCAAATTTATTTTCGAGTTACTTTTTCTATCTTCCATATTAAGTAAACTGATTCCAAATCTCTATGTTCTTATTTCAATTTTCTTTTATAATTTTCCTAAATGTACAAATTCTTGGAAGACATATTAAAAGACGTGAAATGTAGATAGTGAAATAAATTCTGTATTATTGGAAATAACACTATGCCGTACATTATTTGTTTTAAGAATTTCAACAGACTTGGACTGTTTTCAGGAGATCCAAATTGCTGATCTCAAGACTGGGGATCAGCCTATGATTGCAGAGTAAATTTGCCCTTTTACCCTACAGTGACTGATTGTGGCTAACAAAATGTTTGTATGTTTGTTTGTTTTTAATTTACCACCAAAGGCACAGTCTCCTTCACTGGAAAGAAGATCAATTTATATTTCATGTAGTATAAATTACATTCTGTGTGAATCAGACATGGAAATCTAAGCTACCTATACATTCATTCAGATTTATCCCAGTGATGTTTGTGTGCTGCTTTTCATATGATGTCCCAGAAAGCTGATGGCTGTTTTTTTGTTTGTTTGTTTTTGTTTTTTAACCTGGCTACAGGCTCCAACAAAGGATATTTAGCTCTGGCCCTTCAGTTGATTTCTGATGCTTCAATTCTGATGGAAGTGACAAAATACTTATTTCCACCGGTTGTCACTTTATCTCCTTCAAATCTCCCTTTCCTTTGAAACTAAAGCTCTCAAAAGAGCTTTCATGTCTCTTCACAATTGTTAAACAGGCGAAATCACAGGGCCATTGTGCATTTACTCACACTGTCCCATGCAACAGGAGACCTATTCATCCTGGCTCTCATTGCCACCTTTGAAGAGCTTCCTTATCATACAATGTCCAGTTAAAATGTTATTCCTTCATAAAATATCTTCTAGTATTCCTAGCCAGAAATAAATACTTGCTTACAACCGTCATGGGATTTTTTGGTAGAATTTATAATGTTGTATTATAACCAATTGAAAAGATTTGATTTCCTCTCCCAGGTGACAAGTCTCTCAAATATCAAGATCTGTCTCATTATCTTTTATAATAATAGTAATAATAATACCAACAATTACACTAACAAATATACACTGCATGATTTCTCAATGCAGACATTGGGCTTTATCCACTTTGTCTTGTTCAATACTCATAACCCTGTGAGTTAAAAATTAACATTATCCTTTTCTACATACAAGAAAGTTGGGGCCTGGAGAAGTTACATAAGTTGCCAAGAGTTTTACAGCTTCTAGATTTACAGCTCTTTTCAAATCCAGATCTACTTTAAATCAACTGAGCATTTGTCCCTCCTCAAACATATAGACAAATGGAGGACTTGCACATACTAAATGGTTAATGGGAACCCTTTGTGTAAAACTATGAGTGACTTAGTGGTTTTTTTATGAGCAATTTCGATCAAAATTTTTCCAGAGAACCCAGCAGAGTAAATTTTACCTACTTTCCGTAATATTTCCTCTTTGCAGTGAATTACCCAGGGTACACATGACATCACAAAGACAGTCCTTATTTAACACCCTAGAGTATCCTTGCTGTCTATTTAGCATATTCAAGAGTTAAGGCCCACCTGTTATAATTTGTAAGGTAAACCCCTTCTGATAGTACTCCTATAAACAGAATTTGAGGGAGGTATCTTTGCCTGTAGAAATAGACATTGTATTCTTAGGATATAGAATTGCCAGGAAGCAGAGATCCATACTACAATTCACTTAAACAAGGTAGGAGTTCATTTTACACTCACATCGAAGCTGAGCTGGTGAGATGGCCCTGCTTTTCAGAGTCATCAGAGACCTAGGATCTTTCCATCTTTTTGCTCTGCTGTATCTAAGGAGTTCTAGTGGCCTGCATAGCCCAAGATGGTTCACTGTCATTTATTCGCAGCAGCCAGTGATGGAGTGTGAGGGCACAGCCACACTCTTTTCTTTTAAGGGCACGATCTGGAATGTTTACCTGCCACTTCCCTTACAAGCCATTGCCCAGCACTTAGTGATATGACCAGACCTCGCTACAAGGGATGACAGGAAATATAGTCTTTAGGTGACCATATGCTGAGCTAAAGATTCTTGTACAATGAAAGGTGGGGGCAGATGTATATTGGATGATAAATGGCAGTATTTCCCACAGACGGGATCATATCGTACTTGCTTTTACATGCTGAAGAAACTTGCTGGAATCTCTGCCGTTTGTTTTTTCTTTAATATATACAGTGGCAAACCTTAGATGTACCAGAGAACTTAAATCAATTGGAAATGTATATTTTTCATTCCTGAGTACACCTTAGGTATAAGTTGGATTTACAATTGGTATCTAATGTTAGATTGAAAGAAAATGACATCATTACCTAATAAATATTCCAATGCCAGCGAGTCCTGCCTTCAATTGCTTCTTTCAGGGGCTACTTTGGTACATATTCATAAACCTTAACCATATTAATGGAGATGAAAAATGCCAAAAAAAAAAAAAAAAAGCTATGGAGAATGGCATGGAATATTTTGTGCATAGGATGAAATTTTGTCAGCATTGCGAATGCATTGTATGAATAGAATAACTGATATGTAAAATAAAAAGATTTTGTTAAAGCTGTTAAACTGTTCACTATTTCAGTAAGAAGGATCAAATGAATAGTCTCCTTTTGTCTAGGAGAAAAGAATTAAAAAATGAATTTTGAACTATGTGGAATCGAGGTTGGATGGGCAGGTAGAAGACAGTTCAGAAACAGGAAGAAAAAGGATGTATTGTCTAGGGATGGCAGAAAAGATTGTGAAGGGCAAAGTGAAATTTTTAGAATTGCGTGTAAGTTTACCAAAACTAAATGGATAATATTAGAAAATTAAAAATGTTTTCTATTCGTAATGAATTTGCCTCTTATACCTGTTTGTTATGACAGTTTATTTTGCACACACCAAATTTTCTATTTCTACATGATTTTATTCAATCAGTGCACATCACAGCACCTCTTGCAATTCATTTCTTGTATATATATTTGGCAAATGAATTAATGAGAGACCAGCTCACTCTTGAAAAGCCACCGGCTTTTAAAACAAATATATGTTTGGTAGTAAAAAAGCAGACACTTAAGGAGAGCAGATCAAGCTCCAGATAGCAGCTTTGAGGAAGGCTGCCATTCTATCTGGCGACAGTAGATGGCGGTGGTGTACCAGAAGAGAGCCTGAGAGGTTGTGGCTGAGGCCTGCAGGAGGTAGTTTATGCAGGTGCATGCTAAAAAAGACACTATTTTGTCTGAGGAACTGTAAATTGTATTCATAATTCACATATCATTATTAATTCATTTTGTATTCATTATCATACGGCAGATTCATTTGGCATTTAGGCAGATGTCAGAGTGTAGGTACTTACAGGAGCTATCTATGCAGGTTCAGAACAGGCTGTGTGCCGGTTTTCATGGGCGTGAAGTGGAAAGAAGAAATGCTTTTTTTTTTTTTTTTTTTCCTAACCACAACACAATTTGGCTGTAGATTGTACCGGGGATTGCCCAGCTAATGGCTTTCAGTGTCTAATTCTGTAACTACTATGTGTGTCATTACTTCCCTTTGCATATTTTTGGCAGATTAAGTCTGGCAGATGAGAATCTCCCGGTTTGGAGTGCTCCGAATGAGATAAAAATTTAATAATCTTAATGCTGACCCAGCCACTAAGGGTGGAGCAGATAATCCTTCAATAATGCACTTCAGAAGCCTGGTTTGCATAACCAGAGACTGGGGGCAGCCTGGTATAGCGGAAAGAGAGCCTTTGAGACAAGAAAAAGATGGGTTCTGGTGGTGGCTCTGCCACTAACTAGTTTAGGGGCTTCGAGAAAATCAATTAACCTTCCCAGGTCTCAGGTTCTTAATCTATAAAATGAAGAGATTGCATGAGATCATCCCAAAAGTCCCTTCTTGTACTAAAAATAGCAAAAATTTTCTGATAGAAAAAAATACATGCCAGATGGAGTTTCGAAACTCGAACACTTCTTTGTGACCTACTTCAAATCAGATGAGTTGTAAGGCTTGCTCTCCATGGATTGTAAGATGTAGATCATCTCTGAGTAAATGCACCTCAGGTGGTTACAGCCATGATTTATCACCACGGCTGGTGCAGTATCACATGGAAGTGACAGAACTTGGTCTTGAAACCTCTCTTACATCTCAGAAATGACGGAAAAGAAACTTTAGGAAGGAGGTCTAACTTCAGGACTGCTTTCTCACAAATGAACACAATTTGGCAAATTGCATGTCATGCCATGGCACAAGCTTCACAAAGGTGCGAAGAGACGATCCACCTTGAAACATCTCCAAACTCTGACCCAGATTTCCCTCAGTGCTCAAGTCCCTCCAGAAATAAAGCAGATGCTCAGAGAAGTTTATTAACTCTTTGAGGACAGCAGGCATTTCTCTCCAATGCAGTATGGAAATCGAGTTCTCCAAAATGGTTTATATGCTCTCATATGCACCCTGATTTACACAGGGAAGAGTGAGCCAGTTGGTGAATCCCTAAATAAAAAGCACTGACATTAAGCAGTTAAACAGACCTAGTAGATAAAGCGCATCAGGTTTTTAAGGGAAAACCATGTTTGACTAATCAATTTTTTTTAAGAGATCGCTAATAAACATGATCAGGATTCATATTTATAATTTCAAAACCTTGGACAGGGCTTCAAAGGAGGGGTAATTCTTTCAAGAGCAGAGGTCAGAAAACGGAGACTGTTTTGTCATAAATCTCACACTTCCACCTCTGGAGAATAAATGGATAAAGGAAGCATGGAAAGAACAACCCCTCAGGCTTCAGAGTTGAGACTCATGGTTTCGTCTGATGATCCAAGCTCAGGTGGAGGGAGTCCCACTGTTCCCTCAGGTCTGCAGGAGATTCTAAGCTTTTCGGTGGTATTAAATGGTGTTCAGTTGGGATAAGTTCTATGAGTATTTCATTAGATTAAAAGGGCTGAACAATGAGAGAGTGCTTCATTCTGCAAACACTAAGCAATTACTGTCTGCCCAGAGCTCTGTTAGTGCAGGAATTCCGAGATGTTCAGAAGCAGTTAAGAGAGCAGATAGATATATGAACAGAAAATTACCATGTGCCACTGCAATAAGCGCTACCCTAAGAGCTGTTGTGAGTAATGGGGGGCGGGGAGGGGAGGCATCTGCAGAAGAATCTAGAATAAAACAAGATGAGACTGGTGAATAGCTGAAGGACGGGTAGGAATGATCTAAAAGGCAAGAGAAATGAGTGGAAAGGCATGGGGGCCTTAGAGAACATACGGTATTTATTGAACTTTAATTAGTGTGACATGGCAGAGGGAAAGAAAGATGCCTGAGGTTAAGTTGTAAATGTAGTTAGGGTGGGAGACACGGCCAATTCTTGAGGAATATACCCTGGAAACAGCAGATACTTTTAAGTAAGACGGATTCAGTTTTGATTTTTTTTTTTTTTTTTTGGTCTTTTACTGTGTCTCTCTGAGAAAGTTCCTTAATTCTGAGTAACAATTTCCTAATCTTTAAAGTGAGGGTAATGATGTTAACCTCAGAGACTCATTGTCAAGTCTCTACTGGTTGTCTATAAAATAGAGAGCAACATCTCAGCTTTCAGCTGGGGGCATATTGACACATGGGGCTTGGATCTCTGTTGGCATCCCTCAGCTCTGTCTCCACAGATTCTGCAGAGAGCAAACTCATCCGAGCATGGCTATCAGTTTCCTTCCCTCTCTCTCACCACCCTTTGAGTGAGTGAATGTGGTTAACAGCATCACTAGGTGTGTGACTTTTTACACGATGACAGAAGAAATCCCTCCTAACTGTCCCAGGTTGTATCCCCTTAGGTCTTTTGGCTTCAGAATAAAGGTTCTGGGCAACTAAAGCTGGGGCTATCCTCTTTAAAAAGACCAGCCGTCTGTGAAAATATCTCTGCTCCTGCCTCCTGAGAACATTCCCACAACACTAACTTTATTCATATTCATGGACCGCTGGCACACAGTTAACTTGGGTCTCAGAAAACTAAGAAATGACGAGTTTATAAATTAAAATAACTCCTAATCAAAACTGAAGCTTTCTAAGAAGTTCACTTCCTATTCCACATTTCATGTAAAATATGACCAGTCAGATTATCCAATATAGCACGCAGGAGGCATGGCAATATGGGCAAATGACAGCACAAAATTATTCCAAGTAATACAGTTCTAAAAATGTAAATTATAAGTTAGATATTGCCTGCCATTATTAAATTCATAAGAAATCAATGCCCCTAAATTTAACTCCCCATTTTAAGTTAAAATTGAATTAAAAACTTTAAGTTAAACCTCAAAGAGTCTAAACAAATGTGTCCTTTTTATTCCTTCCTCTTTAATTTCTTTCTCTACTTAATCTGTCATACAGGACTTGGCCGAATCCTGGGAGAGGAGAGGCTCCCTCAGCAGCTATAGCTTGGGCCAATTTACTGGAACTATTGTTCGTTCAGGACCTCTGCATTTCAGTACTTTACTCAAAGTCTCTCAAGTGCCCTAGTTTTAAAAGTTCAAAAGATTAATAGGCCACACAAGATTTCCACAGTACCGGTCTCAAACCCTCAAAATTTAGAGAGTTATGAAATGTAATCATTATTCTTATAACCCAGTACTCGGTTCAATTCAGACCTAAATTAAAGTTTTTAAATGTACAAACACATCTGGTTTTGTTAAAGACCAAAAGCAAAGAGTAAGTCTTGACCATCTCCTTAGCAGAACCTCAGGCAGCCTAGCCCTGCTGCCCGAAGCCTAAGACCTGCTTACTCTAAGTCCACTCCCGGACATGTTGGCATTAATTACAGCTCTGTTTATCAGAGAAGGGGTGGGGGACCTACCTATGCACACCGACTCCCATTTCTCAGAGTGATACTTGAGACATGTTAGCTTTCTTGAAGAATTTGCAAATTTGTACTAGTGGTACCTACACTGGTTTCTCTTTTCTCCATCTTCCACATTTTGAAATCTATTAAATGACTCCTTGGATCTGAAGCAAATCTCCTCCCCACATCTGTTTTATCTTCAGAATCAGAAACAGCGGATCTCTGACCTCAGCAGATAGCCCGCCCCTGACCTCCATTCACTCGAGGCCCAGGGAATGCTAAGACTGCCACATGTGCTCACAAGCTGCCTTTCCACTCACTCCTTTGCTCCTGGATTTTTCAGAATTAGAATAACTTTTATTTTGATGGCAAAATACATCTTTTCTACTGCTTCAGCTTTATCTGCTGCAGTGGACTTTTCCTCTCGTGCTTGATCCTCTCCTGTTTCTCTTTTATGGAAAACTCTGCTGAGCATTTTGTTTTTCCTTTTTGTATTGACTTTTTATCTTTAATGATATACCCATGATTGTTGTAAATTTTTGATTGTTTAAGATTTTTTTTTTAATTATGAAGACTTTATCTTTTAGAGTAGTTTTAGGTTCACAGCAAAATTAAGAGGAAGGTACAGAGATTTCCCATACGCCCCCTGTTCCCACACATACACAGCCTCCCCCATTATCAACACCCCCCAGCAGACTAGTGCATTTGTTAAGATTGGTGAAGCTACCCTGGCACATCATAATTAGCCAGACTCCATAGTTTACTCCATAGGGTTCACTCTTGGTGCTGTCATTCTATAGACTTGGACAAATGTATAATAGCTGGTAGCCATCATCTTGGTTTCATACAGAGAATTTTTATTGCCCTAAAAATCTGTTCTAACTGTCCATTCCCTGCCCCAACCACTAATCTTTTTATTGTCTTCATAGTTTCACCCTTTTAGAATCCTAAACTATGTAGCCTTTACACATTGGCTTCTTTTACTTAGGAATATACATTTAAACTTCCGCCATGTCTTTTTGTGGCTTGATATCCCGTTTCTGCATTGAATAATTATTTTCTAGATGGACTACATTTTATGCTAAGCCCAACTAAAGGACGTCCTGGTTGCTTCTGAGTTTTGTCAATTATGAATAAAGCTGATCTAAACATCCATGTGCAAGATTTTGTATGAACATGTTTTCAGCTCCTTTGGGTAAATACCAAGGAGCATGACTGTTGGATCACATGGTAAGAGAATGTTTAGTTTTGTAAGCAACTGCCAAACTGTCTTCCAATGTGGCTGTACCATTTTGCATGCCCGCCAGCAATGAATGAGGGTTCTTGTGTCTCCACATCCTCACCAGCATTTGGCGTTGCCAGTGTTTTGGATTTTGGCCATTCTAATAGGTATGTGGTGGTTTCCTTTGTTGTTTTTATTTGTATTTCTTTGGTGACACATGATATGAACATTTTTTCACAAGTTTATTTGCTCTCTGCATATCTTCTTTATTAAGGCTGTGACCCATTTTTAAATTGGGTTGTTTTCTTATTACTGAGTTTTAGAAGTTCTTGGCACATTTTGGATAACAGTGCTAATCAGATATGTCTTTTGTAAATATTTTTTTCCAGTCTGTGGCTTTTCTTCTCATTCTCTTGACATTGTCTTTCACAGTGTAGAAATTTTTAATTTTAATAAAGTCCAGTTTATTAATTATTTCTTTCATGGATTGTGCCTTTGGTTGTGTATCCTGCTAAGATTTGAACAGTCTTATCTGCTCCCTAAACTAATTACTTTCCTTTTCCATCACGTGTCGGGTGAGTTCTGCTTGTAGTATTTCATTTACTTCCTTTTTAACCTTTCCTCTCAGAGGTCCAGACTTTTCATGTCCTTACATCGTCCTGTAGGTCTTTTATGGTCGATCTCCCTAGTAAGAGATACAGTGCCAGACTTGGGCTCTCGTCTGTTACTGTGCTCTCTGCTTTCCCTCCACCCCCCGCTTTTTTTGTATATATATTTTTTAATATACAGTCTTTGCTTCCCTTTGAGTCTTATTAGTAAAGCCTTCCTTGGTCACTGCCCTTTTCTCAGTGGCACTTTCTGTTCTTCCGTGCTCTCTGGTTTTCTTACCCTCTCACTTGTTACCCTCTCTCATGCTTCATACTCACCTATTTATCTTGTTTATTCTCTCTCTCTCTCTCTCTCAGATGTATGCTCCATGGGTATAGGGATTTTTAGTCTTCGCCAGAGGCAAGAACAGTACCTAACAAATAGTAAATGCTCAAATAGTATATTAAATCAACTTGGGGGGGGGGCAATATCTATATTTTCAACTACTACGATGATCTTGAAACAAACCTGAAAAGGTTTAAAGTGTTTTTATGATCTGTCTAGTTTTCCCCTCTCAAATGTGCAAATAATCCGTAACTGCTTCATATGGCTATTCGGTCTTCATGAAATGGTTTCCATGCTGCCGTTGCTACAAGCTTTTTACCCGCCGTTATGAGACAATGCTTCTCAATGCTTTCTTGGATATGAGCTTCTTCCAGGAAGAAGTTTACTAGTGAGAAATTTTGCCATTACCAGAGGAAGAGCATTTGTTGTAAATGTAGCTCATTTTACCTTTCATTTAGTTTTGGTTTGGTGGAAATAAATAGATAGATAGATAGATAGATAGAGATAGATAGATAGATAGATAGATAGATAGAACCTCTCAGGTATGTCTCTTTCTTTCTCCATGTCTTGAAAATCTGCTTTCTGCTTTTTCCAAAGGTGAAATCATTTCCTGAGCCATAGTCATTTAAAACATTTAAATTTCTCTATATTTTATCCCATTTGTTGGTAATTATTTGTAAACCATATATCTAGGATGAATGCAGGTAGAAAATGTCTTTGCTGAATTTTAAGTTTAACTTTGTGATAATCTTCAATATTCCTTAAACTTAGGTTCAAGTAAAAGCCATTTCCAACATAATATGCTTCTTTCCCTTCTTCCTTATGTGTTGCTTAATAGAATCCACCATCCTTTTGTGCATCAATTTAGTCTGGACCTTGGAGATCTTATGCCATGTTCATTGCCCATTCAGTGACCAAATCAGAGTCACTTTAAAGCTACGTAGCAGAAGGTGCATCTTAGAGACTGCAAATATGTGACACAAATCCAAGAGATTAGCATGTCTCATCTTCACTATTTTTGGATTAGGATGTCCTTTCAAGTGTGGCAAGAAGAAGAAATTTGAAGTAGACCAACTAAACACTGACGAAAAGCAGACAATGCAAAGACTAAAAACCTTACCCGGTCATATTGCAGCCCACCTGGCTATGAACAGCCTTTGTAGATTGAAGCCTCAGCCAGCTGAGGATGAGAAATACTACATGGAACAAAAATAATTTCACCCTTTAATGCCTGCGAAGCCTGCATCAAGTGAGCCTTAACTGGAACTAAAAGACTTCCTTTCCCTTGATAATCTAATCCCTATCTCATTCATGCCTGCTAGGTCAAAGCTGCACCTGCATCAGTCAAGGTCAGCTACAGAAGTCAGTGTGAGATGTGCTTACTGAGCCTTATGCTACTTATAAAATAGCTGTTAAACACCATAAACATCTGCTGCAATAAGCTGCTGTGACAAGTCACTGCGATGCTAAAAGGTCAAGGACCGGAGCTTCATTTGAAGCATCCATTTATCCACATGGTATTTTGTTTCATATAATACCAATCCATTGCTGTTTCTTTCAAGGTCCCTAGTCAGTGTACTAGTATATTGAAATTTTAGGGGCTCAGTAAATAACAAATATGTCTTTCCTTCTCTTGTGCTAGGCACAAATTTGAGAAGATAGACAAATAAATTTCCAGGTGGAAAAAAATATGGCAGTTTTACTATTGAAAGAGCTGTATTGGAGGGGAGAGTTAAATTGCAAGCTCATTTATGCACTTCAAAATTCTATCCTTTGTTATTGCCCAAAACGATAGGCTCCTTTGCTAAGGACTGAGGTCGCCTAAATGTAGTGCAGGAGGAAACGGAGAATATATACATGAGCGAGATAGTGCCACCCTACACAAACGTGGGAGTCTAAGATACACACATACCCTACTGCTAACCAACAATGAAGAAAGGGCGTGTGTGCAAAAGGGTCAGTGTGTCCCATATTCTTCCCTCTAAGGCTTGGCAGTGGGATTATGCTGGTGTGCAAAACTAAGACAATACGTATCACCGCAGAGGTGAAAGTCTAGTGAGAGAAAAGGATACCAAAAATTTAAACAGATAATTCTGGGTAATAATCATGTACAACGAGGTAAGGATAGTTGTTTTTGAGAAAATGATGTTTAAGATATCACTTTAAGTATGAGTTGGAAGAGATGTTCCATTTAACATACAGATTAGAACAGAGGAAATATTAGCATAGATCATACATGGAAACAATATGACAGGAAGTAAACTGCACTAAAATTTAAAAAGCAAAGTTAAAAAGACTATGAAAACATCTGAATTTACAAAATTAATTAGGTGATAGTACAAAACTTTCTTAATATTGGTTCCAGAAGGACATCATCATTAACAAAAATTGGTGCATCCACTGTTTTTACACAGATGAGGGAATAATGTAAGCATTTGAGCCTTGGGAGAATGACAGTGAATGCAGTTAATACAAGTAATTTATGTAGTTTACATCCAGAAAGAATAGATTATATATTTTTTTATGTCTACGAGTTCTGGCCACTTGTAATTTGGTTCTTTATTGAGTGATAGGTGCAAAGCTTCTCCAAGTTGCTGGCTGGACAGATGTAGCATTGTGAAAATAACACTGTTCTAAGAAATAAGTGCCCTAGGTTCAGATTCTGGCTTACCACCTACTACATGTGTTACAATTACCAGGGTCTTCAAACCTTCTGAGCTGTTTTTTTTTTTTTTTTTAATAAGAGAATGCTAATGCCCACTTTGATTTTATTGATTCATTCAGCATTCAGTTGTCTCTGATCTCAAGAAGAGTTTTACCCAGTGAATGTGTAGAAAGATAGTTGATGTGTAGGCACAGTGCCTACTTAAATTCAACAGACTTCTGGCCTTAATTGTTATAATTTAGCATCTGTATCGTATTCCATGTTATTAAGGTGACCTTTCAATCATTTTCCCATGAAGGATATTGAAACAAATAATAATTTTGCTGATAAGTTAATGGGCAACAGAATAGGCAGGGAAGATATTTATAGGAACAAGAATAAAACATCAGTTAAAGACATAAGAGTATATAGGGCTAATATACAGTAATATCAATAAAATGATATTGGCTCAATTTTTGTGATCCTGAATGATCATTGCTTATGATTTTTGTGTACATAGGAGTATGAAAATACTACAAGGTGGCAGAATAAAAGATGCAAGGACTTTGGAGCCAGACTGCCAAGGCTCAAATCCAAGCTCTGTGTCTGGGTCAGATATAATCTCTGTGTCCCAGTTTTCTCATCTGTAAGATGAGGATAGTAGCATACCTATCTCACAGGATTTTGTGAAATTTAAAAGCTTTACCGTTATGAGATATTCTAAACATCATCTAGTACATTGTAAGCACCACATGCTTAATTATGTTATTGTTATGGTGTCTGGACTTCTATTTATGATCTGGTTATAATCATGAATCTTCAGAAATATAAATGATCTCAGAAAACTATCTAAGAGATATTCGACATTTAACATCTGCAGATATTGAAGCATTGAGAGGTTGTGTGTATTTGTCAAGGATCTAGGAGCTTATGGTGATCAGATTGGGTTGGAACAGGCATCTCCTCATTTCCGGCTCAGTTCTTTTTCCATTTCACAAGTACTCTTCATTATGTAAGTAGCAGACTCTGCTCCTTGTCAGTATGTTGAATGTATCACTTAAACAGTGCTTTAAGGGATAAGAGTGAGAATAGAATGACCTAGATGTTTTACATCTGAAGAGCACAACTGGCACCTTTCCTTAGAGTGATGCTGACATAAATGTGCTCAGATAAATTAATGTTCTCATCTCCACTGACTCACTAGGCAGAATCAAGTTTGCCTGTCAGTTGAAAGAGGTAGGAGGAGAATGGCCCAATCAAGGTGATGAATAAAATTAAATATCACAGGTGGTGAAGGGAGAAACAGCATTTTCAAATGTGCCAAATTCAGAGTTGTTAGGATAAACAAAACAAACAGTACTAAACGCTGACAAATATTCTTTTCATTCGTAACATGTCCCCTTTCTGTTTTTGTTTCTTCATCTCATGCTCAAATTAGTCTCCTTAATATTTTATTGTGGCGATTTTTGAAATTTAAGAAAGAAATATTTCCTTTGTCATGTCTATTAAATTTTTATCTAGTTTTCCAGCAGAAAATGTGGTTAGATATTTCTAATTCTTCATCTCCTAAAATATTAATAAATAACTATTAAATGAAAGTTGAACAAATAAAAATCTTGGACACCCTCTCTGTCCCATCTCAGATCTAAATGCCCACATTTTCTAAGATTTGGCCAAATTTAGTTAAATAAATAAAACCCACAAACAAGCAAAAACTCTCTACTTAGGTGATTGTGAATAGAACAACTAGAGTAAGTTAAAAGATCTGTGACTTTCTAAGTCTCTGAATGTAAGGGATTCATTTTCATGTTGGTATACAGGGAGGCTGAATAAGGCCTCAAGATGCCAATGTTTCAATTCCTAGACTCTGTGAATATGTTTGTTTTATTTGGTAAACATATTGCAGATGTGATTAAGGATCTTGAGATGGGGTTGTTATCCTGGATTATCTGGGGAGGCCCACTGAAGAAGATGGAGATGATGATGTGATGATGGAGGTAGAGACTGGAGTGATGCAGCTAGGAGCCATGGAATGCTGCAGCCTTTAGAAGCCGAAAAAAGTAAGGAATAGATTCTCCCCTGGAGCCTCCAAATGGAACAAACTCTGCAGACTGCTTGATTTCATTCCTTTAAGACTCATTTTGGGCTTCTGACCTCCAGAACTGTAAGATAATACATTCGTGTTGTTTACAGTCATTAAGTTCGTAGTGCTTTATTACAGCAGTGAGAGGAAACTAATACAATGTAGTGGTGTCAATGAGAGTTAAGGCAGGATAAGTGCTTCTGGTATCAGTCTGCTAAACCCCTTACACAGAGATGATAAAATTTAATCTTGAAAATCATGTGAGGCAGATGTTAGTACTATCTTTATTTTTACATAGGGCAAACTATAGCATATAGCGCTTAAATAATTCACCATTGACTCATCGCTAGCACGGTGTGACCCAGAATTCAACCCATGCAGCCTGGTTCCCATCATACTTCCCACTGCTGCTGCTTCCTTCCCTATCCACGTTCATCTCTGAGATTCCTGGTCAAAGGCTGTGGGTAGAGCCCGTGGTCACAGGAAGTCATTGGTTCACATGAAGTTAGAAACTGCAATTAATTTGAAATTAACTGAGCAAATATTTAACAATAGTCCCCAGTATATAGCAGGCATTTTACTAGACAGTTGACCATTCAGGTAAGATAAACATAGCTCCAACCTTTGAAGTTTATAGTCACAGAAAAAAATTTGATCCTTTTTAATGGGACTTATTACATTCCCAGTCTGTATTCAGTGCTTTTTTTTTTTGCCTGTTTTTTAGCTGATTTTTAAATCTTAATAAGTACATCACCAATGCTGGGTCGCCACAAATGAGTTTTTAGAATATTGTCATTTGAAGCAGTTGGGGAGGGGTGTTTTAGGAAAACAAACAAAACATAAATATATTTTTTCTTATATGTTGCCATCGAAATCTCTGCATTGTAGCATTCTTTGCTCGTGGCGAAACTACTTTTAATTTTCATTTCCTTTACTCCATAGAAAGCAAAATGAATTGAGCAGCATCTCTATTTGTTTTTAAATATGAAGGAAAGTTTCAAGTGAGGCATTTGGGAGCGTAGAAAAAAATTTAAATGAGGCAGCAGTGAGTTCAGGGACAGGTTCATAACCAGGGAGAAAAACAAAAGAATGCTTTAAAAAACAAAGGGTTTCTTTTTTTCTCCCTCTCATTTTCTCATCTTAATATTTTCATGAACCAAATATTTTACAACCTTATGTTAAATGGAAACAAAAGGCTTTACCGCATATTATTAAACATAGATTTATAAGAATAATTACATAAAATATATTGCATTTGGATTTCCCCCAACTCTTATTTGTCCAGTGAATTTGAGCTCATTATTTTCAGCTGGATCTATTGATTCTGTTTCTACAGATTGTTAGTGATTTCTTGCAGTTTGTCCATTGGTCCTCTTTTAATTAACAGAGGATCTGTAATACAGCAGTAGGCAGTCTTTATTCCGTAATATTAATTCTGTACCTGCACAGACAACATGATGCTTTATGCTAAACAAACACACAGCTAAGCTGCATGCCCTACAAGGTAAAGCTCTGTAGGATGTGATTTGCAACTGAGAAATGAGAGTTCTGCTTCCATACGGGTTAAATGAGTCACTTCAACTACATGGGCTTCAAATCCCGCATCCGTAAAATAAGGATCTCTAGGGTTCCTTTTAGCACCTATGCATCAGGTTTCTGTGAACACTTTCTGGCTCATGTATTCTCCAGTACACTCTGGTAAGAGACAGCTTTGAGCTCTTTTAGGTACATAGGAAAATCTACTTCCCACAAGTGATAGACACTGAGATTCTGGCTGCAGGAGCCTTCCAAGAGTCTTTTGGGAGTAAAGGAACGATGAGTAGGCTCAGGAACCCAGTCCTGTCTTTTTTATTTTCTCTTTGCTTTATTGGATAGCAAGTGTCAGACCACCAGGTGGCAGAATGGCTTTGGGTAATCTCCCCAAGGGTACATGCACATGTCATCAATTCCCATATCCTGGTTCCAATTTTAGAGCTTTGAGTTTTTAGAATCCTTTTTCGGTGTTTTCACAAAGTCATCGTAACTGTCACATCTAGAAGGAGGAGGCAGTCCTCTTCCCAAGTGTGTCTCCAAAATCTTGTATCCTAATGCAGAGCTTTCTCCCTTGGTAGGGAAGAGACAGTGTAGGGCATTCTACAGGTAAGTTTAGGCTGGATGAAAAGAAAAATTTATATTGAGGAGCAAAGAACAAAAGGATTGTGGATTCCATGTAGTTACAAATGTAGCCTTTAAAGTGAAACACGTTAAACAGTGTTGCGCTGTCTCTGAGTGCCTGTTTGGAGCCGTAACTGGGTGAGGGGAAACAAAGAATAGCAATTATGGCAATAACCATTCTAAGTGTTTGTACATTTTCAAATCCCCTTCAAACTCCTCATGCTTAATCCCTAGTACTTCTGTCTTTCAAACAGTAGTGGTGAGCAGTCCATCTGATCTAATCCTCACTACTGACAGTTAGCGTTGAGGGCAAGGAAACTGCTGACTTGGAGATGACTCTGAGAAGACAGGGCCCATTCTCTCCCTGTCTCGACACAAGTTACCTTTTCTTATGTGAGAACCGTGAATGAACGATTACTTCCACTTGTAAGTCTTCATGAGAAATATATCGATAATAACTTTTCTTCCAGTGTTGTTATGTGGACAAAACAAGATGAGGAACATATACACTGAGCCTGGCATGTGGCTAGCACTCACAGGATGGCACCTGTTATTATCCTCACGTAAAATAAAATAATATGATTTAGTTGCTTCTAAGCAAAGATCTTATATAATTTCTTAGTATTTTTCACGCTAGCTCTCCCGGCCCGAAAGAGGACAGCACAGGGAACCACAGATTGACCCTCTCACAGTCAGACAGCAATGTCATGGGATAAGGCACCATACTGCTAGACTTCCAGAAAACAGTTAGGAGACAAAAGTCAGAATTCCAGAAAAATAATTATAGGTAACCCTGCTAAATGCAAGGCTTTTCTTTTAAAGGTAGGACAAAGAAGTGCCTTCCTTATTGTCCTTTTGGGTTAGAAGTGAGAAGCATTCTCTCACGTCAAGAATAAAAGATGGGTTTATATTCTAAAATATAAATATCACTTCATATAATTTCTCATGTGTAGCCTGCTATATATACTTTAACTGATTAAAGAGATGCATCTTGAAAAAAAAAATAAAACCCTATAACTAAGTGAAAAATGATGAAGTAATAAAAAATAAAAAATTTACTAGAAGAAAATCATCTTTAAATTGGGAAATGTTTCAATTCCTTATTAATACTGGAAGCCAACATCCATTCACTAATACTGATTTTTATAAAAGAAACAAAAATAATTTTATTTGTCAGTATCATTAATGCACTACGGTGACACACTTTTTAAGGGGAAATGTTTTCAGACTGAGCATCATACCTACAGTGATGTTTTTCTATGTTCAGAAGCAGATTAACTGCGAGGCTAAAGGAGTTTAGCTTTAGGGTCTGTCGTTTCATGTATGCCGTAAAAGCTGGAAGTTGCTGGGAGTTGTCGAGTTCTGCAGGCGAGGAGAAAAATACAGGTTTAATCAGAAATATTTCTGTGAAAGCATTTCTTGTAAATTGCCAAAAAAAAAAAAAAGACCCCACAGAAAAAGGATTTGAATTTCCAAATAGTCAGGGAGATGATGTGATTTTTTTTTTTTTTCCCTTCATGCTAAACATTTATAGTGTGGTAAGACCCCACAGAAAAAGGATTTGAATCTCCAAATAGTCAGGGAGATGATGTGATTTTTTTTTTTTCCCTTCATGCTAAACATTCATTTCATAGTGTGGTAGGCAGAACAGTGGTCTCCAGAAGATGTCACATCTTAATACCTGGATTTTGGGAATATTTTGCATGGAAACAGGGACTTAAGGTTGCAGATGGGATTAAGATTGCTGATCATCTGACCTTAAAATGGGGGAGATTATCCAGGATTATCTGGATGGGTCTAATGTAATCATAAAGTCCCTAGTGACAGAGGAAGGCAGATGTCAGACAGATGTGATGTCAGGATCAACCAGCCACTGCTGGCTTTGAAGATGGGGAAGCAGGTCTCAAGCCAAGGAATGTGGACCCTTCTCCAGAACCTTTGCAAAGGCAGAAAAGTAGTCTCCCCTAGAGCCTCCAGAAAAAGAAAGAGCCCTGCTGACATCTTGATTTTATCTCCATGAGACGTATTTTGGGCTCTGACCTCCAGAACTGTACAATAATAAATTTATGTTAAGACACTAAGTCGGTGGTAATGAGTTGCAGCAGCAATAGGAGACTTATACAAGTGCCTATTTTTGGTTTGCAATTTAGAGATTTGTTTTCTGAAAGAAGAGTCTGAGTTGTATAGGTTTATACACCCAGAGAACCTGGCTCCGTCCTTAAATCAACCCTATTCATGAATGTTGATTTTATTTGCATGTCTGTATTTTTTCCACAACATATATTTATTCAGCTCTTAGGGATATAGGTATATTTTATGATCTCATTGGCATTTCCTGTGGGGACACTGGACCCTCTTAATGTTAGCAGAATCCCATGTCTTCCCCTAACCAACTATCATAGAGAAACAAATGAATATTAGTTGTTTTGTAATATTTTGTACATTTGTAATCTTTACCCCAATTTGACCTAAGGAGATACATAGTCTCTGCTCCAGTTTGCTGTTTTCTATCAACTGACCACTAAAATAAAGTCCTTTAATGTAATTATTGGGATTCTAATATATTTACACCGTGTCTATGAGAATTGTTATGGCTGTTGTCTTCCCCTTTACTGATAGCCAGTGACATATTCCAATTTCAGTGCATATTTGTCAATTATCTACACTAGTGTTGGGCACAAAATGGTATCAATAGGCATTTTTTTAGAATATTGGTGATATTAGAGTAAGTTAAAAGAGAACTAAAGAAGGGAAGATGATATGGTTTGAGAGTTTGGTATATATTAACCACTCTGCCGAAAGCTTTATAAACCTTTTGTCATTTCATTCTTTAAACATCACCGTAGGTTGGATAGTCTCATATTCTTTTTACAAATGAATGTATTGAGGCTTAAAAAATGACTTGTTTTGGTGCAGGCCAAGTAACTGGTAGGCAGCCAAATTGGAATGTGATTTCAGTTTTGGTTTGTATGACCTAAAACCTCATAAAATTTGAAAACCCGTATCATCTGTTTCTACTGTGCCTGAACTTGACTTTGGGATTCGAAGCCAGCGTGCACCTGTGTGTAGTGTGTTACCTTATCTCAACTGTCATCGTCTCTCCTTGAGCCTAACGTGAGCTTTCCCTGACTCCTCTACCGTCTCCTCAGCCTCCTCCCCACTTGTCCCGGCCTTGCTTTGCTTTCTCTTCCTAGCTCAGGAACATCTCCCCTTGAATGCTGCCTGACCTTCTCCTTTGGTTAGGCTGGGTGCTCTCTTAAATACGCCCACGGCTCACGGTGCCTACCTTTCTCATAGTGACCATGCCGAAGGATAGGAGCGTGTTTGCTTCTTTGTCTTCCTTGCTAGACTCCTCGAGATGAAGAGCCACGTAGAATAAATATTTATAATCCTAGAAACATCTAGAACCTAGTCATGCCTAGTCAATATTGAATTAATAAGTATATGCCCTGGCTTTGATGTTTCTACAAAATACTTTTCTAGAAACAGAAAAGGATTGTCCTGACTGTGTTGGCTTTGTGAAAATTAAGGACAATACCAGCCTATTATGTATATTTTAATACCTTCTTTTGTTTATATTATACTTACTCCCTGTGCGAATTCAGCCAGTTTTATCCTCATTTCATAGACGCACAAACTAAGGCTTGAAGTTTAATAATCTGGACCCAGGTTGTGCTGGCTCAGATGAAATTGCAACAGAGAATTAGTCATTATTATTATTAGCTGAAGACATCCTTTGGGATAATATGCAGTGCAGCTGGCTGCCTTCTCCTTTGGGAGTGACCTCCCAGCGGCATCTGGAGAGAGGTGGACACTTTAGAATACTGAGATCTCTAACACGTTCCATGTGAGGGAAGCTGCTGCCCTCCATGGATTTTGTCATTGAAACAGTCCGTCAGAGCTCAGCAAAAGTTCTGACCACGTTAAAGTTGTGTATTTCTAGCTCCCAGAGCCAGAGGCCGCCGGCGCCCTCCCTCAGCCAGTTCAGATGCTGGGCACCTTGAGAGCAGGTTCCAGATAGTGAACCCTCAGACACATCCTGCCCAACTCTGTCAAGCAGTCAGTCTTTTAAAAACACACAGATTTATGGCCCAAAAATATAACCTACAATTGAGAATAGTTCAAGTGTCCATCAACAGGAGCATGGAGATAATGGAATATTATTTCTCAGTAATAAAAGGATGAATCTCAAAACATTATATTGATTAAAAGAAGTCTATTAGTTTCTTTTTTCTGCTGTAACAAATTACCACAAATGTAGTGGCATAAAACAAGGGAAATGTGTTATTTAACATTTCTGTAGGTAAGGAGTTTAAACTGAGGCTTAACCAGGCTAACTCCAGTGATGTTTGCAGCTGTGTTCCTTTCTGGATGCTCTAAGGAAGAATTCATTTTCTTGCCTTTTCTAGCTTCTAAAATGCTTGCCACATACCTTAGCTGTGGCCCCTTCAACCTTCACAGCCATCGATGTGCAGGCAACTATTTCTCAGGATGCTGCTTCCCTCTTTTTGACTTTTCTGCCTCTCTCTTCATCATTTAAAGACCCTTGTGATTATATCGTTCCCGCCCAGATAATCCAAGATAATTTCCCTGTTTTAAGTAAACCTAATTCACAACCATAGTTCTGTCTGCTACTTTAATTCACCCTTGTCACCTTGCCATGTAACACAGCATGTGCACAGGTCTGGGACTTATGAAGTGGACATTTTTTGGGAAGAGGGGACATTATTCTATTTACCATAAGCAAACCCTTATGAATTGTATTCGTGCATAAATATTTAGAGGAAAGTTCACTGATATCTTAGAAGCATACTGACAAATGGATTAGTGGGGAAAAAGAAGATGGATAGATGAATAGACATGGTAAATGAAGCATAATAAAAATGTTAGTTTTAGGTGGTAGTAGATGAGTTTTAGGTCTGTAGTAAAATTAAAAATTTTACTGTAAAATTGTTTTAGTTTTCTGTATGTTTAAAAATGATCATACTGAAATGTAGATAGAAAAGTGCAGAAGATTGGTGTAGTGAGCCTCGGTAATAGTTCTGTGTCGTATTCTTTTTTTTTTAAATTATTATTTATGCATACAGCACCTGGTCTTCCTACGTGGTCTCCCATCCAAGTACTAACCAGGCCCAACCCTGCTTAGCTTCTGAGATCAGACATCGGGCTTGTTCAAGGTGGCATGGCTGTAGACCATGGACCGTGGCTCCACTAGGGTGTGAACCCAGGACCTTCTGCGTGTAAAGGTCCTGCGTATAAAGACGTGCTAACTGCTACACTATGGAACCACAATTCTGTGTTGTATTCTTGCTCTCTGTCTCTCCTCTCCTGTGAGCACTGAGATTGGACCTCACTGCCACACTCAGATTGGGAGATGTACTCATCCTTACCAAGTTAAGAGCTCATTCTGGTACAGCTCTCTCTTACTAATTTCCACACTTAGATATTGAGAGACTCTGAAAAAAAGAGTTAATTCCATTTCACACCCCTACCCAGACAAGCATAGTAAAGGCAAAACAAGTCTTTTTGACCCTCAGCCCTGGCGAGATGGCATGTGTGCATGAGGGTGGTGGGGACGGCTGGTGGAGTTGTGGGGGTGGCTGTCGGGTGCATATCGATAGTGAAGAATTCACTTTGGGAAAAACAACACACATCCCTACCATAGCAGAATCTCAGAACAGATGTGGCAGCTGTGCTCTGACTAAAGGAGGCTGATTTCTGTTATTCTCCAACAGAAACTGTGTTCAAGAGAAGAAAACAGAAACCCATTGTCTAAATGGTGATAGAAATCCCTGTCACTTTATCGCATCCGGCCTCTTCGAGGCCTGCGTTCAAACCCATTCATTTGTCGCATTAGGCTCCGGTGGAGCGTGTGAACAGCCCGTGATACTCCCGTGAAGGATGCCAGTCTTTTGCCCTGATGCAGCCAGCAGTGTGTTTGGGATGTGCGCTTTGAAAAAACCTGAAATGCGCCCTCAACTTCAGATCATCTCAAGTTCCTCCTCCAAACTCTGAACATTCTCCTTCTGTGGTAGATGTGTGCAGGCTTTTCTATACGCACACACAGCTTCTCGTTATATATTTATGGGTGTTTCTCTATATGTGCTGTCAGTAGGACTACATTACAATCTGATTTAAAGAAAAAAAAAAAACATAGTTGTACTTTTAATTATATATTTATATATATATATAATTATATATATATATATTTTTGTGTGTATATATATGTATATTTTTTCTTTTAAAACACATTTACTTTAGCTTGGGAGGATTCAAGATGTAATAATCTTGGCGTCCTCAAAATCCTCTGTCCTAAATTAGGCCCCAAATGTGGAAACTAAAAGGTCAATAACATGGAGCTCCTTACAACCAAGTTCTCATTTGTCCGACACTGTAGCTACGTGCACCTCTCCTTCCCCACGCCTCCAGACGGTGGCAGCTGAGATGGTAGCACTACCACTAACATGGGGTTTTCCCCTTGACACTGAGCTTAGCGACTCTCCACAGTCCAGGTAAATTCAATACTTTTATATGAAAACCCAGGCCTGGTAAAAACACAGCCTCCGCATGTCCCTGGTGATGCTCTCCTTGGCAGTTGCTTGTGGATGATAAATTGCTTTGATTCCAGAGAGTGGCAATGGCTGCTACTTAAGTTGAAACTCATGCAAATACCAGAACCTGCTTTGCTCACATACAGTTAATGTCTAATTATTCTTTGTTGGCCTCGTTTTTCCTTTGTCTCTCAGTGTTTCAAGCAACATGTTGACTTTCCTACTGTTAAATTGCTAATCCAGCAATGCTGATATATTTGTCAATTTTAAGTTACCTTTCTTAAATGACTGATCACTTTGTTTCTATTTCTCCTCAAATTCCTTTTGGTTTTTCTTTTCTTTCTTTGGTTGGCGTTTTATTGCTAATGAAACTCTTACTCATTTTTCTCTTGTTATTTACTTCATTTGTAAGAAGCTTAGAAACAATCTCATGGTTGGATTCAGCAGACACACCTACTTTTTCCTTCATACAGATATGTGTCCCATTTAAGTCATTGACTCATTCATTCCTTTTATTGATTTGACATTCAATATATTCTTCATATATGCACTTGCTGAGCACTTTCAAATATTTACAATTCCTTTCAATCACATTAACAATAAACTTAAACAATTATAACACTCTATAGACTATATTATGACATAAAAAGTGGTTTAATCATTACAGTTCTATGGGAAAAAGTATCACCGTTTGTATTACTTAAGCAAGTCGTCGTATTCTTTGTATTCCAACTTCACCATTTTGGGCAGAGCCTTTGGCCTTGTATCCTCCAATTTTCTTTTCTTTAAAACGGAGGCACTTTAAATCTACATCCTGGTCTTAGTCTGAGGAATTACTGGCATGCTACATAAAGCACTGTGACATGCTTAGGTCACAATAACTGTTTGACATAACAAAAGCTTAGTTTTTGCTTTTAATTTGATATTATTTTGGCTTTGTGTCATCTGATTTACATATTAAAGTTTTGTTCTTAATTAAAGTTGTATGTTCGGTATGTTTGACAACATGCCACTTATATGAGATTCCGAATTCTCACTCACCGTCTTCCTCAAAGAAGTCTTTCCAAAAGAAATTCCTATCTTTTTCCATATTTTACCCTTATGAGTTCCCGAGACTCCTCCTAATTACATACTTTTGATTTCTTTACTCTCACGCATCCTCTTAGGACTATATGCATTCCTCTTTTATCATTTTCTATCTTTACTTCTCCATATGCTCAATCCTCTCAGGTGCCAAAATAAATATTTATCCTCTTCCTTCCTGAGACTGTCTTCCAATTTCCCCTTTACTTTGCTAGCTTCATTCTCTGCAGTGTGCATGACTTACTTTGCCTATGTTTGATCTTCTCAGAATCATTTCCATTATTCCACTGAAACTGCTCTTACAAATTCAGTAATAAATACTCAAAGGTCAAATCCTATAGCATCTTCTTGCACTTGTTCCTGTGGACCATCCTTAGCTTTTAATATTATGGACCATATTATTTCTTGAAATTATCATCTTCTTTGCCCTTTAGGATACTATATTTATCAGAATGTCTCTTTATTTCTAACTTCCCTTTTCTGTTTTCTGCCCACCTCTTTCCACCTAATTGCAGATTTTTATAATTAAATCTAAATTTAGTCAAGGTTCTTCAGAGAAACAGAACCAACAGGATCTACCTATCTATCTATATCTATTTTAAGAAATTGACCCAATTTATCATGGAGGCTGAAAAGTTCCAAGATTCACAGTAGGCAAGCTCGAGACCCTGGGTAGCCCATGGTGTAGTTATAGTTCAACAATTGGCGGACTTGAGACCCAGGAAGATTTGATATTTAGGTTTGGATCCAAGGCAGGAAAGGACTGATGTCCCGGCTTCAATAGTCAGGTAGGAAGAGTTTCCCCTTCCTCGTGGAAACCAAGAAGACTCCCTATCATGTTTCAGAAAAGAATACCTAGAAATAGTTTTGAGCCATTGGAAGGAAAGACATAAAGAAGTTCCAAATGAGGAAGCAAATTATGAATTCAAATGCTGAGATGTGGTAATATGTATGAGATGAATTAGGACAAGTGGATGAGAGCCAGTGCTATCCCCAATGTGGGGGCACAGGGCACTACTTATAGATAAAATGGAAAGTATAGCAAGGTGGAATAGATAAGGCTTAGCTAGGCTGACAAGATCATATCTCATCTGCCACAAATGCCAGCTGTATTCATTCATTTCTTATAAAAGAAATCCCATGCTCTTATATTAAACACATGTGTTTGTATTTTTATATACGTAGCTTCAAATATCATAAAAATTATACTGTTTGCTAATTAAGACATTTGGAGATGTTACTTCAGGTCTTTCAGTTTCTTTATCTATCAAATTGGAGTAATAATATCATCTTTGCAATGTTGTTCTGGAAAATAGTTAATTGGACTAGCCTGAATGACTATGACTCCACACCCAGTAGAATGGCTATCACACAACACACAAACAGAAAATGGCAAACGTTGGTGAGGATGTGGAGAACTTGTGCACCGTTAGTGGGAATGCAAAATGGTGTCTCCACTATGGAAAACTATGGGGTTTCCTTGAAATATTAAAAGACAGAATTACCATATGATCTAGCATTTCTACTTCGGAATATATATTCAAAAGAAGTGAAAACAGGGAGTTGAAAATATATTTGTAAATTAATGTTTGTAGCAGCATGATTCACAGGAGTCAAAAAGTGGAAACAACCCGTGTCCATTGGACAAATAGATAAACTAAATGTGGCGTATACATATAATGGAATATTACTCAGCCTTAAAAAAAGAATGGGATTCTGACACATGCTGCAAAATGAATGAACCTTGAAAACATTATGCTCAGGTAAATAAGCCAGCCAACAGAAAGATAAATACTGCATGTTTCCACTTACATTAGGTACCTACCTAGAGTAGTCAAATTTATACTGACAGAAAGTAGAATGATAGTTTCAAGAGCTGAGGAAATAGGAGTTTGTGAGGTTTTTGTTTAAGGGGGATATAGAGTTTCAGTTTGGAGAGATAACAGTTCTGGAGGGATGATGGTGATGGTTGCACAACGATGTGAATATACTTAATACCACTAAACTGTACACTTAAGAATGATTAAATTGGTAAATTTTATGTTATGTATATCTTACCACAATAAAAAAATATAGGCTTAGGTAATACATATAAATCTCTCTGAATCAAGATCCTCATGATTTAGTCACTGTCTTAACTCTATCTTACACTTCTGTTATTCGGCTCTACGCCCATTCCCTGAATGGGCATTGTATGTTCACAGCCGTGTACATTCCCTCATGCTGATTTCTCAGTCCACGATATTTGTGATCTCTCTCCTCATGCTGAAATCGTGGTTTACCTTTAAGTTCCAATGTTCTCAGTAAAGCAATTCTGTATATCCCATTTAAAATCAATTACTCCTTCACTTGTACCCTGCGCCATGCTTACTTATTCCTTAATTTACATCACATTTATTTTTTTTCCCCTCTGTTATAGATGGTCATTGGCACTTGGTGTCCTCCATCGGATTACAAGCACTTAGAATTAGGGCATCTGACTTCTCTCTCTGTGCCTAGTCATTCGATGACTATATGGGGGGAGGTCTCACTAAGTAACCCTTAAGACTGGTTCTCACTTCCTCTTGCTTTGAAAGAGACAAGTAAAACTAAACAATAACTAAAGGGTGTTTCCTGTGGTCAAAAATGGTTTTGAAAATGTGGTTTTACATTTCAATTTATGCAGAAGTTTTTCTATTGTTTTCTACTTTTTTCTTTCTCTAGCCCTTAGGCATTTTTACTATTTTCATTAGTGCTACTTAAAAAGCTTAGCGTTGATTTTGTATTTTCAATTTGAAAAAATATGGAGACAATATTTTATTCATTTTTATATTTGCAAGGATTCACGAAGAGAACAATTTTTTCTCAAGTGTGTTAGCTAATGATGATAGAGTAAGTAGCAGTTACAGAACAGGCAAGCTATTAAAACATCAAATATTTAAAGTGCACACCACCACTTTCCTGATCTCTTTGTTACATAAATTGGAAATCCTATATAGCTAATGATGCATGGCAGAGACACAAGCTTTTTCTCATTATCCTCTGTAAGTTACCTTTACCCAGAAGGAGTAAGCTACACCCTCCTTAATGCTGGCTCTTGAATCTCACTGTTGGTGGCATCGTGGTTCTAGACATATAGAATGACTGGGCTACTTTCATAAGAAATGCTTTGACGATGTACTAATTTAAGGGGAAGTCATTCAGTACATTAAGATATTTCTCTAGCCCTTTCTGAACTCACAGGTCTGGGGAACTCTAACTCAGCTTTGGATAGCCTCCTATTAAAGAACAAAACCAATCAAACTACTGGGGCTTGCCAGTTCCATTAATGCCCTTCTCACACCAACAGACATGAATGCAGAATCCTTTTTCTCTCTCGACTTCATTGCTGTAATAACCACTCATGCTCTACAACGCACTTTGTCACAGTCTTTCTTCCTAGTTTTGCTTTCTCATCCTCTAGAAGAGGTCCACATGTTGGAACAAGGTGGCCCCACTATCTACTCATCAGTGAGTCAGAAATTCTGTATAGCAGATTGTGGGAGACAGTAATGATTGGTTATATCTGAGCCTCTGAGCTTCATGTCCCAGACTGACACAGACTGTGAAAGACCCTTCACAATGCAATTGAGCTACTAAGGGAAAAGAATGACTCTTTTACAGGCAATCCATAGTTCAATATTGACAGGAGCATTAGAAGAAATTTCAGATTGCCTATTTCTGCTGGCTAGAAAGTTCTGTAATTGTGGCAGGCAGGGGGCAGAATGCCTTTGGTGACTGACAGTGAAAATATTTGATCCGAGCTCTCAAAGCCTTTGTAGATTTTTCTATCCAGAGAAGAGCACCAGGGCTGCATTAGCTGAGTCCTTGAGATGGAATTGAGGAGGCAATGCTATTTTCCTTCTGGCTGAGAGAAATGGCAGAGCCTCTTTGCAACAAATGATCATAAATTGCTCGAGTGTCTCTGAGGCAATGAGAGGGCTTGCATGTTAGAGCTAATGCAAGCTGCTCTCATACTTTTGAATGGTGCTTGCTATTGGGAAGAAATAAGGGCCTGAGGATAAAGCTACCAAGACATATACTGTATGCCTCAAGTAAATATAGATGGAAGTGAAAGGCTTTCAGCTCTCCGGTTACTTAAAAAAACATATCCTCGAAATTCAGTTATCAATAAAAGTGAACCAAAGCCAGAAACTAAGATCAAGTGAAATTTGGAAATAGGAAAGTGAGAGAATAAACAAGATCCCCAACAAGAGTTAACCCTGTCTTGTGTTTGTTATTTGGGTTTTTTTTTTTTTTCCTTTCAAATTCTGTGTAAGGCCATCTGAGTCATAGAACTGTCATTAAAAACAAACAAAAAACATGCATATATTTCAAGTTTAAATTCAGAGAAAAGTTCTAGCTCTGCTTAAGGCCATTTTGACCAATTTTGAAATGATTCTGATATACAATCTAGGTCATCTTTAAAACTTTTTGATTTAGTGTTCCCTGCTTCTTTGCAGATCATTTTGTTGAGTATACTTCAAATATACAGATTTAGAGTAAGTGACATTTGTTGTACTTAGATTGTGTGCATACCTGTGGTTATAAAATTTCCTTAGAAGCCCTGAAATATGATACTCATTTCTAGAAAACATCTATGAAAATTGGTTCAGACAGGATTTTGCTACCTGATAATCCCATGATTTTTTAAAACTTAATTGTGTTTACTTAAACATTTCATGTATAGAAATGTAATAACTTAAAATAAAAATTTTTAGTCATAGGGAACTATTTAGAAAATAAACACATTTATGGATTATTTTCCCTAAGCTATTTTTTAACCTGCCGATAATGCTTTTGTTGATGCTGATGGCAGTGCATGTCCTTTGGGAGGTATTTGCTAGGTGTAAGATACTCTGCCAGTTGTTTACCATAGATTATCTCATTTAATTTTCTCAACATTTTCATCATAATCATTAACTTATATTCTTTGAAGAAACTGAGACTCAGAGAGGATAATTAAGGTCATACAAAGAGTATATGGAGAATGAGAAACTTTAATTCATATTATTCTAATTCCAAGTGTAAATTGCCAGCAAAGAATAAATAGTGTGACAGAAAAGGCACTAGTTATTTGTTGAATGATTTAGGGTAAAGTTTACACTCTCATGTTCTAGCAGCGTGCATTGAATATCATTTGCTTTTGAGATTCAGCACAGTCTAACGTATTCTGAAAGGAATACCTTAATCTTAGTGTTTCGTTATAACATCTCTTTTAATCATCAGCTATGTAGTTTGCATGCCATTTGACTCAGTTACCAGCTGCAGGTGTTAGGCCCCAATTGGCTTGAGTACCATTTTCTGGCTTCAGGTATGAGTCACATATTTGCCAGAGCTTTAAGGAAAGAATCAATCTCTTGCTTCCTTGTTCTGCAGGAACTCCCAAAACATACATTGCCATTCATTGTATGGTATAATGTTGTTTGAAAATATGAGGTTTTGAAATAAAGCAACTATTTGGACTTTGTGGAAGAATGAGTCAAAACTCCTTGTGGCCATGCCCCCTTACAGTGTGACTTTTCCAAACCTTTCATCAGGAGATGGAGGATCTTCCCCCATCTCTTGAATCAAGGCTGCTTTTCTAACTTGCTCTGACCAATAGAAGATGAAAAAAGTGGCATCGTGCAACTCTGAGACTGAGCCTTTGCAGTTCCTATTTTTGCTCATTTGGAACCCTGCACTGAGACTACCATGTGAGGAAGCCAGTTTAGTCCACTGGAGGATAGAGATCCATGATGATCAAGATGACAGCCAACTTCCGCTGTCAGATCTGTGAGTCAGGCTGTCTTGGGCCTTCCTACTCAACTGACCTTCAGCTTAATGAAGCTACACAAGTGAGTGCAGTAGAGGAGGCACAGCCGGCCAACACTATTATGAGAAATAACAAATCATTGTCTTTTAAACCACTTAGTTTTGTAGTAGTTTATTAAACAGTAACAATAAAATGATATAGACACCATGACTGGGGAATTGGATGGGCCAGGGAGAATGATTACAAAAAAAAAAAAAAAAAACCACTTTGTCGGTGTTCCCATATTAGTTGTTAAATCAAGGCTTACATGAAGTCTGCCCTACATCTAGACTTAGCATTTGGGAGAGACTCTCCCTCCTCCTGAAGCCCCTCCCTACCACTGTTTTTTGCAGGTGGTGGTATGGGAGATGATTTAAGCCGATTATATTTCATTAAGCTACAATATACAGTAATAAATTACCCTAGTTGCCACACTTTGTTGTTGGCTAATCCTTATAAACATTTAGATTCCAAAGTGATTTTATCATCTCTAGGTCTATTCTTCATCTAAGCGATTAATAGATCATTGTGAAAAAATAAAAATTTAAAGCCAAGATTATCCAAAGTTTGAGTAGGATAAAGCTGTCATGACTTTAGTAACATTTTTTCTTTATTTATTTTGAAATAGATAAACCCTTAACTGACTCAACCTATCTAAAATGGGCCCTGTAGCAGAAGCTCAAGGTACTTATTAAAATAACCTGGTAAACAAGGTTTCCTGGTTATGAAGTTGGAATTTTTAAATAGGCAATCACTTCTATCTCTTTCTCTGCAAATAAGGTCGTACATAGTTTTTAATCTGAAATCACAGGTGAGTACTTCATTCATGATGTAAGACAGGTCTAACAGTATGAATATCAAGTAAAAGGAAGGGGCAGAAAAGAAAACATGCACTTCTTTTTTTTTTTTAAACCCATCATATTAAAATGTAGTTGTATATGTTTCCGTGATATAATTAAAATGATCTTTGGAAATCTCTAACCCTCTAGGCTTCATTATTTAGATCGTCTTTGTCGCTGAATTTTGGCTTTCAACCAGTCCTTGTTTCTAGACACAGGCTTCTAAAATACATCAGTTGCAAAAATATCTCCTTGCGACATCAAGTATGAGGATAACATAACCTGAGTATTAAAAATGATGACTATCGATAGAAATGGTTGATTTTATACTCAAACCAAATAAAGCAATGTTAATAAAGACCTAAAGTTTAGCTTTATTTGTAAGAAAAAATCAAAATCGAGTACGGTATAAATCTTGTTCAGCCCTCTGATTAAAAGATTCCAGGCATTCTGAGAGCCATTCATTTACTTATTAAATTTATCGAATACCTACAATATGTCAGGCCCTGTGCTGAAAGGAATGAGGAATGGTAAATTTTCTCAGCGAGCTCATAATCTCAGGGATGAGCCAGGCAATTTTTCAGACTGCACAGTAAAATGACTTGGGATAATGAGAAGTGGTCGACAGTGCCGAACAAAGAGACATAGTTAATTGGGTGCTTTCTTCAAAAGAAAATGCCAGCCATGTTGCCCAGACTTGCCACCTTAGTTAGTGGGACACATCACCTGTACTGTATTTCTGCACTGGTGCAAGGACCTGCTCATGCGATTGAAGTACAAACGAGAGGAAGTCATCAGTGCTAAATACCTACCTCTGGTTCTTCTCTTCTTCTAGTCATCTGGTAGGACTATATTTGCAGACCCTCTTTTGGGTGAGAGGGACAAAGTGACTAATTCTAGGCCATAAATCAGGGATGGAATTATCTTATGCCACTCTAGTGCGGAGGTTTTAACTCACAGAAAATTCTCTGCAGGGCTGTCTCCTTTCAGCATTCCAAAAGGCGGCAACTCTGATTTGAAGCAGGAAGATGTGCAGAGCGCCCCCTGCTGACACGCAGCGGACCTGTAGAAGGAGTAAGGTAGCTAGCTACCTTTCTTGACATAAGTCCCTGAGATTTTACTGTTGTTTATTACTAGAACATTGGCCAGTGCATTGTGACTGGAAAAAAAAAAAAGTTTTTGTATACTTTTACAATTGTGTTTGTAAAAGACTAACCAAGCAAAAAAGGAGGAGAAGTTATGGAGCACTCGGTCTCAGCCCCTGCCCCTAGTTTTCCAGACTTGACCTGAACACCAGGCCTTGCATCGCAAATCCTCCTAAGCAGGCCCCAAAGCTACAGATTGCATGTACTTGCGTACCTGACACATACAGATGTACACATACACACACACAGACTAAGTTGGCTTTCTTCTTGTTGTTTAATATGTAATTATTTACATGATGGACTCTGAAGGTATTTATGAGGTGTTTGCTGGTTAGATAACACTTCACGTCATGAATGAAAATAGCCGTTAAAAAAAGTTTATTTTAGGACTTTGGAAAATTTATTTTCCTTAACTTAAGGCTTACATGCTAATAGAAGTGAATACTTACAGATCTTATGAAGAACAGGGGAAAGGGTCGATCTAAAAAAATTGAGGATGGATATGTTAACTTCTCGCCAGACATGTTGCATGGTTTTGTGGAAAGTGTTAGTGGCTATGTATACCCCCTAAAGTTTTTCTAGAGAGTTTTTCTATGGAAGGAGTTTATATTTCTAATGTAAACTTTAATACAAGAGCTTCTCTTTCTATTTCTGAAAATTCTTGGGACTCTGTTTACGTAATGATGTTTTAGTGATGTTATAAAATGCTATAGATTCACATTGTACTTATCTATGATTAATCCCTCTTGGGCTGGAGATGGGATGAGATTCTTTCCCTGAGGGTGCAGCTTGAAGTTTCTGCAGTATTCATGTAAAATGTGATTTGACAAGGAAATGTAGCATAGAGAATAAAAATGATGACTGTTCTAAAGGTCTCTTTAGGAAAGAAACTAAAATAAGAATTTCATGAGTAGAAAAATTAAGTAAGTCTCAAGAAGCTAAACTCCTACAACATAAGCTTCTTCTTGAGAATATATAAGGTACTTTAGAAGCTATATTAATTCTTTCAAGATAAATTATCTCTTAGCATTAAATAGTGCCTTCAGAGGCCACATTTCCCCCTAGTTATTTCAAACAAAATATATGGTTAGTTGGAATAGTTGGGAGCATAGGTCTAAAGGAAATACAGAATGCGATTTTTCTATCATTTGCTTTCTTGAATCTAGGCACTGAAGTATTATTTATGATAATAATTTTACTAAATATCTGTGTAATTCACTTATAACACTTAATCAGTTTACTGATTTGTAGCAAACTTATTTTACTTTTCAGTTGTTTGGCTTGCATTTATTAAGCACCTGCTATAATGCAGTACATAACACTGGAGTGTCAATGATGAAGACAATTACTTGAGGAATG
>NW_006441953.1:16736055-16790302 GCF_000325575.1 Pteropus alecto | reverse complement strand
GGACACAATGACATGAACGAAAGGTTTTGAGTGTAATCCAGAAAGTCAGTAGATGTACCATATTAATTCTCCATATAATTTTCTGAGAAGGCATACTTTCCTCTTTTCATTAAAGGTCGAGGTATGTGAATATTTTTTAGTACTCTTGCATAAAATGGATTGGAATTTTACATGCTGCAGCTACCAACGTAGGGAGTGGGGACGAGCACAGAGAATTCAGCTATAGCACAGAGTAATTATATTCAATTTATACCTACAAATGTCTCTTTGTAGATGCATTTGAGCTGACTGGCATCTGGCCATTTTTGAAAATGTTAGTAACTGAAAATATATATGATGAAATAATAATTTATAACTTATATACAAAATATTTATTAGTATGACTGACATAACATAAATATTGTTAAATGAATGATGCTGAAATGGTGAAATATAAAGTTTTGAAGTTCTTGTGCTTTTCTAAAATTTTTTTAAATCTTTGATTTGAACAAATTGGCATTTATATCTTCCAAAGAACACATTACCTCTGCTGCGTGAAAACCCATATGATCTACACTGTCAGATTTTATTATTATTGTGACAGATACTTTAGCATATAAATCTTAAACTAATGAAAAAATGTCATCTTCTCTTTGGAGCTAAGTGCTCAAAGTGCGTCAACTATTCGATTTGATAGACATTTCTTCAGAAGGCTTGGGAGGAATTACATATTAAAAATACGTTGTGTATGAAAGTTTTATCATTTATATCCACCTCCTCAGTAGATAAACTAATTGTAAACCACTTTTGAGAACTGGACTTAAAAAAAAAAAAAAAAAAAAACTTTTACCTGTAGGAATGGAACTCTAGAAATACCAAATGATATTTCTATGACTTTCACAGGATACTAAAGAATTTCTTTTTGTTTATTGGCTTAATATCAAAAACAGAAGAGCCTTTCAGAGCAGAAGCAATGCCTGACACATCTATGGAACCATCACAGTGAAAGGCACACTATATGGTCAACTGAGCTAATGTGTAATTGTATCCTTGGTCGGCCTGTGCTTTTGGACAATTTTTTAATGAGACTGACAATTAAGCATTCTTGGGATAAGGAAAACCTAGTGTAGTGTTTCTCAAAATGCCATGTGCATTAGCTTATCTGGGTGTTTATTAAAATTGCAGATTCTCAGGCTACATCTTTAGAGATTCCGACTCAGAAGGTCTCCAGTGGAGTTCTCCAAAATAATTCTCATGAAGGTAGTTCAAGGGACATGTTTGGAAAAGGAGTGATGCAGAATATTCAGATTTATTGTTATATGATAAGAATGAAAAATGCATATTTAATAAACACCATCTCCTTTAAAAGTTTTATTTCCTTATTAATTATAATTGTTTATAAAGGGAAGAGCAGACAAAAGTTTAATGTCCAGAGATCAATTATTAACTTTTACTTTTCCAAGTAATTTTCCTAAAAATGTTCTACCATATAATATAACAGGATATTAAAATATTACAATTCTGAACCATTTTTTTGCTCAATATCCTCTAGGTTTCTCATCATCTATTACTCTGAATTTTTGTTCCCAGGGGCTTAGTATCAGTGTAGGTAGCACTTTGCTCTGTTAAGGTACAAGCCAAGCTATTCTTTGATAATCCAATAAGAAGTATAATTTTCTCCTCTGGAGAAATCATGGCATGCATTTAGTTCTGTTAGGAAGGCAGTGGTCACAAATCCATTCTCCGGGCCTTCATTCAGCACACGCTTAGAAAGATGAGTATTTGAGCCATAACTTTGAAAGAAGGTGAGGACAATTTTCATTGTTTTAATCATTTCTAATCACTTTAATACAATGCAGTGTCTATCTTCTGATTTATGTTTAATCGCTTTAAGGTAAAATATCCTAAATGATATTCACCATATAAATAGAACATTTTCGATCCTAAGAAAGCTCTACATTTAGCAGAATTTCACACTGCATTTCAAGCCATACTAGTCCATAGAGATTTCCCTCTAAAAATGGGTTTCATGGTAATATGGCAGAGTCTGCATGCCATACTGCTGCTTTTAAAGAGTCATACAAAATATTAATATATTAAAGGTCTGGAGTTGCCTTGGGAATAATAAACATCTCTAAAATTGTTTAACTCAGCATTTCCCAAATTAATTTGTCTATATAGTACCCTTTTCATTTAACACCTTTTGATTCTAGATGACGATCCATTATATAGTGTAGCTTTCCCCTCTGGAGAACTCACACTCTATGTTTCGTTCTGTGGGAATGCAAAGTCACACACCATTCTCCTGGCCTTTGCTCAGTGCACGCTCAAAAGTCTGAGCATGTCACCATAACAGAAAAAGAAGGTGATAGACATTTCATTTTCAATTTCAAAATCTCTCAAAGCTCTAATACAGTATAAACATGAACTAGCTATTTTTGAAGAATTATTTGTTCATATTCTCTCATCTCATTTCTCTGTTCCTCCTATATAAAATTAGATCCCACATCCAGTTGATCAGTTTCAGACTAGATAGCTCCTTTCCAGTCTTAATGCCACAACGCTAAACCATCGCTTCTCATTTAAAAACATTGCAGTCTTTTTCCAGGTAGTTCCTGTGTCTGTGTTTTGCTTCTGTCTATAGATGCTACTAAAAGTGCCATCTCCCTATTTAAATATTTTTAATGTCTCTTCCTTGTGTAAAGAATACAATTTTAATTCCTTGGAATTTCATTAAAAGTTCTTGTGATATAATCCCAACTAACTTTTCTAGTTTTATCACCTTTTATACTTCTACATTCATTGTTCATTACATGTAAAATGTCAGATGTTCAAATATTCAACACTCAAGTGAAAACGAGTAAGATGGTTATTCCAGATTTCCTCTTTTTAATAGGAACTGGAGCCTTTTATCCCACCCTGCTCACCTAGTTGCCCCCATAGGGCTCAAGAAGCCATCTTTCTTCAATGTGATTTTAATGCTTTAGAAAATTTGCTTGAATCATGGATGAAACTTGAAACCAAATAGACCAATGAACATTTTCCCTGGGGAATTTGGAATTGAGGCTAAGCAATTCCAGTCCCAGTTTGGTCAATGATTTAATGAGGAAGAAATAAATCCCAGAGCTCTGGAAGCCATGGAGACAGAAAAACAAGGGAAGCTCATCTTCAGCAAAACATAGAATGAAGCAGATCTACTGAAAGGAACAGAAATATGAGGCAGAACAGGAAGCTTCATAGTATGCAGGCACCTCATTCCAGTTGGTTCCTGAAATTTTACCTGCTACTATCATATCTTCAAAAGGTAACATTTGTTCTTCAAGCAAGTTCATATCAGTCTCAATACCTATGCAATCAAAGAGTAAGGAATGCTATCAAGTGCAAACGCATGCACATCTACACATATTCACACCCCACATTACTTTTCCTGTGCTGAGGATGTTTACCTCTCTGTATTTCTGCTTGTCAAAATCCTGTCATTGAAAATCTACCTTTTCCTTAAAGCTCACCTTAACCTGCCATGCACATGATATTTAGAATACTTTTATAACACATTATTATTGCATTGTATGTATTTGAATGTGAGACTATGTCAAAGCTATCTTGTATAAACTAATGCTTGTACCTAACAGCATGTTGTAAACATGGGAGGCACTAATAAAAATAGTTTTGAATTAAATTGAAGAAGAAATAAGACTCCATATACCTACCTATTTTCTCTACAGATACAAATCTCTTGATAGGAAAAACTAGCTTGAAATAAGCTTCATAGCAGCCATGATGATAATTTCCTGAAGAGTACACTTGTTTTCCTGTTGTTATCTCAGTGACTGCCTCAGCCCCAAAGATGATGAAGCTTTGATTGTCTACCTGTAAGTCCCTAGGAAGGGTGAGAAATCACATCCAGATTGTTGGTATAAATATGAGAAATATCGAAGGCAGGTTTTTGCAGGGATCTCAGAGATTATGATGAAGGAGGGAGTCTGATGGTTGAATAGAGCTCCCAGCAGTTTTTAAAAGACCCTTCTGATGCATAAAGGATAAATTGCTTTTATATGACACCTTCAAAATGTACGCATAATGCAAATGAGTAAAATCAGCCGACATTAGCAAGTTGATAGATGAATAATTGCTAAATATGCTTTCCAAAACCTAAAGGTCATCTGAAGTAATCATAAACGGTATTTAACATCTGAATTGATTTTTGACAGTTTAAGTAATGCACCACATCAACCAAAAGCATAATTCATGTGAAGAAATAAAATTTTTTGCAGAGCACCTAACAGAGAGAGTCAGCTTCTCACCTCCGCTCCTTTAATAGCACTTGCTGAGTTGGGTCCCAGAGTCTGCTCCAAGAGGGTAAGTCTTGATAAGGGGGAACAAGACCAAGGCTGGAAGGGTCGACAAAATGTGTTCCTTGCAGTGAACTTTACCAAGAGTTCAATTAACCAATATTTATGTTTTGTAGCAGGCATTATTCTAAGGAAGTGGAAGGAAGGGCAAGCCAAGACAGGAAATGTGAAAGAGAAACCATTTAAGCATCCATTAGGTGCCAAGAGAACATTAATTGTTTTACTGGTGTCTCATTTAATATTTTCAATGTAATCATTCTAGAGTTTATTTGAAATTATAATTGACACCCATGTAGGGTTTCATTATATTGGAAATACAGATATTGATCATTTGATAAATTAAGTAGTTTGTCTCAGGTTTGACCCACTCTTTGTGATGGCTCCAAGATTTATACTGAAGTCCATGTTCTTTGAACTGAACACCCTGTGTCTCAATCCTGTTTTTCTGACTTCTGCTTTGTCTACTGATATCTAAGACTTTGGGTGCTTCTATTAAACACTGTACAGTAGTTAGGTTTGGACTTAATTACTATTTTCTTCCAACTGAGGAGTAAGCCGAGGGCTTTTTCCCACCTATACACAAGACTTGAAACAAACAACATTATGAAATCAATTCCTTCATAATTATGCAATTCTAATTTGGAAGTCCTTTGACAAATAGCAGCCTTGGTAATGTTCCTCAGATGGTGGTTATGATAATTACACAATATAATTTAAGTTAAAAGTATTAAAGTGTCCAAAAAGAATAAAGGACCTGAGAATGCTTTAAATGTGAGAGACCAGACTACTGTATTTTACTCTAATTTTCTGAGATGCTGTTTAATGATAAAGAAGAGGTCTCTTTAAAAATAACAGACCTACACCATTAAAAAGAACAGGAAGTAGGTCTTTAAAAGACATTTTAACAAATTTTTGGAAATAAAAAGCGAGTGGAGGAATGAAGAAACAGATCGAGAAAAATTTTAGGTATAGCATAAAGGCAGAGCAGGCTACATTTATGCTTTAGGGAGCTGATGTTCACAGATGCAGCCTAGAAAGGCCCAGAGCCTAAGATTTTAGGTAAAAGGGAGCACAGTAGTGAAACGTGGGACTGAAAACGAGGGGGTAATTGAAAATATACATGCAAAATGTTGACTCGTCATCACAAAATGTTAACACTCATAGTCACAACCACATTCCACCAGTAACATCAAATTCTAACATACAACAGCCCAGCATTTGCCAAATTAAAAAAGAAAACAAGTAAATAAATACAACAGTGGGAACTTCCTTTTTTGGCAACATGTTCATTTGAATATATACAACTTCTCAGAATAATACACCTAAAAATGTTAGAAAAGACATGTTTACAAAAAGTTTTTTTATATGAGGAGCGGAGAGGGTCATACAAGTAAAGATAATTTATTGTGTCAGGTTGGGGACAGTAATAATGCTAAGAGATAAGCAGGTTCTGAATCTGGACTCTGTCTGAGAATATCTGCTGGTCTGTGCTTGGGGGTGCTAGAAACAAAGCACAGGGCCTACGCCCTATGGAAAGCCGTAGCAGAGATTCTACATGCTGCCAAGAACCACAAGAAGATATGCTATCCATGTATGAATTTGGAGAAAAGAAAATCTACCCACTGAGGAAGACTGAGGCATTTTGTTTGCTCTGACTTTCTTGGATGAAGTAAAATGGTATACCTTGAAAACAAAACAATAAGCCAGTCCTCTCAGAGGTTTTCCACTCTCTCTGAAACTTGTAGGGCGGGAATGTTGTTGAAAGTGATTAATGGTTCCTGTGTCCCCATATACCTGGCAGAAGCAATAAAAAGATGTGACCTATAGTTACATATGTCACACAAAAAAAGTGTGTTCTGTGAAAAGTAAGTCACAGAAGAAGACATACAATATATCTCCACTTAAAAGAAGCTTACGAACATGTAAAAACAAAACAGTATATTATTCAAGGATACATATACGTATTGTGAAACTTTTGAAACCTCTGGAGAGCAGTATGGGTTGTAATGCTATTATTAAAGTCACACTGGGTGCTTCAAATGATAGTTAAACATTCTAATTTTTAACCAGATTGGTGCTAATATAGATGTTCTTTTTTTTAAATTATAACGTGTAAAGTTTCATTGCACTACAAATACTATTGAACATAGGATATACTATAAGTAGTTAAAAATTAATTACCCAAGAGTTAAGAACATTAAAGTAAAATGGTGCTTCCATAGCTTCTTGCCATAAACTTGGGCCTGATAGTCAAATAGCCTCCCTCCTACCCATATAGCCAGAGCTTCCTACTCAACATGCTTCCCGCTTTATTTGTCATCATGATCAAACTACAAAACTTCTTCAGATGTTTAAGAAGAGGTCGGGACCTGAAATAAAAGGCCAAGAAAAGTAAAGAGAAAAAGTGACCCCAGGGTCCAGGTGAAAGAGAGAATTAAATTTAATAAAGATAAATAATTTTATTTCAAACTCTATTAACACCTTCAAAAATTTCAATAATAAAAATCATCTCTAAAGTGAGAATGCCCTGAAAAATTACAATACATTGGAAATTAACAACAAAATTGCTGAAATTAAATATACTTGCTATATTACGATTATGGCACAAATTGAGATAATCTAGAAATTAGAGCATAAAAAGAAGAAAAATATTAAAAAGGTAAAAGATAAAATAAAGTTCAGTCCAGATTCATCATTTTATTAGTAAGAGGACCAGAAAAAGAGAAAAGATAAGATGGGCCAAAGGAAATTATCACAAAAACAATAAAAGAGAAATTCTCAGAACTGAAGAAAATCATTTACTTCAGGCAGGAATGTCTCACTAAATATTCAGAAAACAAAACAAAACAAAGCAAAATGAATGATCAAGAACCATGCCTATTTACTGCACTTTGAAATTTTCTAACACATCTAAAGAAACTGTCAGAAAGCACTTGAACAGAAAACAGACCATAGATTCAGTTCAAAAGAAAAGAAAATCAGACCGGAATCAAAATTTCTTAAACCAAACTAAAAGTAGGGGAACATCACCTTTCATACTTTGTGATGAGAGTGTGTTTAACTTACAATTCCATAACCATTCGATGGGATAATACTTTGACAGTTTATCATGCTCATATTCTTTCTCAGGGAATTATTTGAAGATGTGCTCCAGAAAAGGCTGGGAGGAAATCATAAAAAGACGGGGGATGTAAACCACAACGGAACATATCAGAGTAGTGACATGGAGTCCTTGGAAAAGAGGTGTGAATCTAATTTAGGAAGTGATCAGAGCAGGTAAATGATGAAAGCAGGGAGACAAGAATTTTTTCGAGGCACGTGCATGGAAAACAAAGGAGAAATCTAAAGTTTTGATAGTATTCTTAAAAAATAATAAAGGTAGAAAATGCGAGGAAGTTTAATAATAAAAGAAAAACAGAGCCATACAGATAAATAAATGCAATCATAGTACATAGACACTTGATCACTTGGTTCTATAGTAAATGTCTTAATAAAATTCTAATAATGTAAACATTACTTACAACATTTTCAATATAAAGCACAAAACAGGAGGTAAATATTACCAAGCTGGTGCTGTGAAGGTAGAAGGGCATGTAATGGGGAACAGTTTGCATCTGTGTCGGAATTCACCTTGCATCACGGTTATCTCATTGCCTTCCATCTCTGTGTGAGATTTAAACTCTAAGGTAGGGCATTTTCTTCAATTAGGACAGCAGGCTTGACTGACCTAAGTGAACATTTCTTCCGTAAAGTATCGGTGGTATCAGTGGGCAACAATATGTAGCAATGAAGTTAGCTTTGGCAAGGAAGAGAAAGTCAAGGGAAAGTATCTATTTCGCTCTGGTCATGGAGAGTTAGTTTGTTGAAAGAAATAAAGATAGAGACCCAGAGAGGAAGGAGGGAAATAAAATATTTACATTTGTTCATTCATCATTCATTTAGCACATACTGATTGAACACACATTATGTTTTAGGCAGAGTTTCAGGTGCTGAGGTGAAAGCACCGAATAAAATGCATGAAAATCTCTCAAGGAGTTAAATTCTAGAGACTAGTGCGTTAACACCACTCTTACTATGCACGAGGCATTATTCATAGCATTTTACGTATGCCAAGTTGTTCGGTACTGACTTTCCACTCTCTAGGACAGAACCAGGATTTAGTGATGTGAGTATTAAATACACTGAAGGTAACACTGAAGGCAGGAACTCTCCCATTTCCCATTCAGAAGGATATGGATTGTGAACTGTCTTACCCTCCAAATAACCCTCACCTCAACCAATCCGAAGCATGACCATACTGGCACAGTTGGCAAAAGGAGGCAGTTTAGTTCTCGCAGTCCAGTCTCTCTTTCCTTGTGGCGTTGTGTATTAAATCAAGACAGACTAAGCTGCATTCAGAAGCAATCATGGTCCAGTGGTTGAGCACAGCAAAAATTTATTTCTCACTCATGTTTCATGCGATGCATTAGTGTCTCTAAGCCATACAGTCACCCAGAAACAATGGACAGAGGCTGCATCCCTGGAGACATACAAATTCATAACTTTAGAAGGAAAAAAGGTTCTGGAGAATTCTGTATGGCCTTCTCAATGCCTCATTTTGGAGGTTACTCATATCTTTTCTTCTTATATTATTGGACAAAAACCAGTCACATAGCCTAATCTAACTGCACCATTGGGAATTATAGTGGATCATAAGGGATATTTAGTGAACAAACAGTAGTGCCTTCTGCCACAGCTACACCATGACATTGAATTTCGAAAGCAGCAAATCTGAGAGCCAGCAGAAGTTCCAGGGTTTTTCTAGGTAACAGATGCAGTAAAGCAAGTGGTGAACCAAGTGGAACCTGGAGGCTTGCGGTAAAGCAGCAGGCATAGGGGCAGATGGATGATAGGAGGTAGACTCTGTAACAGAAAGAGCTGAGATGGCACAGAGTCAGCTGCTAGATGTAGATTGCTGATACTAGGTCAAGGCAAAAGATATCAGATCATGAGTTCCATCAAAAACCAACCTTATCATCGAAGTCCCACAAGGTACCCAGAGCCAATGAAGTTAGAAGAGTTCTATGTGCTCCTCAGACGAATTTAAAAAATCTCTTAACTTCTTGTGACTTTCCCACTGCTCACTCCCAAATGCATTAAGACGCTTTCTCAGAGAGGAGGAGCAAGAGAGGGGTGTGGTAGGCACAGCAGGCACTTTCCAGATCCCCCTTCAGGAAAGGATGTGTCGTACAGGTGTCAGCAGACAGTCTCCAGATGCCAGGTTTTTGTCTCTGCTGGAGAGCACCTTGCCTGAGGGCATGCTCTACACCAAGTGGCCTGTATTCAGTGATTGATGCAGGTTGGGATTTAAAGACCCAGACACTTTGGTCCAACACAGGAGACCTCCGATGGACCATTTGTACTCCAGAGCTCTCTGTGGAATTAGCTGTGGCTTTTGTAGTCCAGCAACATAATTAGACTTTTCCCTCTGCCCAGTGATGCTTTCTCTCCTTTCCTCAAGCGCTGTTCCCTTCTAAAGGTCTTATATACCACATTCCATCTCAGCTTCTGCTTCTGGGGAATATCACACATAAATAGCTAATGCCAGACGTGGTCCAAGAAAGGGAGTGAAACAATCGTTATAGAGCTGAATTACTTTGCCCCCCAGTCACTCGTAGTAGGTGGAACTCGGGCATCGCCTGGCACAAGGTAGCAGTTCAACTGTTAAAACTCTCACCGACTGTGAATCCGGATGGTGTGCAGGTGGAAGGGAATGCACAAGCTATTGCCATTTGTCAGATTTTTTTTTTTTTTTTTTATTACAAGCAAAGAGTAAGGACAGTGGGATTGGAAGGCTATTGCTAAGTGCCATTGACACCTAGGTAAAGATAACAAAAAACTCTAGGGATTAATGAGCAATTAAAAATTGAGTGTGAAAGCCAGAGTGCCTTCCTGGCATCTTACGACAGAAGCTCTCACCTCCTAAGCAGAGAGCAGAGAAACAGGACCAGGCCTAGAACTTAATAGAGTGGCCGTATTCCAAAGTATGGTAAATGCCCAAGTAAAGATGTCTGTTATGGCAAGGTCAGAGACCTAGTTAGAAAATGAATAGAAATAGGGCCATTTAGATGGATTTCCCCAAATGTTTTGAATCACCTACTAGCGTTGAAACTTCCACTTAGCACTACTTCCTTGTCTTGAAGACAATTCAGAAGTCTTTCCCTTGTCAGACAATATGTCTCCCTCAGGATATGCCCTCCTGTTCTCCTTTTTGTTAAATTGCTGGTTAATCCAGCTGGGCACATGTTGAGCCAAATGAAGGAGAGCAGAAGGGGCTATGACCTCAGGAAGTCACAGACCTAACCATCCCGTGCTGGCAGGATCCTGGGGTATGTGGGTGGGATGTGGGAAAGGGTTCCCAAGGTGACTGATCAAAGGGGCTGGATTATATGATTAGGTAGAGGAGAGTATGCTGATTTTTATACTGAATCCTCCTAGGACTCTACGGGATGTGGCGAACTTACCATTAGGGTAGCCCCCAGAAACAAGGAAAAAGCAATGGCCCATTAGAAGCAAAGCTGAATGCCGAATTTCTCTGTCACGTGGAGAGAGCACGTGTAAAAGAGATGTGTAAATGCTGGAGTGACAACAAAGGCCAGATGCCCACTCGTGACTGTGTAGCGCAGGAACTCGTGACTGTGTAGTGCAGGAACACCTTGAAGGGTCACCATTTACCACAGTGACTGTGTAGCGCAGGAACACCTTGAAGGGTCACCATTTACCACAGTGATAAGAAACACGTAGGTCAGAGTCACAGCAGAATCGCTACAAAGTTTAATGATCTAGATCTAATTTGTAACAAGGGGGGCCGAAAAGAGAACTGAGGACAGCTTCACAGTCACAGCAGAATCGCTACAAAGTTTAATGATCTAGGTCTAATTTGTAACAAGGGGGGCTGAAAAGAGAACTGAAGAGGGCTTCACAGGAAAAAACAAATAAACAACAACAACAACAACAAAAAACACCTAAAAATTTAAAAACAAATAAACAAACAACAACAACAACAAAAAACACCTAAAAATTTCTCAAAAGAGCTCTGTAACCTAAGGGTCATCCAAGTAGATTGATCTACTCTGAGATCTAAAACTAAAGAATAATTGTTCTCTGGGAAAAACAAAAACTCCAAAAGCAGTGAGTAAGCCAGGTCTATAAACCAGGAGAAGCCGTTAGAGAACTAGACTGCCCGATAGTAATAATATCATTGGTAATCAATAATATTAATGTTATTACTCTATTAATAGAGAATAGGTTTCTGAAATAATAGAGGCCAATATTTGTTCATCCAATAAGATACAAGCACAAATAGATGACCAGGAAACTGAGAGCAGATGTCCCCAAAACAGAACTCAGCCAGTCTGCAACCCAGACTCACTGACTAAAGGGGAAACTAGATTTCCAGGAGAAAGAACTCTATAGCACTGTGGCAAATATTCATGAAAATAATTTCTCTAGTTCTTCCCCAGAGGACCCTGTGGTCCAGGATGGCTTCGTAGCAGTATACGTGGCTTTAGAACTATTGGGGGTGGGGGAGTTGATGTCCTGTGACGCATTGCAATACTCAGGTTTTAGAGCAGAGCCATGCCACCTGCAGTAAGATGATTTGTCTTTCATAGAACAGCTTCTAGAATGCTGGGCCATGGTAAAGGCAGAATGCTTGACCATGAAAAACCAAATGACCACATATCTGGAACTTCCCGTTATTGTTTGGGTCCTGTCAGATCCACAAAGGTCAGGTGGGCCCACAAGCAATTCGTCATGTGATGGAAGAAGTGCATCAGAACTGAGAAAAAACAGGATCAAAAAACACACGAAAGCTGTGTGAGTAAGTAGCTAAGATTCCCACTACCAAAGCCAAAGTATACCTCTCTCAACTTACATCTCTGTCCATCTGGAGGATCAACTGGAAGAGGAGAAAAATGCCAGAGCATGATTTACACGCGGGTCAGTTTGGTATGTTTTTTTGGAAGCCCAAACCAGATGGTGGCTGCATTGCAACCTCACACACTTGAAGACAGTAGAAAAGGAAAAATCCTCTCAACCTGGCCAGCCACTTTGTGTGGAAGAAGTGGCTCTCCAACTCCGGCCTCTAAAATGGACGTCAAGCTATAATATGAATGTTATATGAAGATATGAATGCAATTGAAAAAAAAAAACTATAAAAATAGCTAAAAGGAATAAATTGAAGGATGTGAAGTTTGATTTCATTTTGAAGTTACAAACTGATTTGTATCAAGAGACAGTTGGAAAATCATTATCTCTGTAAACCATTATCATTTAAATATTTAACTACTGCCTGAATTATGCTGATTAAAACACACACACATGCACACACACAAGCATAGCACCTGCCAGTCCCCCTTGATATTTTACCTTAATCATGCCTCTTCTACTTCCCAAATGTATCACATGTTCTGCATTGGTTCTTACTCCATAATATATATTATGACTACTGTCTACTCTTACAGCAGCTTTCTATATACTGCTGTCTGTCCTCTTTTTACCACTGCTCTGGACGCCCAATCTCCTTTAGAATAATTTTCCAAAACGACCTTTTGATCATAGTGCTTGCTTGTTTTACTACCTCCAGAGCGTCCTCTTATTTACAAATAAAGTTCAAGTATATAACACATGGTCCCCACTTTGCTTCCTCCCCAACCTCCCAGCCTTAGCTCTCACCAAGCATTCTGAAACGCTTTTAATTCTTGGAGTATGGCATTTCACTTGCACATCTCTTCCTTGAGGATGCCATTTCTTCAGCCTGAAAAATGTTTGTCATTCCCTCTGCCTCCATTTCTTTAGATCCTCAACTTAAAATGACCTTAAGGACCATCCTTCCTATGCAAGGCTAGGTTGGAGTACCCTGCCATATGTCTCTGAGCATTTTGTAGGTTCCAGTGAGCAACATGTCATGTTCTTTAAGTACTTGTTAAATACACATCTCACTTCCTAACGTAAGCTTCCTGAGGACGGAAGCCACCGTGTCCATAGAGATGTGTTATGTATTATATACTCATATAGATTGTATATATTCATATTATTACACATATATGTTCATATCTATTTATTTTGTATATGCACAGGTGCTTAGAATAAATAAGCATTAAGACCAGTTTTGATTTAAATAGTTAAATTCTTAGAAGACTTGAAATTAGAAGCAAAGTTGCAATAAACATAAAAGAACTACATTTTAGAGGAACTATAGTGCTTTCCAAATTTATTTAATGAGTTCTAAAATAAAATAAAATAATCATTGAAGATATGTTGTGGGTAAGTTTTTGATATTCGAGAACTCCATAATTTAACTCTTCAAATCACCTAGTGAAAAAGTATCCATATGGAGAAATCCATGTTCTAAGTAAAAACATTAGTAATATTATACTAGATGTAAATTACCCATAATGACCTAAGTGATGAGTAAACCAAGTAGTTTTATAATGTTCTTCAAAATAAACAGTTTTACCTTCCTGGAGGATGCAACTGGCAGGTATAATCACATTTAATTTTCTTGGTTCACTAAAAATGGGGAAACAAAACAACAACAAAAAATCAGCAAAAATTGGCCATAGTTCTCTCACACCAGGTGTCCTCAATTATTTAAATGGGATGTTTTGGGAATGCAGTGCTTTCTCGCCATCAGAACTGCCCCACCTCACAGCCAACAAGCAACAGCAGAGCTTTTATTTACTTTCATTCTATTATGTGGCTCATCTCAATCTGTATGAAAAGCCTTAGAGAAATATATGGGCATCATCACTAATGCTTGTTATTATACCCTTCACTTCTCTTTAGCTTGGTAAAACAGCTCATATTTATTTTCCCCTTGCTACATTGCATACATAAATATTATTAGACATATCATAAAGGCAGGATTTATATTTTGTCTCTTCTTCAAGTTGGTTTTTAATCTCTTGCACCAGTTTCAGTTCGGCAGTCTTACCTTGTCTGTCCTGTACTGACTCCTTCAAAGTAGAACACACTAAAATATGTCAGAAGAGTCTTCAGTGAAGGTCCCCTTCGATGGGAATTTTAGCCCTGTCTTGCTTTGCTTTTATTTTTTTAATAACATTTTTGCAAGATTTGCATTTCAGTTGGAATTCATGTTTTTTAGGGAGTACAATATCCTTGGTGATTCTACTGAGCTCTGATCCAGCCTCATGGGTCTGTGATAAGATATGTAAAGCAAAACAATTTCTGATATGTTTCTTTTAAGAGTGTATTTTTCACAGCTAAGGAAAAATAAAGTCTGAGCAGCTAATTCAACTTCAAGAAAGATGGAGAGAAATTAAATTTTGGCCATTTATGAATTTCTTGAGTGCTTATTATGTTCCCAGTACTTTGCTAGCAATGACTTTTGATAGAATTTCAGCAAGGCGGTGGTCATTGTGCAGATGTCAAGATCCCAAAGTGAATATGCTGATCCATATTTTTGGAATAGGCTTCTGAAATATTTTTAGAACAGAAGGTAATTGGTGTCCCTACTTCAATTTGTGTGATATAGAAATGGCTTCAGGGACATTTAGTATTAAAAAATTCATTTTTTTAGAAAAATCACACAAATTAAAATAGTTACTCTGAAAGAGTTTTATGGAAATACATTCTGGGGTTTTAAGATGCTCTACACATTCTGAGAAATCAATAAACTTTGCAATGCCATAGTGAGTGCTTCATGATATATAATGAAATAATATGTAGGATACGATAATTTTAAAATGGTAACCTGTTAGAGTAGAATCAGTAAAATGTCAGTGTAAAGCCTGGCTTATTCACTTAATGGGCCTTAGGGTCATGTGACAGGTTAAAGGTCACTGAGCCTTACTTTCTCCTTATATTAAATGGGAATTATGTCACCTTACTCCCAGAGCTCTTGTGAGTATAACTTAAGTAAAATAATTGTGTCAATCTCTTGTTTAATAGTGAATTGTTCAATAAACATTCATTAGTTCTTCTCACCAAGACTTACCGGTTGCATTTTTCTGGAAATCAAACAAAAGAATTCTAGTGATTTCGTGACTTTCTTTGAAATTGATTTTTCCTTTCATGTGGCTTTTTAGTGACTTCCTAAGGCTGCTTCCTGCTGGAATAATGTATCGCTCTATGCATTCTCACGTGTTTCATCCAGGCACCCATGCATCAGGTGTAAAATAACTGTAAACTCCTTCTGGTTCCAGCTGGGCTGGGATCCCACTCTCCCTAAGAACTCAGCCCGTAGTAATCTGTTCCTCGTCATAGGTATCAGACCAGACTGACTCCAGAATTTGTAAAATGCCACGCTCCATGTCCAGAATTTGTAAAATGCCACTCTACACGTAGCATCAATTTTATTTAACTATTAATTATTTATTTTCCATGTGTTTCATAAAGTACTTCATATAAACATTAGAGTTACATTTTATACATCATTCAGATGTGCCATGCATGTGACATATGTCCTTTTTATCTCAGTTTCTTACAAGAATATAGGAAAACTGAAAGAGTGAAAAATACCATAGCAAAAGTTAATATATAAATCTGCTTAATGTCTTTATGCTCCTATGAACAGGTTGTGATATTAAACACATTATTTAGTTAAACTCTACTTTTCATTAAAGCAGTTTTTCATTATATAGGTACTGTAACAGAAAAAGTGGTTAATAAGTATCAAATATCCAAGAAATAGGCTCAAATGAGGTTGACTGTAAGGAAACCTTCAGCAAATGTGCCTCTGAGATATTATACCAGTTTCCATAGAAGGTTTGAGCATTTTTTGGTATAGTTTTTGGTTGGATGTCAGTTATTAATCATAGAAAAAGCATATATATACATATTTATGTCTTATTTTACACTAATTTATTTGATCAGTCTGGTTAAGGTGTATCAATTTCATTGATCTTTTCAAAAAGCCAATTTCAATACCACTGACTCTCCCCCCTCTCTCTCTATATTTAAATATATACATATTTAAATGCACATTATTCTTTCCTCCTTGTTTTAGTAAGACCATTTCCATGTTTTCCTGATGATGTGTTCATTATATTCTATTTGGCACTAGAGGACTTGACCATGACACAGGGCAAGTATGTGACTAAAGTTAGGCCAAACAGTCTACTTCCAGGCTTATGTACAAATACATGTATGTGTGTAGCGTGTGTTTGTGTTTATTGAGCCAAACTTTTATGTAGCTTTAATCATTGGAGACTTACCTATTTTGAGGGCACAGCAGTAGTTCATTTCTTTTTATTGCTTTGGAATAGTATTCTGTCTGGGTCTTCCACAGCTTAATCTATTCAGTAGCTGGAGGCAGTTTGCATTTTTTAGCAGTTATGAATATTGCTACTATAAACAGTTCTGTTTAGATTTTTGCTTGAATCTGTGTTTTTATTTTTATTGGGTAAAATTCATTGAAAGGCCCCAATAAAGAATGTGAAATACTGAAAAGTAATGTATTTATACATAATATATTAACATATAATATAAGGCAATACAATATAATATATATATATCTTTTTCAAGCTATCCATTGTGTGAACTCTATGGACTTTCTTAGTTTGCGTTGCTCAAGGAATTTGTTGACTACATCTGTGTTGTCAAATATATATAGGCATAAGATTGTTCATATATCACCTTTTCGTAGTTGATGCCTGCGGGATCTGAAGTGATGCCCTCTACATTGTATTTCTTAGACTGGTAATTTATGTCTTCTCTTTTTATTTTATCTTATTCTGATTTATTTGATCAATCTAGTTAGAGGTGTATCAATTTCATTGATCTTTTCAAAGAGCCAATTTATAGTATCATTGATTTTTTTCTAATATTTTTCTATTCAGAATGTCATTGTTTTGTTTAATTGTCCTTATTCTATCCTTCTGTCTATTTGGTGTGGGATTAATATGCCTTCCTTCTAAGAACATAACAGAAGGAGAGAACGTGTGAGAAGATACAGTTTCCCCATGAATCTACAGCATCCAGAGTTTCTCTGTTGTCTCAGTAGCCCTCACTCAACCTTTAGCAATTTGTTAAAAGTTTAATTTTTCTTACCTACTTGAGTGGAGATGCTATATTTCTCCTGATGCCTAGGTGAGTCAGTACCATGTTTTATTTCTTCTGGGTCAACCTCATGGTATCTAGGATTTCAGGCTATTTGGTTACTGTGACCTCAACTCTGATGGGTTTGAAAACATTAGTATGTGATTTTAGTGTTTTTACATGGTTCTGTTATATTGTTTTGCATTTTAATAACTTTTACACCTTTTTTCTTTAGTTATAAAGTAAAACAGATACTTTAATAATTTTACCCAACTCACTTGTATTTTCTAGAGCACATTTAATTAAACCCGATTATTTCTGTGTTTTTAAAGTTTATTTTTTCTAACATAATCTCTATGGTCATTTCTTCATATAAATCCAACAAAAAATTGAATTGTTTAAAATTTTCAAACTTTAATGTTGTGTGATTTATTGTGAATACTATTTTACAAAGTTTGATTTTTCCAGGTCAAAACTTTTAAATTTAGACTTTTGTAAAGAATGTTAAATTGTTTTCTAAATTTCTAGTCCATAATGATTTTATTTTGTACTCTATATTAGGTATAATCAGTATCATTCTATGTTGATTATTTCTACTTCAGGTAATTTTTCTGGGATGATTTTTGTAAATTTTAATTGCAATAAATGGATATAGATACAATTGTGCCTATTTCTCTAGTATATTTTAGTATATGCATTTTAGCTACTATTATTTTTCTGTTATTTATTTTTACAGTAATATTTATTAGGCACTGGATAGAAGCTTATGTTTTTGTTGTCAGAGCAAAGAGCAACAATCATAAACAGGGCAAGAGGCATTCAGTATGGACTGTGGTATGGTCAGATACACATTGCTCTGGGGGAGATGCATTGAGACATCATTTCAGGCTGTAGAGAGGGTATACATAAGCCTGAGAGTGGGCAATAATCATCAACCAATGACAGGGTAAAGTGGAGTAGGTAAAGAGACCAACACTAAAGAAATAATGAAGTAATATTGGGAAAATCGGAGACAAGCTCAATTGTGGACAGATTATTAAATATTTCAAAGTGGCCTTTAGAGATTGTGAATAATAATGCAAAATGAGCCATATAGAGACATAGTCTATTTCTTAGAAGTTTGGGGAGAGGTCTCCAATACTTCCCAGGCAGTATTTTTGGAGTCAAGAATTTCTTTGGAAATATATTTCTTCTGCAAATATGGACCAGTAAAATAAAGTATTGGCTATGCATCTTGTGCGAAAGCTACATGCTTCTGCCTGAATATTTGCTAGCAGTAGTGTTGTATCCACCCGTAGTAAATAATAATCAATATGAAGTCTTTAAACATGTCTTTGAAAGGTTTGCAAAGCTTGAATATAGAGAGAAAAGTAAATCTATTATTTATACACACAAAATTTAACAAAGGAGAAAGCAAGAATTTTTTTAAAATTTCACATCGACCAATATAATTGTGTTTGCATGTGTGTTTTAGTTAAGATAATTGCTGAGCAGTAATTAAATCAGATAATAAAATGTACTATCTTCTCTTATATTTTGAGATCTTCGCTGCAAATATACATATCCATCAAGCCTTATAGATGTGTGTGTTTTGATTATATTATAAATAACAAAATCATCCTTGATACTTTTTAGTGTCAAAAGAATGGGCTCAGTCCTGTGTTAAGCCAAACTCAGAGAAAAGTATTTCTCAACGATTTGTGGATGAATTTCACTCATTACTGATTTTTTTATCATCACCCATAAATTTGTACCCCTTTTCATAATGTTACTGTTATTAGCAAATTTCGATAAAGAACAGATAACTAATTACAAAATAAATAGAAAGGAAATAAGCTGATGTTCATTGGACATGTGGGAGTTTTATCTCCTTCATAAGTTCAATTCATCCATTCATTCCTTCATTTGAAAATATTTACTAAGCACCAGAAACTAGTCTAGGCACTGGAGATATACCAGTGACTAAAACTGACTAAATCCCTGGCTTCAGGAATGTCACATTCTACTTGGACAAATAAAGTATACAATATATTAATTGACGGTAAGCATAATGATGGGGAAAAAATTTAAAAAGGAGGATGGAAAGTGTGTGTTATGAGGGGCCATTTTATTTGTCACTGAAGGATTAACTGGAACGTAGAATTTTAGCAATATCCTGGTGCAGGTGTGGGAGCAAACCACTTATATTTTAAGGAGGAGTATTAAGGCAGTGGAAAAAAAATAGTTTTGGTTTAGAAGCATGTGTGATCTGCTTGATAAAAAAAAAGTAAGCTATTATAAGAATTTTGGAATTTAGTTTTGTGAGGAAGATTTTAAAAGGCCTGCACATAGAGATAAAGTGATATGAATGTTTCAGTGGGATCACCCTGGTAGCTTTATGGAGCACAGTCTGTTGGCAATGAAGAGCAAAAGCAGAGACCATTTAGCCAGTTAATGAGTCGTGATAATGGCCTGTTTTAGTGCGTTTGTGTGGGGGGAAGTGAGAAATGGTCAAATTCTAAATATATTATGAAGATAGAGGCAGCAGATTATCTTGATTGGTAGGATGCGAGAAAAAGTGACGAGGATTTAAAGATTATTTTTGTTTGTTTTCCCCGAGCAATTTGGAAGGATAGAGTTCCCATTAACAAAATGGAAAAGACTATATAATAGCAGGTTTGGAAAGAAATATCAATATTTGAATTTTGGGCATATTAATTTTGAGTGCTGCTAAAGGTGAGATAGATACAGGAGATAAGCAGGTGGATATACAAGTCCAAAATTTCAAGAGAAATCTAGACCAAAGGTATGAAGTTTGGTGTCATTATCATCATCATCATCATCATCATATACTTCATATCGAAGTCATTATATTGGATACAGTTTTTAGGTTAGTGGGTATAACTTTTCATGTGTGAGATGAAATAATCTGGAGGTCCGAGGGCAGAGCACATTGTAGAGTCAGGAGAAAAAGAATAGCCTTCAAAGCATAATGAGAAGGAACGAATCAGATTCTACTCACTGTTATTTTTAAATTGCCAACCATTTTAACATGTGGTTAAATTTAATCCCTAAAAAAGTGATATATAGGAAAGAAGATTATCTTCATGATATAAATGAAGAAAATAATTTTGGGGGAACATCTTACTCAAGGTCACATATTTTAAATAGTGGAATTGTATTTGAATCCTGGTGTTAGGATTTCAAATCAAATAAACTTAATACTATTCAACTAAGTCGTAGTCCCTTCAGCGTGTGTGTCTTTGGATTCATTCACAAGATACAAATACCAACTTTAAACACTGGCTTAAATATTGCCAAATAAATGTAGTTAGCATCGGCCAAAACAATTTAGCAAACGTCGTTTGAGATAAGACAAGTGCTGTATTTCTCTCCTTGAAGGAATTTCAGAATCTCAATTTTATCTATTTCAGAATTTTCTCATCCCTAAATTTTATTTAGTATTTATAACATAGAATCATAATATTATGATATATATAGCAGTAAACTAAGAAGAAAAAAAGAGAAAAGCTTTTATTTAATATTTTTTATTATTGCTTAGGTTCTCTTGTAGTCAGAATAACCTATAATGCTAATAATTTGCATCATGGATATATATTTTTGAATAGAATTATTATACATCTTACATATAAACACGTGTCTAGAATTTAGACCTAAATAGATTCCTGGGTGAAAAAGAGGAGTTGGCAAAGTTATAAAATATCTAATTTCCCATATTTGATATCTATGTATAATATTATCATGTTTTATAATATCAATTTTCAGATTATTACATGGCAAAATGATGTTTGATAAACTTTATCAATATTTATAAGTAGATTCTAGATATCATAAAACTTGCTAAAAGATCACAAGTATTATTACAATAAAAACATTTCAGGACAAAAATTAAATTGCAGAGACAAGCTATGCTATAGAAAAGTTTCAGGGCTGATTGAGAAAAAACATGGTTCTAGAGTTCTTAAAATCCTAGTGAAAGTATCTGTAGGTCATGATGGACCCACAGCATCACCGGTCCTGTGGTGTTGGAAACACCTGAGGAAAGACTTGCCTGTTCTAATTCTGCTTGACAGTAGTCTCCATCTGAAGTTATGTGACCCCTGATTCGGCCCTAATCGTTTGTATCAGTACAAATGCCTGAGAGCATTTGACTTCCCAATCAACTGCTATGTGCTTGACAGCTTTTCAGTACATGTACTAGATTTCTATTGCTGTGTAACAAATTACCACAAACTTAGTGGCTTAAAATAATGATTATTTATTAATTTATAGATCCGTAGGGCAGAAGACTGCGTATAGCACAGCTGAGAGCTTAGAGACTCACAGGCTGAAATTAAGGTGTCAGCCAGGTTAAATTTCTCTCTGTAACTTTGAAGTCCTGTCCTCAACTCATATGCTCATTGGCAGAATTCAGTGGTTGTAGGACTGAGGTCCCCATTTTTCTTAGTGGCTGTTGTCCAGAGGTCACTGTTAGTTCCTAGAGGTCAGTTTCAAGTCCTTACCATGTTCCTTCTCCCTCCATCTTCCAAGCTAGTAATAGAGAATGTCTTTCCTATCAAATCTCTGTCTCCAGAAAGAAACTATCCCTTTGTAAGGGTTGACCTGTCTAGCTCAGTCTCACCAAAGATAATCTCCCTTTCTTAAGGCCAATCGTGCCACATAACATAGCTTAAAGATGGTAATGAATCTCTCGTCATATTCATAGGTTCAGCCCATACTCAAAGAGAAGGGTATATGCAGGGTGTATACCGATGGCTGGGTATCCACCACCTGGTAGGCTTAGAACCACGTCATCCCTGAGCATAGAGAGAATTAACATCTTTAAGTATGGATAACAATTTCCTATTAACTTTCAAAACAGCCTTACAGTACTGCTTCTTAATTGAGTTATTCTCCAGTCTTCTTGAAAAACATTTCTCTGTTCCTCCAGGAAGTTCATCTCCACCCTTCTGTGAAGATAGTCTACCTGCAGATGAAGCTAAATGTCCCCACGTCCACAATATCCAATCTTACTCTCCTTCTTTGAGTGCCCTTTTAACTGACTTCAAGATAGTTTTCCGATATCTATATTACTATGAAAAAGTAAAGGACAACCATAAGTAAGTACCTTGCTGTTAGGATTCCTGAACACAAATATGTTTCTGAGCAATACTCCCACTCCCTGAGAGTCTGACAGTAAGGTAGAGGACAGAAGTCTAAATTATCCCTGCCCTAGCTTCCACGCTGGTTCTCACAGTTCCTATATTATACAGAGATGATCTGTCCACACACTTAATGCCATTTATTGAGCACTCACACATTGCTAGATGCTTAATAATGGTGAAAATGAAGGCAACATGAACCACATATATATTACATACTTTCTTCAGCATTATATCCTAATTCTGTATGTCAGTATCACTGTAGTGGTATTAGTATTATTCCGATGTTACAGACAGGGAAACTGATGCACAGAAGAGTTGAATATGGTGTCCAACACCCATAGTTTCACAGACTGTAAGGGGCAAAGCCAGGTTTGCAATTCAAGTAGTCTAGTTCCTGAGGCTGAAGTCTTTATACCTCACCACCTCTTCTAAATCTTCAAAAATTATTCAAAGATATAAACTTTAATATAATAGACTCTATATACACAGCTATTATTTATAACATCAAATATCTAGTATATAGACATTTGGATGTAGAATCTTTTTTTGATAATTCTCAAGAACGCTTTGGGGCTTCACTTAGATGGGAAGATAAATGTCAGGAGAAACATGTTTAGCTATAACCATTTCTTGTGAACTTAGCTGGACACTTTTATAAGCAGTTTCTAGCATAGCTTATATTCATACCCTGGATTGTCTATTAATCTCCTTGAATATAATGTAGGGCTAAGGGTCCGAATTTATTTTTTCTCTCTCCATCCTAGAAGTTAATCAGATAATCTCTTCCCAGGATGTCCAGGATAGATCATTAGCTATACAAAGGAAAAACATTCTTTTTATATCAATCAAAGCAGCATTTCACATTATCAGTGTCTTTCCTGTGGTAAATCACCATTGTTATAGAATTGAGAAACTGGATGTTAATTAGCCATCTTCAGAAAATGAAATGACCTCTCAAATTTTTTTTTTTAATTTTAACATTGCAGACTAATAATTGGGCTTTGATTATTACAGCATCATGAAATGTCATTAGAAGAGACTCTGAAAGCCATGTAACTTAAGCCAACATAACTTAGAGACACTGAGACTCAGTGTTTAGATGAGTTGTTCAAGGTCACACAGCTAATTAATTGCATAACATGGATTAGAACATAGATCTCCTGATTCGAAGTCTAGCGATCTTCATCAGGATTATGTGATATCCAACAAAGCTAGCATATGTTAACATAATCACATTTCATGACCCTTCTCCATGCTGTGGGTATCTGACAATAGGAACTAAATTTTAAAATTTATTCTCCTTTCCCTTTAACTTTCTTAGAGTTGAAGTAAAAGAAAATTATATTCTTTGTTTTTAATATAAAGCTTTCATTGACTTGAATAACAATCATAAAGCTGTAAAAACAGCTCTTCTTAAACTTAATTATAGATACACTAGTAGTTCTTTGCAGTCAGCTCTTCATTTGCATGTATTATCTTTTCACATTTAAATGCATTAAAAGAAGAAAAAATGATTGTTAAACAAGTCTACATACATTAAGCAGAGCTTCCCCGCTGCCCCCCCCCACCATACTTTGAAAAATACCCCACTCTGTATTAGGGTTTAAATAAATAACAATAATTGTTAATTCACAAAGACTTACGTAGCTTTGTGATTATGAACAAGGACAAAGATGAGAAAAGGCAAAGTTAACAAAAAAAAAATTCTTAAAGTAAGCAAAATTTCTGCGTCAGTCAAAAACATTAAAGCTTGATGCTTTGAAACTCCAATCGCTTAAGCCTTGGGCATAAAACAAGAAAGCAATGAGGTTGGTTGAATAAAAGGCACACATTCACCAATAGTTGGCAGGTTTTGAAAAGGTTAAGATATGAATGTTGGGCTTTAATACATACATATAAATATGTATTAATTCTTGTCTATAAGTATTTTAAATTACTTAGAGGATACTATTCGTCAGGAAAATAGAAAATATAAAAAATATTCATAAATCAAAAAGGCAACAAAAGAAACACTAAATGCAGTATTTGGTACAAAATATTGACACTTGTGATGACCACTAAATATTTAAAAAATGTTAAAATGGACATTTCTTGACATTGAATATTTAGGTAGAGTTTGAGATTTAACTTCGCTTTTGCATTAAATGCAGAAAGGCATTTCCTCTTTCTTAATCAAATGCAGTTTTATGCCTACCAAGCAATGCTCAGAAATGGCAGAATTGTCATCAGAAAGCCAATTAAAGATGGGATGGCTGAATTTCTACTTGTAGAGAGAGCCTGAGAGGACAAACACAGAATCTTGCAGGGAGGATTTTAGAGATAGACTTGAGAGAAAAGTCTCATTAGAGCCATTATCAATGCAATGTCATTTTGGTAGATTTCAATTAGTACTGTCATTCTCGAGAGATCTTTACTTATGCCATTTATTAAATTTAAAAAAAATTATCAACGAGACTTAGTCTGGTTGTACACCTAAAACTAATACAATTTTATGTCAATTATGCCTCAAAAAAAAAGAAAAAAATTGATCGAGACTGCTGTATAAAAGTGCTAATTTAATTGCTTTCCATCCAAATCAGGAATGCTATGAAAGGTGCTTCATTATGTGAGATTCTCGCCATGCATTAGACTGACCCCTCTTGATTGTAGTACCACTCCGTGTTACTGTCTCTTAATTCTACCCACTTTATTCTTATTTTCCTTCTTAAATGTGTCCCCTGTTCCACTAGTACTTATTTATGTACTGTATCCTCATAGCTTCCTTCTGAGATCGTCTCATATTTGAACTGGTCCTCTATTTCAGTGTCCTTACAAAATGCTATTAATGCCATATTCCTAGCTAGATATGTAATGGAATGAATTAGTGTAAGGTAAAACACATCATATATGTCCCCTAAATCCCGTAAGTTTGCAGGAAAACTCAGATGAATGAGCACTATGTTAAACTGTGTTTAGTATTTTTTTTAACACATTTTACTTTATATAATTTCATATTTTATATATCATTCTTGGATTCTTGGATTCACTGGTGTTTAACTTCTTACAGATTAATAAGGAGAATTTCCAGATTAAGACAACAGCAACAAAGTAACTCTATCTTTGAATCATATCTTCACATAGTTGGGAAAGACATTATAGCTCATCTAATCTATTATCTTTCCAAAGTAGAAACCCTTCATCACCTCATAGAGGGTCAGCAGCCCCTTCCTGAAGGGCAAACATTGCAGAGATTCTAGTACTCCTCAAGAAAACTTGTTCTTTTTATTGATTTACTTATAAAATTTCCATTTTTGATTATACTTTTACTAAATGGAACAAGATACAACTAGAACACTTTTAGATTATTTGATTATAGTTAGAATGCCTCTATTTACATCTCGAATTTTTCCTAAATTAACATTACCCGATGCCTCTATTATTTTGGGTATAATGATGCAGTGAGAGTTTTATTATTTGTATAATTATTTTAACAACTGGCACAGTTCATCTAAATTAGAGAACTCTCTTTATTTGAAAAAAAGAATAGTACTTTGATAAATTATCAATTTAGGAGATAGGACCTCAAGGGCTATGTCGAATGGAGGCCAGTTGAAAGAGAGATGTTTGCAGCTACTGTGCACACAAGAGAGAAATGTGTTGTCCCCAAAGAATAAAGCTTTCCCTGGGTGGAGGAGGGAGCCTGCAAAACTGAGGGCAGCTGAAACAGGTGACATAAGTGCCAGTGAACTATCACTCTCCTTCCTACTCAATGCACTGAATAAAGGCCAAGAGACAGTTTGAGAATCACGATGACTTCAGTTTACATTTCAAGATATTTTCAGATGCCAAGTAAATCTGACTCCTGTGCTACTTGAGGTTTTCTTTAAATTGTGCCATGTGTTCCTATATAGTGTAGGTATTGATGTTTTGTTGAATATGAAGTAGGTGCTGAATATTACATCTGGGAATATTCTATGTAACAAGCAGAACATACTCATATCAAGAAGTTAGAGAAAATCATGTGAATACGAGTGCACTTGAAAATTATAGAAATGTTATGAGAATGCTAAGTTTTCATATACCATGGAATTCCACCTAGATTTTTTAAAAATATAAACATTATACATAATATTATTTTTAAAGTCCATATGTAGCTTAAAATGTGCACAGAAAATAATGCGAAAGTGAAATAAAATAAGCCAACTGGTTCAGAGTTCTCATTTGCCCTGCAGTTAATTTATCTCATTTATGTTTCCAGATGTTGAACTCTAAAAATCCAAATATATGGAAAAAAAGCTTAACAAGTTTACATGATTGCTCTCTCTTTTGAAAATTCTTAATTTACCTTTTTCAGCTTCCAAATAAGTTAGCATCTCTCACAACTTTCGTTTAAATGATCAGTGGATGAGTTATGCTTTGAGAATGCAAATTACTCATTCAGCAGATATTTACTGACTGCCTATTCCATGCCAAATACTGTTGTAAAAGTTAAGTTTACAAAAAGGAAGAAAATATATTTTTCATCCTTTATATACTCAATAACTAGTGGAATGATAAGTAAACAATTTTTTTTTAGGCACATTAAAGCAAGTTTTAGGACAATATGTATCATATAATCTGACTTGTTAAAAATTTAAAAAAGATGTAGATGTGAATCCTTGTATGGAAATGCTGAATAGATACACAATGCACTGTAAATAGTGGGACTGGGGTCAGGAAGGAAGGGAGGAAAACTACGTTTCACTTTATATACTTTATATCTTTTTGTAATGTTTGGATGTATTTTTGGTGTGTGTATGTATGTGTGTATGTATACCCACACATGTATATATCTATTATATGTCATATAATATATAACATGACATAAGTAATATATAGTACTGTATAATACATAATAACACATTATATATAGAGAGAAAACCAGGAGCAAGTATGAAACATCACTTTTTAAAAATTAATTAAAATCTGTGTTTTACTCATACTTTCTTAATTTTTCCCTAATGTCTTTTTTTTTCTGTTCGAGAATATCATTCAGAATATCAAACTGTATTTAGTCATCTTGTCTTCTTAGGCTCTTCTTGGCTGTGACATTTTCTCTGGCTTTACTTTGTGACTTGGACAGTTTTGAAGATTACGGGTCAGATATTTTATAGAATGTCCCTCAGCTGGCATTTGTCTAATGTTTCTCTCATGATTAGACTTAGGTTATGAATTTTGGAAGGAAAGCCACAGAGGGAAAATGCCATTCTCATCACAGCATGTCCAAGGTACAAGCCATCAACATGGCATCACTGTTGGTGGTAATCATCTTGCCAAGATAGTTTTGTCAGGTTTCTCTGCTCTTGTAAAGTTACTCTTTTTCACCCCTTTTCATAATGGTGTCTTTGGAAGAAAGGCAGCATGCACAGCCCATACTTGGAAGCCTGGGCAGTTCCTGAAGGTGAAGGCCAGAAAAGTGTGTGTAGGGTGAAGGGCTAAGACTGTGGCTCCCATGAGTTTCTCACTGTCCTGTAGGTTACACTCAGCTTCTGGCAATTTGTCAAAATTGCCATTTCTGTTTTTCTACTAGTTTATGGCTCTAACGGTTTCTGCTCCGTGTAAGCAGATCTCAGCTATGACTCTCTGGAGTCCTCCAGCTTTCTAGATTTCAGGTTGTGGTTTTTCCTACCATCTCAGTTTGTTGATGAGTCTGAGAAAAGTCAGAGTTTTGGTTTGTCTCTTACTGTAAGGATGGTATATTTATTTGCTAGGGCTGTCAGAATAAAGGACACAGACTGAGTGGCTTAAACAACAGAAATTTATTTTCTCACAGTTCTGGAGACTAGAAGTCTGAAATCAAGGGGTCGGAGGTGTTGAATCCTTCTGAGACCTTCCTTCTTAGAATATAGATGGCCATCTTCTGTCTTCTCCATGTCTTCATATGGTCTTCCCTCCTCCGCACGTATCTGTAATCACCTCTTCTTACGAGGACAGCAGCCAGTCATACTTTATTAGAGCCCACTCTAATGATATCACTTTAACTTAGTTACCTATCTCCAAATACAGTTAAATTTTGAGATACTGGGAGTTAGAATTTCAACATGTGAATTTTGAGCACACGTAGTTCAGCTCATGACAATAACAATTTTTAAGCTCTTCACATGTTGGAGCTGAAACCAGTAAGTGTCAGTAAGCGAACGTCTAATGCCAGTGTTTTACGTGCAGTGCTGTGTGTGCTAAATGTTGTTAGCAAAACGTCCATGGTGAATTATGACCCAAGGGTCTATATTAGTCAGGGTTTCCAGGGAAACAGAACTAATAAGAGATACCTGTCTATCTGAAGACTTTTTTTTATAAATTGTCGGCTCACTTGATTACATAAGCTAAGTCCCACCATCGACCCACTGCAAGCTGGGGACTGTGCTGTAGTTTGAAGGCCAATGGTGTAGATTCCAGTCTGGGTTTCAAGGCCTGGGAACCAGGAGTGCTGAGGGCACGAGAAAATTGATGTTCCAGAATCAAAAGTGAATAATAGATACTGATTATTGCCAAACCAAAGAGGCTAATGTCTTCAACAGGAGAGGAATGTGACTCTATACTGTCAGGAGCTCAGCTGAAGGGGGAGCGAGAGCTAAGTTGCCAGGTGGCCAATGAAAGCAACAAGCCATAAATGAATGAATTTAGCCTTTGATCACTTACTATAACAGTAGAAGAGTTATTAAAAAAAAGAAGACACGCCGACTCCATTTTTCCTCATAAAGAGACCTGGAAATGAAGGGGCCTCCGTTAGAAATGCAAGTATGCGAAAGGGTGTGGCAGGCTAGGGGACCTGTTTTCTTCAGAGACTATGATGCTTTCCCTGTGCTCCATGCCTTGTGTGGGGAGGGCAGATTCTCCCTGTGTGCCCTGCCAGATAAAGTCTTTATAGTTGCCTATGATCATGCTTAAAAAATCACACGTAGGTTTTTAACCAGGAGTCAGATTCCTCATATACCACATTGTCCCTAGAGAAATTGTAACTTCAGAATAAAAGCAACTATGAAGCATGGATGTTAAAATAGTTTTTACATGGTTTGAAAATTTTGGTTATAATGCATTAGATGCCCTAATCAAGTGCATGTATACATTCACATGGAACAAATTTACTAAGAATTTCAGAAACTTTCTTTAAAGTCACTAAAGACTCAAACTGCTTTTCATTTGGAATTGTGAAAGGAAATTTGAAATCGTTGCAGAATCACTTAGGGAATAAAGTGAACTCAAATAGGAATCTGTTTATTGTGTCAAAATGAGAAAACAAGGAAATTATATTTCAAAAAGCAGTAGTTCTCAAACTTTACCTAAGAAAAGCTAACAAAAATGCTTATTATGGTAACAAATTCCAGACTTTCTGATATAATTTGTCACACGTAAAGCCTACATTTCTGCATTTTTAACAAGCTGGTCGAGGTGATTCTTATTTATATGGCCTTTAGAGTAAACTTTGAAAGACATTTCTCTATGATTAATTTGAAAGGAAATACTTTATTGTTGTAAAATGAAGGGAAATAGTTTGATATGGTGAAAAAAAAGTCTGGGAGATTTTTTAGTGTATTATCTGAGGTCTACCAATGAGTCTTGCTAAAAATCACCTAGATAATCTTTCTAGCTCTCAGTTTCTTCATTGTTAGAATAAGTGCATTTTATTATACAATTGCATTGTTTCCATCAAGTTCTAAAATTATATATAGCTCACTAAATTATATGTTATTACTATGGAAAAGTCTTTTTACTACTTTTAAAGTCAAACTCACGAATGCTTGAAGAATTTCAACTGTTTAATTGATGCAGCTTTATGTAAGTACTTCTCTGATCTGAGGGACATTCACAACCTCACATACACAAGGGCTACATTCCAGGAAATGAAAGTGTTCACCACTCTGTGGACTCCTCTGTTTATGTCAGGGAGGCCTTCGTGCTTCATTTTTGTAGCTAAGATGGATGATGAAATTTTTATAAAAGAGCTTGACATTGAGAGATTTATTAATTGGTCATAACATTTGGAGTGAAGACTATCTTAGGTTTCAATTATATTTTCACTCTTACTAACAAATGAATTACAAGCCCACATGAATAAAAATGAGTGTCCTGTACAATATGAACAAGTTCATTAACTGGAATTGTCCTGTGTTTTATATTTAGAAGAACAGTAAATCCTTTTTAGGGAATGGGGGGCAATGGGAACTATCAAACTCTCCATTCACATTCCTGAAATCAGTAAAAATTCAGCTTAATTCCTGTGCTAAAGGACCCATGTCATGATAATTCATGGTTATTTATAACTTCATTACCTATAAGATCCTTATTCATTAAAAAAAATAAACTTGGATCATTTTTTAATTAAATTTATTGGGGTGACATGGGTCAACAAAAATATATAGGTTTCAAGTGTATAGTTCTATATCACTTATGTTCACCACCCAAAGTCACCGTATATTTGACCCCTTTTACCCTTTTCTACCTCCACCTCCCTATTTTCTTCTGGTAACCACTAAATTGTGGTCTGTGCCTATGAGTTTTGTTTTTTTGTTGCTTTCAGTTTTATATCTAAATATGAGCGAAATTAGATGGTTCTCATCTTTTTCCATCTGACTTATTTCTCTTAGTATGATAGTATCAAGATCTATCCACACTGTCGCAAATAGCAGTATCTCGTCTTTTCTTATGGCTGAGTAATATTCCATTGAGTAATATTCCATATGCCACATCTTCTTTATTAGAGGACGCTTTGGTTGTTTCCATGTCTTGGCCACTGTGAATAATGCTGCAGTGAACATTGGCGTGCATACATCTTTATGGATAAATATTTTCAAGTTTTTTGTTTAAATACCAGAAGAGGGATCGCTGGGTCATATGGCAATTCTATTCTTAATTTTTTAAGGAACTTACATGCTGTTTTCCATAGTGGCTGTACCAATTTGCATTCTTACCAGCAGTGTATGAGGATTCCTTTCCCCCGCCACAACTTCTCCAACATTCGTTATTTCTTGTCTTGTTGATAATAACCATTCTAACAGGTGTGAGATAGTTATCTTTTTGTGGTTTTGATTTGTATTTCTCTAGTAGCTCGTGAAGTTGATCAACTTTTCATGTATCTGTTGGCCATTTGTATGTGTTCTTGGGAGAAGTGTCTGTTCAGATTATCTGCCCTTTTTTAAATTAGATTGTTTTGTTGTTGTTGTTGTTGAGTTGTATTAGTTCTTTATATATTTCTGATATTAACCCCTTGTTCGCAAATATCTTCTCCCATTCGATTGTGCTGATGGTTTATTTTGCTATGCAGAATCTTTTTTGTTTGGTATAGTCCCATTCATTTATTTTTGATTTTACTTACTTACCTTTGAGGTCAAATTTATAAAGTCCTCTCTGAGACCAAGGTTCTTAGTTTAGTACCTATGTTTTTAATATGTATTTTATTGTTTCAGTTCTTATATTTAGGCTTTTATTTTGAGGTAATTTTTGTGTATGGTGACAGATAGTGTAGTTTCATTCTTTTGCATGTTGCTTTACATACAATGGAAAAGAGAAAAACTCTTCAATAAGTGGTTCTGGGATAATTAGATTGTTTTTGTTTACTTATATTTGATAAGAAAGTAGTGATGGCAAAAACAGGACATTTTAGTGAATTCCTATATAATATACTATACTATACTACTTATATATGTACATATGCTATGTATACATACAATACACATACTTATACATAGTATGTGTATGTTTTTGTATACATTCATATATTTACACTCACATATAATGCCATAATGCAGTATTCTGGGCGTTCTGGTAAATGAAGTTATAAATTTTACTTTGATTATGATTGTTGATGAAAAACTGTCAATATTCTTAGAAGAGTTTAACCAATGGGCTAGTACAAGCAATAGCATGTTATAATAAAAATAACACCAGCCTGGTATCCAGAGACCCAAATTCCAATTATAACTGATAACCAAAGTCTGTGTGACTTGATCAGGCAAATAGCTTCTCTGTGTGGTTGTTTTCTTATTCATAAATTAAAGGCTTTGGAAATGTGTGGTTCAAAACAGATTTTTTTCCTAAGGTCCTATCAGCTTATATTGTCTAAAATTTAGTATTATAAATTTAAGAGTTTTCAAGTGGAGTGTAAATTATTCTTAAAAGAAGTTTTTCAGGCAAGTTGTAAAACAATGCTTAAGGTGTGGGTGTTACAAAGACGTCTAAGGTTGAATTTTAAAATTTAAAACAAAGAGCAGAAATTTTAAAAAGTAGCAGAAATTGCAACAGATGACATTAATGTGGGTGGAAGAATAAATAATTAAAAAAAACACACAGCAAGCTACATTAGGACTTAAATCATTTAAATTCTAAAAGATGAAAGCTAGTTCAGAATAGCTCTAAATTAGAACAGTGACACATCTCTGCCAAAAGAAATATCAAACAATTGTATATCATTAAGTCTAAGGTATCAAAAAGTAAAAGTACAAAGATGATTCTGTGTACATTATTAAATGTGAGTGATTGGTAATAATAAGTAATAAGATTTTTTAAAACCTGTGTCATATGGTAATTGGTACAGTAGCTATACCAATTTACATTCCCATTAGCAGTGTATGAGGGTTCCTTTTTTTACATAACCTCTCCAACACTTCTTATTACTTGTTGATAATAGCCATTCTAACAGGAATGAGGTGGTATTACCATATGACCCAGCAATCCCTCTTTTGGGTGTATCTACCCAAAAAATTTGAAAACATTTATTCGTAAAGATATATGCAGCATTATTCATGGTGGCCAAGACATAGAAACAACCAATGTCTTTCAACAGATGTTGGATAAAGAAGATGTGATACATATATTCAAAGGGATATTACTCAGCCATAAGAAAAGATGAAATACTACTATTTGCAACAGCATGGATGGATCTTGATAATACCATGCTAAGAGAAATAAGTCAGACAGAAAAAGTTGAGAACCATCTAATTTCACTCATATGTGGTATATAAAACTGATAGCAACAAAAGAACAAAAACTCATAGACACAGGCAACAGTTTAGTGGTTACCAGAGGAAAATAGGGGCGGGGGAGGTAGAATAGGTTAAAGCGGGGTCAAATATATGATGATGGAAGGAGACTTGACTTTGGGTGAACACATAATGGAATATACAGATGATGTGTTATAGAACTGTACACTTGAAACCTATATAACTTTATTAACCAATGTCACGCCAATAAATTTAATAAAATTAAAAAATAAGTTGTAACTCTGAAAGAAAGAGCAACTATAATAAATTAGGGCAGAAGGAAGCTAAGGAATCACTGAATATTGATAATCTCAATAATAGAAAAAATATGAAGAAACTAGAAGAAAGAATGTAAGTAATGCTACTACTATAAAACCAGAAGTGATTTTTATTAGGTATAATTTATTTTTTTTAAAAGAAAACTTTGTCTACTTGCCAAAGTCTAGGTTTCTTCCTAGAAATCATCATCCATGTTTTTGTTTAATCTCAGACCAATTGAGTATATGGACTTAGCAGGAAAGCCCTGGCTCTCCTGTGTTCTGAAACTTGATTCATGTATTTGTTCTTCTTTCACTAGTTTGGAATATCAAAGACTAATTGCTGACAGCTAATCAATTGAAGGCTGTGCCTCTACCAGGTCTTACCGTTCAATTATGCAGTCTTGTACCCCAGATCCTTCCTAGTATAATCATCTAACTATATCAAGGGGATGAAGGGGACAGACACTACCAGAGCTGACATACGCTTCTTCAAACTGTACTTCCATAATTTATTTTCTCTCCTTCGAATGTTGCTTTTAATATTAATTTAATCTTAGTTCATTTATAAATGTGCATGCATGGTTTAGTGTGTACATATGTGTACGTTTGGGGAACTAAAATAAAAATTTTTTAAAGATGAATTTTCCCTGAAAACTTTTATAGCTACTTATTATTTGGAAGATAGAGATTAATCATTTCCCTATTAAATCACTCCAGTGTTTTGAGCTAATTGAGAAATAAGTTGTGAGGAGCAGATAGACAAAGATCAATATATGGATTGCATTTGGGATGAAATTAATTAAAGACTAAGACTAGGATCGGTAGGGAAATGTGCTTCCTAATCATTGCTGTCTGCCTTTTTCCCCTTCACTGCCTCTGGCAGATCTGCATACCGCTAAGTCATCGGAAAATGGGAGAAGAAAACAGAGGGACTCAGTAATGTGGATCCTCTGCCCAGAAGAGTGTGTTAGAGGAAGCGGAATGTGGCCTTCCCAGTCAGCTCCACCGAGCAGTGGAATAGAATTCCTTTCCAACTATGAGAAATGTGAGATAATTTCTCACCCCGACTTCCCAAAACTTAGGACTGGCCCACTTTAGGAAATCTCTGACTCCAACTACGTTGAAGTTCTTATTTTCCTTTTATTTTTTTAATCATTTTACTTTTAACCTTTCCATCGCCTGTCAAGTGTGACTCCTATAAGGAGCATTGTTTTTCAATCACATCTGACAATGGTTCTTAATTATAAAAGTCATTTTACTTTCAATGTAGTCAAAGGATTTTGACCCTTTTCTCATTTGCCCCGAGATTTTTCCCTGGCAGTGCTTGCTGCTGCAGCGTTTACCCTGAGATAACTCACGGATTACAGTCCTAACCTTACCCCAAAGTTTGCCATGAAATATCTTGCATTTATTATTATTTTCACATCACTGTACTATATCCATAGTCTTTGGAAACAAATGACATCGTTCTATTTATAGCATTCTGGTTTTAGTAGTTCTGTCACTAGAAATGTCAAATCCTAGAAAATATAGCATTCCTACATGTGATGTGTAGTGAATGCTGGCAGTGAGCCACACTTTTTTCTTCTAAACAGGAAAAGGGTTGATTTACCATCTTCGTTGTAATTCTCTATTTGTCTCATATGTATTATGCTCCTTATTCTCATCTTTCTCCTGTTGTTATTTGTTGAGGTTATTTGTCGTTGTTATTCATGATTGCTCTCAAATAGCTTGCTAGGCTTACATTATTTAACTATTGTTTTTAATTATTGTTTATCCTAGAGATTATAACATGTAGACTTGGCATATTTAGTGGTAATATAAAGTAGCACTTATACCACTTTCTAGATAATTCTAGGAACTTAGAGCAATGAACTTGATTTATATCTCTCCTTCTTTTCATTTATTATAGTCATGATTTTAATCCTACATTTATTTATTTCATTTTTAGATACATTATCATTTTATAGTCAATGTTCATTTCTATCCATCCACATATTAACCTTTTATTTTTTAATTTACTATTTTCTACATTTTCATCTTTCTACCTAGAGTTATTTTATTTCTGCCTCAGGAGACCTTTAAGTATTTCTGTTAGAGTAGATCTGCTGGTGATAAATTATATAGATTTTTTATTTATCTAGAATCACCTTTATTTTGTCATCGTTCTGTGTAATGTTTTCCCTAGAAAGATTTCAAGCTTGGCAATATTTTTTCCCAGCACTTTAAAAATGTCATGCAATTGTCTTCTGGATTTCATTGTTTCTATTGAAGGGTAATTTTCTCTTTTTTAAAAAATATATAATGACATGTATCAACCATTGTGGTAATATACAGAATAATTTCACTGCCCTAACAGATGTTTATGCTCCATCTATTCTTCCTACCCTCTTCCCTGGATCCTAGCTCCTGGAACCACTGGTCTTTTGACTAGTTTTGCCTTTTCTAGAATGTAATGTAGTAGGAATCATACAGTATGGAGCCTTTTAAGATTGGTTTCTGTCACTTAGCAATATACATTTAAGCACTTAAGCAATATGTCTTTTCATGGCTTGATAACTCATTTACTTTTAGTGCTGAATAATATTCTATTGTCTAGATGTATCACAGTTTATTCATTTACTCACTGGATGATATCTTGTTTCCAAATTTAGGCAATAATGATTAAAACTGCTGTTAGCAGTTGTGTGCAGGTTTTGGGGTAGGCATCATGTTTTTAACTAATTTAGGTAAATACCAAGTATCAAGATTTTCTTTGTAAAGAAGTGTGTGTGTGTGTGTGTGTGTGTGTGTGTGTGTGTGTGTGTGTGTGTGTGTTTGGGGAAATTCTTCTCATCTATTGTTTCTTCCTTATTCTCTCTGCACATTCTTTTCTGGGACTCAATTTAAATGTGGTTTAGGCTTTTTTACTTTGTCCCAAATGTTTGTTACACTCTCCACCCACTTCTCTCTCTCATATTTAGCCTGTATATTTTCTACTGACCTATTTAGCAAATGATAACATTTTCGTCTGTGTCGGATCTACAGCTAAATCTGTCTATTGAGTTATTTTCAATTGCAGACTTATTTTCCTTAGATAGTCCATTAAATTAATTAATTAGTTTTTAAAAAGACATAAGTTGGTGAAATTTTCATCCTGTCATTTATTCTCTTGAACATATTATTACTATTATTTTAAAGAACTATGTTTTCTAAACCTAATACTTAGGTCACCTTGGGTCTGCTTTTGTTTTTTTCAAATTTCTATTCTGGTTTTTTTTTTTTTTTTGGTGACATGAATGACAAATTTTATTTGAATGTCTAAATTATGTATAAAATCTTTCTAGTCTCTACATGTATAATACCTCTCAGGAGTGAATTTATCCTGTCATTTAATAAGCAGGTTGAGTAGGTGATGAACACGTTAATTTTATAAGACTGAGCTGACTTGTGAGTAGGCCTAAATGTTCATAAGGCTTGATCCATTCCTATTTCCTCTATACCACATTGTCTCTGGCTCACTGTCTCCAAACCAAAAGAAATCATAAAATTATAGAATGTTATATATGGGAAGTACTTTAGAAATCATTAACCGAATGCTTTCAATTTTACAGTAGAATGAATGCCAAAGAAATGAGTATTTATTGGCAAGATTTTGCACAGATATTAAGTGGAAATCCAGAACTGGAACTCAGATACTTTATACCTCGGTGCAGTCTTCTTAAGTATCTGCCAAAGCAGTCAATTTTGTGCTTTTTTTCAGTGCACCTGTTGAGATCTTGCCTAATTTCAAAATGAACCTCTGTTAACTTAAGCTGATACATACTTTACTAGAATTTTATATTCTAGCTCATAACCGACTGAAAGTCTGAAGAGTATGGGTCAGAGAAGGCTCAGGATCTAAGAAAGAGAGCAGAGAATTTGGACAGCCTCAGCTTCAGGAGCCAACCAGTTAGAGATCATTGCTGGTAGCTCCAACAGTGGACCTCCTGGACCCCGCTGGATGCTGCCACAGCGAACAAATTTAAAATTTTTTATTCATCTTTGCCTCACTCACTCACAATTCAGAATTCTGGCCTAAAGTGCCTTATTTTACAAGCTTTAGTCACATGTCTTTTCTAGAGCAGTCCAGGGTGCAGAGTAAAAAGATTATAAGATCACATTAAAATACATTTATATCTGAACCATTACTTTAGTGTGGTGTACAGAAATCTTTCAGTGAAGAGACTTTGTTTTTCATCTAGAACTAAAGTGTTAAAAAATTTATACAATTAATAGAACCTCAGTATGCCCTTTTCTTATCTGTAAAGTAGGGATAATAATACTCGCCCTTTCCTAACAGAGATATTGCAAAAGTCTTAAAACTCAGAGTAAATGGCATATATAAATATAATTTTTTGGTATATGCTACCACAAGATAATAGCAGTGTTACTAAGATGAATAAAGACATTGCAATTTTTATAGCTGTCTTACCTATAAATTAAAAGTAATCTTTTTGGCAAAATCAGCAAAGCTTTACAAAAATTGGAGTGATAAATTCAAGCAAACATAGTTGATTCTAAAAATATGTTTAATACATGCAAAAACTGTAATCTGTCATTAAACTGAATGTTATTTGTAGCTGAATGAAGTTCATAGTTTTAGTTTTGTTTGAAGTCCCATGTCCAAAATTCTTTTCATTATTAAGGAAGTAGTATATCAATTTTTGGATTTCATTTTGTTCCATCGGTTACTAGTAAGAAATCTTAGCTTTTAGGCCATCATTCTTAGGTTCTCTGTACATTGTCCATTATAAATATGTCTGGGTGACCAATTGCAAAGCAGAGTAGATCTTGTGGCATTGGGATGTATATGAGATAAGAGACTATTCATCCTGTAGACATTCTCTGCAAAGAGGTCAATAAGAAATTGAGTATTAGACTGAATTCTTTTTTTCTTCATCAAGTGTTTGCTATGTGTCTAGACTGAGATTCATCAACATTCTTGTGAAACAAAATTGCAGTACCATGACTATAAGTTGGTTGGTAGTTGCTTTTCAGATTCTTATATTGAAACACATCTTAAAACATTCACATACAAAAGCACTAACATGTATCATTCTATTCTGGGTCAAAGTTTTTCTCTGTATTTGGAATGATACCATTGGAATGATACCATGATAGGCCAATCTAGCTTTTAAAAATATATTAGTATAATAAAACAGAAGGTGATTTTAGATGAACATTTTTTTTTAAATCACAGACTCCAAAAGTAACAGTTTAATTTCCAAATTCTGCAAGAAAGTTGTACTATATTTCTAGAAATAATTTATATATCATGATAGTTAATTTTGTGTCTCAACTTGACCGCCCAGATATCTAGTTAAACATTATTTCTGGGTATGTCTGTGAAGGTGCTTTGGGAATAGATTAGCATATGAATTGGAAGACCAAGCAAAGTGCATTACCCTCTCCAGTGTGAGCCCACATCATTCAGTCCATTGAGGGCCTGGATAGAACAGAAGATTAAGAAAGAATTTGCCGTCTCTCTGCCTGACTGTTGAGCTGGGACATTGACCTTCTGCCCTCAGCATCACTGGTTTTCCGGCCTTTAGACTCAACTTGGAGTCCATACCATTGGGTCTTTGGCTTTCAGACCTTTAAACTAACCACTGGCCTTCCCAAGTCCCTAGCTAGCAGACAGCAGATTATGTGATGACTTCTTAGCATTCATAATTATGTGAACCAATATTTTACAATAAATACTATATATTTGTAATAAATATTATATTTATATTTATATATAATATTGTATGTTTTATTTATATATATAATGTTTGTGTATTGGGCTCCTAAAGAGAAACAGAAGCAATAGAATATAAAGCATATTGCTTCTGTTTCTCTGGAGGACTCTGATGTACATGTAGATATTTATAGCAGCAGCTCAAAGCCATGGATGATAAACAGAATAAATGGCTTAATTTTCTCCTTTTAACCATATCTTATTATATTGCAGAAAAAAGAAATAGAAATAATCAAATAATAATTTACTTTTCATAGGCAAAAAAAGTTTTAAAGTTTTCCTGTGTAAAAATTTTCAAGAACGAACTGAAAGCCATCACCTCAAAATTATCCTAAAATGAGAAACAAGTAATTAGTGACTTGTTCTTTGCATGAGTCGCTGAAGTGGCAGGAAGACATGGATATAATGAAATCTATATTATATTAACAATTCTTGTTTAATATTTGACATTATGACATCAGTGAATGCATTTTTTCTCAAAAACATTAAAATATCTCCACTGCATTTTTTGAACAACATGGATAAAATTATTGATATATTTTATTTGTCATGATAAAATATTAGCAATGTCTTGATTTCATAAGAAGAAATAAAACTATGTGAAACAGACTTATTGCAGAAACCAGTCGAAAATAAGAGCATGTTTTTGCAAATGTGGAGGCTGTGTTTTAATGTTTAGTGGTAAGATATTGATGCATCTCATACATAGTATAATCCTCAGAATACATACCATAACATATAGGTTCCGATTTTGGAGGTTAAAGATAAACTCACAAAACAGCAAATCCAAAGACAAACTCAAAGCATTATTACTAGTGATGTCTCATGATGAAGTACATATAAGCTAAAAATTTGTCTTCTAAGCCTCACTGCATCAGATTGACCAGGTCTTACACTTGTCTACTCATTTGAAGCTACAATTATACTTTCTACATATACAAAACCAGTTCTAGAAAAAGAATTGTAAAATTATTTGAAATTTGAAATATTCTAAGTAATTGTATAATTTACAAATATAAATCTGCAAATGCTACTTTTATTAAAGACTGGATGGAATTCAAGCCCTTTAAGAAAACAAAAACTTTAGATAAAAAGGCTCAAAATCCTGAAAATATCACTGGCCCTAAATTTGATTTACTACACATATAATGCCAGGCAAGTCTCTTCATCCATCGTCCATTGACCTTATGAATAAATGTAATTTGTGATTTTACAGAGATTTTTGAACTGAAAATGGTCCCTCTACATCACTGTCAGTTTGGGTAATACTGAAAAAATATTTTGGACTACACCTAACTGCAGACTATGGCCCCCTCTGTGGGTGAGATTGCCCATCTTAGTCTTTGCCTCTGTCTTTACTTTGTATATATTGCAATGTTTTAGAGATTCTGTTCTAAACATTCTGTGAAATCATACACCTATGAGATGGGGAAAGTTTAGTGGGATTTTCCTGGTGAAGTTTTCTATTCCTATACTACATAATGAGATTTTGCCAAATTTCTTTGGGGGTACTAATGGTGCATATGTTTGCATAAGATTATATTCCAGATTTCATTGATCCTCAGATTATGAAAGCAATTTGCCTGGAGAGCAAGCAATACATGTTTAGGATTTAATGAATCATGGCTGATCTGGTAGAGAATCTCCTTTACATTTTAAGGGATTTTCTGTCTTGTATACCTTTTAACTCAATAGCTGAGGAAAAATTGGAAAGACTCAATGAATTTTAAACCCTTCAGAAAAAACTAAAATGAATATTTTGTTGTTCTAGTATCTGATTTTTGCATTTAAGAAATGCTCATGTCACTGGGGTGGTGAAAAAAATAATACAATTTTGAAATCTTGTTTTTGGGATATAATTCATAATCTGGGAATTGTGAATTGTGAAGATATTCATTAGATCTGGCATGATTTACAGCATTGGAAATATTCAAAGTGCAGGTTTTCTTTTGGGTGCATAAGGCAATTTTCTTTATTTATTAAATCTATTGGGGTGACAGTGGTTAATAAGGTTATATAGGTTTAAAATGTATAATGCTATGCAAACAAACAAGAACTTGTGGTAATTTTCTAATACTGTGTTTTTATTTTGAGGTATAAAAATGTACACACAAATACACGAAATGTAATCATTGAATCGACTTCACTATAACAGAATTAGTAACATATGGATATATCTCAAACACCAGTTTCTCAAGTTACATGTCTATCATACTAAAACTCTGAGAGAAGAAATGTGGATGTAATTGATTAGCAATTCAGGTTAGGGCAGTAACTGAAGTCGGCATAGGTGCAAGAACCTGAGATTCAGAGTTCAAATTAAATATCTAGCTCTTTTTTTTTTTTTTTTTAATGGAGAAGTCTCATAGCCAGTATGAGCTTCAGTCATCTGTCCAGATGAGATAGCTTTCTACTTTCTTGGATTGATATGAATATCAAATATATTGATATATATTTTAACTGAAGAGCATCATATAATTGTTATTTATACAGCCATAAAAAATGAACTTTGGATGTAATATAATTATATGGGTATCAGTACTGTTTAACTTTTCATTCAATCATCAATAAGATTAAAATTAACTTAAAATCCGTAGTTAATCTCCTGAAATCTTCTGACTGCCAACACTGGTGGTTTTGGCTTTTTGAAGCTTGGGGGTATTCTCATACAATTTGATTAAACAAACATTTATTGAACACTTTCTAAATATAAGTAAACCTGAACTAAATATGAGAAGAGAAAGAAGGGAGAGAGAGGGTAACAGGGAGAAAAGGTGAGAGAGAGAGAAAGGTTTCTTAGCATAAAGATATCTGGTAATACAGAACCCACATAGATTATGTCAATAAAATTATAGTGATAATAGCACTAGTTTGTATTTACTATGTACTTAGGGCCAGGAAAAGACCTAACTTTACTTTCATTATAACCCTGATTCTTCACAGTAAGTCTATGCTAGAGATACAAGTATCTCCACATTCCACAGGAAGAAAACTAAAGCACAGATATAATTAGTTAAATTGTTAAGGATTACACAGCTAGCATGATTAATTAAATTGTGATGGGTCATACAGCTAGAGAGTGGTAAAACGTGGTTATAATCTCCAGGGTAACTGTCCCTTTCAGTAATTTTGGTTTGAAAGTTCAAAGGTCAGGGTTTCAGAACCGAGTCAGGAAAGAATTATGAAGGGATAAATATTTAAATTTGACTCTTAAAAAACAATAGGCAAATGTGTAAGGGTGAGATTTTAAGCTTGAAAGTGTATGTATGAGTAGAGGCACAGACTAAAAGACAAATAAATTCAGGTATGCAAAAAAAAAAAAAAAACCCACAAGTTGCTTGGTGCTACCACGCTGAAGTGGGGAGGCTTGCGTGGTAGAAAGGTTTGCCAACTCTGGTTTATAAGGTGGGTGTGCCTTTGCTGTAAGTTTCAGCTTTAGCTCATGCATATTAGTGAGTTTAGAATGACTTCATGGCAGAAAAGTGAGAGTTTAATTGGAATATTTAGATCAAGCTCTGGCTATTTTAGGGAGTGTGAATTCAAAGGCGATGAGATTGGAGTTAGGCAGAACATTTAGAAGGATTTCAAAGTTATATAGTTGAGAAATGCTTGGAATCTAAGCTAAAACGATGAAAGTAGACATGGGAAAAAAAATGAATTTGAAAAATAGTTAAGTCAGCAGGACCCGGTGATTGTGCTGGGGAGAGTGCTCAGCCTGGGAGAAAGGCCTGTGGAAGTACTGTTATTATCATCTAAAATATTATGATTTCCACTCCAGTGATTTATTTGGAATGCCATTCCTATTCTTTTGAGTCTGTTTCTAATTTTGTATTCACAGTTTAAAAGAAAAAAAAAATTCTCTTGATTAATATTACTAGCTTAAGAAACTTAATCATTTCTATTTATTTAATAATTTTAAAAGAAAAGCTCTTTAGAACTTTATGCGATGCGTACCCAAGTGGGGACAATGGTAGGCTGCTTTATAAATGTATTTGACTACAAGACCATTCTGCCCAATATGCTTATTAAAATCTCAAGGAAACACTGTTTGGGAACATTACCTAAAGCCATGCTAGAGTTGACTTGAGCATTTTTCACATTTCATTTTCAGTTTGCTGGAATCTATCTATGTTTAAGGTATTGAAAAGCAAGCTTTTTAAAGTGTTGTGGGTATGAGGATAGTCCCAGGAGGAAGGCTACCTGGCCACAAATCTTGACTTCACCATCCAGTGTTTGGGTGTGCTGTAGCAAACTGCTTAGCTGTTTTGAATTTAACTTTACTCATCTGTAAAACTGGCATAATAATAGTTCTTGTTTCGAAAGACTGTTAGATTCAGAAGTAAAATAGCTTTGCATGTTGCTTAGCGTAGTCAGCATCTGGTGAAGTTCCACTGTGTAACTATTGTGAACTTAGTCCTTTTTAATTAGCTTTGTTTTGGCCCATGAATCCTGAAGTTTAGGTTTGCTTTTAAGTTTTATATGTTTTGAATGTATAGGCATTTATAATTAGAAAAGAAATAGAAAACAAGTGACACCCCTTCTGGGACCCTGTTTGAGTCGCTACTCGGATCTGGCCCAGCTGCCCGCTCCCTTCCGCTCCCAGCGATGCTCTCAGCTCTGAGTACTTTTATAGATTCCCAGCTTTATGAATAATTGTTTTTGCTTCCCTATGTTCATTTGTGCCTGCTGGGTTATTGCTTATAGTTATTTATTTAAATTACAACGTATACCTTTCAATTAGCTTATAAACACTGTGAATCCGAGAATAAGGCCATTTTATACTTTGGTAGGTATTCATAACTTAGAAGTTGATTAACAAATGCAGATGTTAAGGACTTTTCTAAATAATGGCATAAACATCTAAACCTTGTAAATAGTTTCCGCACTGCATATACCTGTAAAGATATCTTGCATAACTACATTTTCTGATTTTCAGCTTGTCAGATCCGAAAGTACTTAAATCATTGATTACATTTGAGGCTGTGCTATTACACTAAATAGGGAGAGACATGCGAATGGAATCGTTGTGAGATATGATATGGCTTAGAGTAGGATTTTAGAAATGAAGATGGACAGGACTGGAAGAATTCAGGATAAGTTTTGGAGCGCAAGTCTCAGAGGGGTTTTTTTTTTTTTTTTCTGATGAATTTGATATAAGGTAAGGAAAGAGGGAATCCAGTATTTTTAAAATTTTACTTGAGCGACTAGATTGGCGTATCTTTTACAAGATAAGAAAGAGTAGAAAAGAAGCACTTTGGGAGAGGGATGAATCAGGAGTTCTTTTCGGCACTGTTAATTTTGGGTTGCCTCATGGACACCCACTTGGATTACTCAAGGAGACAAGTGAATGTGTTAGAGTCTGAAATTCCAAGCAAAGTTAGGGCTTTGAAATTCAGCTTTTGGAGTAACTGGCATCGAGATAACATTAAGTGCCACAAGTTTGAATAGTCACTTAAAGTCACTGAAGTATTCACTATTTTATTCATTGAATAAAGTCCTATGTGTGTGTTTTTCCAAAAAATAGAGGCTGCACAGCAGAAACATAACTGCGATGAAACGGGAAAATCACAGTCAATAACATGGGTAAAACAAAAAGCTGAGGAGTATGGCTTCACAAAAGTTAGACAAGAAATGTGTCATGGAGAAGAATGTGGCATTATGTATTAAATGCTCCACAGGCATCGATAAAATTTGAACAGAAAGATCACAACTGGATTTGACCGTATTCATCTCATTGGAGGTCTTGAGAAAAGTTGTTTCATTGGCATGTTTGAGCATGAGGTCTGTTTGGAGAGGTTTGCAGAGAAAATGTGAGGTGAAGGAGTGGAGATAACAATAAAAGACCTGTTTGTTCTTTTTCAAGAAGTTTCACTTTGCTGTGTGCTGGTCTCAGGCTATAGATAACCAATAACGTGGCCGCACCAGTCCTTGTGGTTCTAGGTATGAGAGCAAGATGCCTTCAGCAATAACCATCAGGAAACTTGGAAAGAAAAAAGGATTATTCCTCACAAATCCTGGAAATTACATGGCACACAATAGAAGAGCTGAGCGAGTGGGAATGAGGGAGCACGAGTGTGCATGCGGGCCTGGGCTTCTGCTTTTGTTGGGGTTGAGGGTGGGGGCCTAGAGTTACTTAGACTCACTCTTTACTGGTGAATGTGAAACATAAGAGCTGGAATGTAAAGCTCAGGAAGAGAAAAAAAAACAAAGCATCCCAAATGGTCAGACATCAAAATCATCCAAGATATCTAAAACAATGGAGGCTGGGGGTGCGGGAAGAGGGGGTGGTAGCGGGGAGGCAGCCTGGCCCTTCATCTTGTCCTGTGACTGACAATGTGTTTATTGGAGATAGGCATCCCTGAAGTGGATGCCTTTTTGAGAAAGATGCCTCGTCAATCAAAGCTTAAGTCAGGCACTTGCATTACAGAAAGAGAAAACACAGCCGTCAGGGCTTAGACTACACAATATGAATGTGAGTTGGTATGGTTAGGAGATACAGGATGCCAAGGTAAATTAGAATTTGAAACAAAGAATGAATATTGTTTTTAGAATAAGTATGGGACATTCATTCATTCATTCATTTATTTATAGCATGTCTCAAACTTACTGCTCTATTTTTATTTGCTAAATCTGGCAACCTTAAACTAAGGATGATTTTTTCTTTTTTTTTAGGTTACAAAATAATAAAGTGTGTATTGTGATTAGAGGATAGAAAGAGAGAATGATGAAAAAGTAGATATAATTTCAGAAATTGGTTTTTTTAGATAATCAAATTGAATGAGACCTAGAGCACAAGAAGTAAGTTGGCTTTGAGAAGAAATGGGGCATTTCTCGTGTGGTAACCCAAAGTAAAACCAAGTACAGGACCAGATGCAGCAAGACATGTCGTTCGGGTGGTGGGAAGATGAAGTGCCTATCTACATGCATTATTTTTAATTGAAATATGGCCAGGGTCATAATTAACGTTATCTAAGCAATAATACCTATGAAATCAACAGTATGTTGCATTAGCTTATATAATTGAAACATATTAAAATAAATGTATATGTGATTTAATTGATATTCTTACAGGACAATGGTTTTCTGGATAATTTGCTAGGTACTGGAACTACTACATCTTGGAAATCAAACTCTTTAAAGTGTTGCTTATATTCAATGGATTCGTTTCACCTGAGATGTTTATTGAAGGGAACCAAACTTTGTGACCCCAAAACATGCTTTTTGGGATGTTGATTTTAAGCTGGTTATTTTTAAGAAACAAGAGACTGAGAAAGAACCTTTGACCCTCCTCCCCTTTTGCCTGCTTAAAGGAGATTCGGACAGTAAAACTCACCTTAGAAAGGGAACCTTAGCATATATGAATTAAGTGTGGCAGACAGGGAGACATCTAGCAGCTTGTTTATTGGACTCTCCCTCTCTGCTGTGTCTCAGTTTCTGGGTGGGTGGCCTGGCGCAAATTTGTTTACCACATGTTTGCTCTTTCTCACCTACCTGTGAGTTGCCTACTTTCCCTCTGAAATCCCATACCCCTGCCTGGCCCTATGTATCCTCTGGTCTCATATTCTTATGGCACCTCTTTATGTTCACACATTAAATTTGGTAATTTTTTTTTCTATTAATCTGCTCATGTTAATTTAATTATTAGCCTAGCCAGAAGAACTTAGAAAGGTGGGAGGAAAATTTTTTTTTTTTGCCCCCACATAATATCTTTTCACTAGTTGGTTAAATTTAAATTGCATACATATATTTTTAAGAGTTTAATGTTGACACATTTTGTTGCATTTTAAATTGTGTATATCAGCATAACACACTAGTGACTTCATGAATAGTGTACATATTATTCATATAATAATATGCTCGAGTGTTCATGAAGATCAATAAAATCACCAGGTAGTGGTTATTACTATTATTATCATATATTTATGGAGAAAACAATAGTAACCATCATGGGTTAAACCAGTCCACTTACATATTGAGAGGCTAAGGAAAATAAATGCTAGGAGATTGTTTATCGAAAGGAAACAAAGATGTTTGCTTTCACTAAATGTGGAGTTTACCCAGTTTTCCCATGTGACTAGTACTTTCTTTTTAGGTCAAATGAAATTCCTCATATACTTGTATGATGTTAAACAGAGCTGGGTTTGAAACCTGACTCTTCTAGAGAAATTCTCTGAACTTCGGTTTTCCAGTCTGTATAAAAGAGGTATGAAAACAGTTTTATAGGCTTAATTTAAGGATCATGAAAATAACAAAGGAAGAGCCAAGTGGAGTACCTGGCATCTAAATCGCATGCAGCATCATAAATAATGTCAGTAATTACTAATCAGAGTCTGCTAGGGGGCAGCTACTGCATTAAGTACTGCATATAAATTAATTTAAGCCTTGTACTAAATCACTAGACTAATTCTATACGGACAGAGACTGACCATTTGTCTGTCCATTTTTGCCCTGGCACATAATAAAATGTAAGTTGGTGAATGAGTTATTGAAATAAACAAGCCTGTGGAGGAGGCATTGCTATCAGTACCTTACAGAGGAGGAAACCAAGCACAGTTGTTACCGTTGGGGGCGATGTGAACTTGGGTGTTGCCCCAGTGGCAGGGTGGGGGATAAAGGCACAGAAGGTAATTAGCATTTTTCCTTGGTTCTTCCTCATTGACGCAGCGAAGAATCACAGGTCAGTGAGATTTAGAAAAGATTTATTAAAAGTATGTTTTAGAAAGACAGAGCACGCTCCAATGAGGAACATGATTTTGGGGGAGAGAGCTCTAACAACCCAGAAATTGGAATCTGAATTGTATTTGGGCCGTGATGGGTGGTTACAAAGGCGTTTCTAGGTGATTCGCACGTGAGGTCATTTTGATTGACCCTTAGCTGCCGTATAACTCTTCGCCTAATGCTCATGTACTTACCCAGAATTCAGTCTGTTATAATTAGATTCATAAACTTCCGGGCATTATATTGATGGTATTATAATGATGGTATAATGAGTCTGAGGTTCTGCGCAGGCATCTGTGACCAGATTAAACCAGCTATAGATTATGGTTCTCCTGTCCTTCATCTCTGGGGATGCAGGAGGGATTCTCTAACTTCCAGTAGGGTGTTCTCTGGGTAGTTTATAGGCTGGGCCCCTATTCCTTTGCTTCCCTGTCGTTCATGTCTGACTAGCTACCTAACACAATGATAGAGCAAAAATCTAGAATCAGTGTTAGCTCACTCCAAAGTTCATGGTGTTCACCACCATGCTAATAACTGCACAATTAATAGGAATTATGGTCACCTTTTAGAGGAAATTTACTTGGAGGAATTTATTAAGAACATATATAGTACTACACCAAAATAATAAAAATGAAACAAGCATAGTTCTATGGAAATTCAAGCATCCATTTTCCATGCATGTACAGTGTCTTCATTTTCTTCAACAATGTTCTCGAACATATTTCCAGACTGTGATAATCTTTTTTTCTTTTGAGAAGTGTGGGGTGTTTGGTGGGAGGTGGAAGGCTAGGCGACATTGGTGATGATGAGCTAGAAGATTCTCTGTCCCCAGTTTAGCCAGTTAGGAGGACTTCTTTTTGCTCTTTTTTTATTTGTGACATTTTTGAATTGTACTAAAAATTGTACCCTACCCAGGAACATTCAGAAAATATGTTGCAAAGTGCAGAAAGGGATGTTCAGTTAGTTTAGTTTTGAGTAATGGGAATGGAAGTGGCTTACTCTGGGAACCTTATCTGTATTTCAGTTACCTGATTACCATACTGTTTATGAATTGCATGCAGGTAGGAATTTGAAATCCCACGGCCATATTTTTTCACTTACCCAGTGCCCCCTTGGTTTATATTTTTGTCCCAGCTCTTACCGAGAATATGAGAGGCAGTATGGCATAACAAAGAGCACATAAGCTGTAGAGTTACACAGATAGGGACAGCACATTTTTAATTTTCATATTGACGATGGGAAGCAAGTTTTTCAAGTACATGAGAGATTTTTTTTTGTTTTCAATACACATTTAATCACAAAATAGAGAGCCAGAGTTTGTCTGTTTGGTTTTCTATTGGTTTATTTATTTGGCAATTAGAAAAGAGAAATTTAGAGTATACTAGGATTTGGCATTTTTTCCTAAATATTTCTTTCATGAGCTCATAAGAAATATTGTAAGGGCAAAATCATAGTGAAAATACACTAGGATTACATATAATCGGTCATCAATCAGCAATATCATTCCCCAGATATGTCAGGTAAAATCATTTCTCTTATTCTTAGATGAACATTATAAAATATTTCATACTGGTGCAGCCCTGTCAAGAGGATAGAAGATGTGTTACTTATGCACACACACACATTCATACACAGCCATCTTCATACACACACAACAGATTAAGAGAAGAAAATTAATGAGGTCATTTAACCAATGGGTTATTTAGGAATCGGTGGGTTGCTAATTGACAATTTAGTTGTTTGGTTTAATTCAACTGGTTATCTTCAGAATAAATGCTTACAAGTCAATCTCCATTTTTTACCATGCTGATTTTTGTGTTGAGACAAAATTAGAGTGCAAAACCGATAATCAAATTTGACTGAATTGGCTACTTAATTACTTTGCTCTGTGACTTTGGAGCATCTTTAACCTTCCTAATATTTAATGTATTCGAATAGTGTAACAATGTGATTAGTAACATAGTCATTTTGCCAGGGTGAATGGATCAATAAATCAATCTAATAATGAATATTTACTGATTGATTGACTTAGGTTTAACACTGTGCATGAGATATCTTTGTTTTATTTAAATTCTCCTCACAGATCAGCAGAGAAGACAACAGAAGCCCTGAGATTTTGTTCTCACTTTTCCACCTACTGTGTGATCTTGTTCTGGTCATTTATTTTTGCATGTTCTCAGTTTTATCAGTAATTAAATATCAACCTTTGACAAGACAAGCATAGCTTTTTTAATGTTCTAATATTCTAAGGGATTTTATACATGATAATCATGATTATGAGAAAGATAATAATAGAAACTAATACATACTGTATTAGAAACTAACACAAACTAATACATAGAGTGTTTACTCTATGCAAGTATTATAATAAGTATTTTACATATATTTAATCTGCACAAATACCTTAGGTGTAAGAATTGTTAATTTTCTCATATTATAGATAAAGAAACTAAATTTTAAAAAAAACACTAATAATTTAACAAATGTTTACAGTTAGTAAATGCCAGAAGAGATCATAAACCAGTTTCTGCTCATACACATCCTGTGTTGCTCTCCCTCCTTGGTACAGCCACTTTTCACAAATATCGTCCACCACGTATTCCCTTGTTATAGGCATCAATAAAACAGAAGTAACTGTCTCAAGACTTAGCAAAAAATATGAAATAAAATAAGTCCACATTAACTTGCCCATGGGGATGGTGGCTTTTCAATTAGAATTAGAGAAGTAGAGAAACTCTCACAAGTGGGATAGGAATTGCCTCTGTGCCCAACTTTTACCAAATGGGCATTGTTCAGAAAAGACCAACGCCTACAGAATTGGTACAGGCTTGGAAAACTTTAGAAACCCAGACACAACTGCAAGATTGAAACTCATTAAATTTAATGACTTTAACCCAGTGATTTGACCATAGCTCCTTCTTAAAACTCAGACTCATTAGCCAAACATAAGGCTTCTTTATAAAGAAGGCTTCCTCTGCTGTACACTGCAGATGTAGAATTTGAAAGATGCTTCAACATATATTGGCTCTTCAGAGCAAACTTGATTCAACTGATGTATCTCTCCTCCTGTGCACAGGGAAGATCAGCATAAAACCCAGCACTTTTGCTAATTCCCAATGGAGCACAGACACCTGGAAGAAAGACATGATTTTTTTACCACCTACAGGTTTCCACTGGGAAGTGGAGAAAAGAAATAGAACCACTGAGACCAAGAGGAACATTAATAAGTGCTGCTGTCATTTCAGGAAAAAAGGTTTTTTTGAAACAAATACAAGAAGAAGCATCTCTAAGACAGTTGTGCAATATTCTTTTCTTCTACTAAAAAGGAAAAACACGACAAAGCAGAGAAGCAAAAGAGGACTGGAAAAACAGATAAATAAAATAACAGGTCAAGCTCCTGGAGTTATGTTTTAAAAAGAGAAAGAAATAGTGAAAGGAGAAGAAAATTTAGTTTATTTTTTAATGTAATATATATGTACAGGTATATGTGACTGGGCCCATTAGTATATTATGCATCTGTAGAAAACAGCTCTGGTTATAAAAATAAATTATGCACACAGGAGCTTATGCATTCCAAGTCATTTGTGTGCTATAGACTGTCAAGTGTAGGCTCTCTAAAATACAAATTCCAAAGCAAGACTGTAAAAAGAAAACAGTAATCAAGTTATTGATTTGGAAAAAAGAAGCAAAATGTAATCCTTTTTAGTACTCCCTACTAATGATCTATTATTTATATTTTTCTTTGGCGCATATTAGTTTTTCCCTCAAAATATAATTGTTCCTTTCTTTCTCTTTGTGTGTGTGTGCATGGGTGTGGTACTTTTAAAAATTGAGGGCAATCGATTATATTATTTTGAAAAATTGTACTATGTGAAAATGACTTAGTCTGATCATTGTTATATTCATTTTAACATAAATAATCACTGAAATGTGTTTCCCTTCAACATATACTTTTTTTTTCATTTTTAGAGGATATCCTGAAATTATCATTAGAGATTTTGTGTATGCTTCACAGAAACTAGTTTTTAAAAAAAATATTCATATTGATAAACTTAAAATGAAATAAGATTTCCATATTTAATCTTTAATTGCCAACCTTTTTTTCTGTTATCAACCCACAGTGACAGTAGCTCTCTTGACACATCAGGCAGCCTGTCTCTGACGTTATTTTTAAAAATTAGACAACTATGTCTGGTTCAGATCGTATACCCCTAGTTTTGCACATTACACGTACTTGATAAATTTCATTTATTAAAAAAAATGAAGTGGCTTAAATGATAGTCCTAGATGCTGCAAATAATGATCTCAGATGGAAAAAAAAATAAGCTACCTGAAGCCTTAAACACTTTTCTTGCTAGTCTGCCCACAGAAGCAATGCTATAGAAAGAAAAAAGTGACACTTCAGTGATTTAATTATTGCTCCTCATTACATATGTGGCTTAATATAGCGTACAGATCAGAGATGACAGTATAGTCATCTTCCTCCTGTTAAAATCTATAGCATACTCATAAGTAAAGCTCTCAATTTATTGTTGTTGCTACCAAAATGCCCATATTTCTCTGGAAGGAGAATGTGATACTCAGACACTGTATTGCCAGTTTTACTAACATGTGGTCTGCTGAGGGAATGCCTACACATTTCAGTGATATTTTAAGTATTTGCATAATAAGAATCAAAATGTAGCCATGTAAGTATGTCCTTAGGAATTATCATAGCACTCTAGAATTGTGTATTTGCAAAGGACATGAGATGTTACTGGATCTCTTCTATTTCTACATAATCGAATGACGGGGTTGTGAATATACTCTCAGTAATTGATACCACTTACTAAGCACCCTTCCTGTTTATAACTGCACTTCCTCATGTTGGTACTTAAAACTTATTTCCTGACTTCCAATATTTGCAAATGATTTGCCAGTCTGTCCCAGATTCCTCTTCTATATTCATCTTCCTAACAAAAGTTCTTATAACACTACATTTTATCAAAAAAGAAACTGTATGCTTTTTCAATGCCTACTAAATAAAGCAGTGATGATTATGCTATTTCACTAGCCTAGAATTTTCAACTGTCTGCTTCTATAGCTCTTTATGTGAGCAAATCCAACCTTTTCTTCAAGATTCTTCCAAAATGCAACAATTCATTTGTTTATTCTATCTATTAATTTAACCAACATTCATAGGCATCCATTACGTGGCAGGTACGACAGTGACAGTGAATCAGATGAATTCAGCCTTTGTTCTAGTGGTACTTACAGTCTAGGACCATTTCCTCCCCCTCACAGCAGTTTCTTCTTCCCTTGCATTTTTCTAGCACTGTATTTGTACTTTTATAACTCTTTCTTTCTACTTGTAGTTCATTTTGCTTTCTTCATATGTGCATATGCAACACATATACATGTACTTATACTAAATTTATATTAATATTCATGTTTTAATGCACCTTTTCCACTTACGTATTGCTATTTAAAAGACTACTCCAAAGCTATGTCTTAAAACTTCAGTCACTTTCCACTCATGATTTCATGAAACAGGAATTTGGTCAGGGCATAGCAATGATATCTTGTCTCTTTTGTTATGATGTCTGATGACAGGTGAGGTGGCTAAAATGCCAAGGGGCTGGAAAATCCAAGGACTAGCCAAATACCTTTTTCTTTCTCTACAGAGTCTCTCTGCAAAGAAGGTAGCCTGAACTTCCTCATAGCCTGATGACCTCAGGGAAGCTGGAGTTCTTATATAGCTGTTCAAGGTTCCAAAGACGAAGCTTCCAAAAGTCTCAAGTAAAAATAGAAGCTTTATAGAGACCTGGCATCAAAACTCACTTATTCCACATTCTATTGTTGAGGCAAGTCAAGAAGGATAGCCCAGATTTAGGGTGAGTTTAATGTCTTAAAACATCAATTACGGTTTCTGGTTGCCCATGTAAGGAGTTTGGAAGTTGCCAGTCTGTCTTGATAGCAAGTAAAAAGCTGAACAGAAGTTATATAACTTTCAAACTAA
>NW_006441953.1:16716139-16735101 GCF_000325575.1 Pteropus alecto | reverse complement strand
AAAAAAAAAAAAAAGTTATATAGAATGCAAAACTATGGAATTCCCAGAAGGTAATATAGGAGAAAACCTAGATGACATTGGTTATGGTAATGACTATTTGGATACAACACCAAAGGCATGATTTATGAAAGAAATAATTGATAGCCTGAACATCATTAAAATTAAAAATTTGTGCTCTGTGAAAGACACTGTTAAGAAAATGAGAAGACAAGACACAGTCTGAGAAAAAATATTTGCAAAAGTACAACTAATAATGGACAGCTTTCCAAAATATGCAATGAAATCTGAAAACTCAGCAATAAGAAAACAACTCCATTAAAAAATGGGTCAAAGACCTTAACAGACACCTCACTAAAGAAGGTATACAAGTAGCAAATAAACATGCAAAAAAATGCTCACATCATGTATTACTAGAAAAACGCAAATAGAAACAATGAAGAAACCACTATGTACCTATTAGAATGGCCAAAATCCAGAACACTGGCAACACCAAATGCTGGTGAGGATGTGGAGACACAAGAACCCTCATTCATTGCTGGCGGGCATGCAAAATGGTACAGCCACATTGGAAGACAGTTTGGCAGTTGCTTACAAAACTAAACATTCTCTTACCGTGTGATCCAACAGTCATTCTCCTTGGTATTTACCCAAAGGAACTGAAAACTTATGTCCATACAAAATCTTGCACATAGATGTTTAGAGCAGCCTTATTTGTAATTGACAAAACTTCTAAGCAACCAAGACATCCTTTAGTAGGGCAGTGCATAAACTGTAGTCCATCTAGACAATAATTATTCAGTGCTGAAAAGAAACGGGATGTCAAGCCATGAAAAGATATGGAGGAACTTTAAATGTATATTACTAAATGAAAGAAGCCAGTCTTTAAAGGCTACACAGTTTAGGATTCTAAAAGGACAAAACCATGAAGACAATAAAAAAGATCATGGTTGGTGCAGGGGATGGATAGTCAGTGCATAGATTTTTAGGGCAGTAAAAATTCTCTGTATGATGCCAACATGATGGCTACCTGCTATCATACATTTGTCCAAGTCTATAGAATGACAGCACTAAGAGTGAACCCTATGGAGTAAACTGTGGACTTTGGCTAATTATGATGTGCCAGTGTAGGTGCATCAATCATAACAAATGTACCAATCTTTTGGAGGGGCATTGATAATGGGGGAGGCTGTGCATGTGCAGGGCAGGGAGTATATGGGAAATCTCTGAACCTTTTCCTTAACTGTGCTGTGATCCTTTACTTACTCTAAAAAAATAAGTCTTAAAAAATCAATCATTTTAAGTCTCATGATTTTGTGGAACGGGAATTTAGTTAAGGCACAGCACTGATGACTTATCTCTTAATGATAAGAGCACCAAACTGTTAGCCATCCTTAATCCACTGTAGTATGGATCTTGTGTTTCCCAGCAGACAGGACATCTCTGAGTGCATCTTTGTATTACTTCAGGGTGAATGTTAGTACAATTAACATTAGCTCTTGCGACAGAGTTCACAGTCTCAGTGGCTTAACATTACAAAGTTAATTTTTCATTTACATTAAATTCTAGTGCCGGTTATGAGCTTCTTGTGATTGTTCTTCTCCAAGCAGTGACTCATGTACTTGGGCTTCTTCAGTCTTGTAGTTAAGCCATCCAGAGCATAGTAGGGTAGTAGGGTAGTAGAAAGCTAGAAGATTATTTGGCATATCTGGAGCATATCTGGATGTCACTTATATCATTTTACCCTCATTCCATTGGCCAAAATATAGCCATATTTCCTAGTTTCCTATTTTCCCAATGAATAGGAGACTGGAAAATATCAAGGAACACTCGAATATTTGAACTAGTTATTTCTGTTACAGACCTTTTCCTTCTTTCTATATAGTCATTGTGTCTAATATCAAGATCGTCTGAGTGATTTCTAATCCTGTCCATTAGCCTAATCAGTTTGTAAAAATTCATTCCTCTTCTTAATCCAGTGATTTATGAACAAAAAGTAGAACATGATATATGTCTCTTTTCACACCTCATACATACAAGTAATATATACTGATGGAGGACAGACAATTAACCCTCCCATATGGGAGAGTAAGTACGAGGAACACGCAAGAGTGAGCCCTTTTGTTTCCTTCTATCTTAGTGGTACCTGGCTCTGGTCTGAGTTCTTCCTTTGCTAGCACCCATTTTGGCCAAATCTGGAGAAGGAGTGGGAGTTCATGGCAGACAATGTTTTAGGCACATCCAGTATTTTTCCTTCCCCAACCTTTAGCTGAATCATTTTTTCAAAAGCCTCAGGTTCCTTTCAGTGGAGAACAGTATTTAGAAACCAAGATTTGGGCTCTAGTTCTGTTCCTTCTAATGAGGTTTATGATTTCATTTTTCAATACATTTTCCTATATAACAGAATAGGCTTCTGATTTACTTGTCTTCATTGAGTTCCATGTGTCAGTAACCAAAATTTTTTCAGAGACATATTTCTTAAATCTTTTTTTCTTCTTTATTGGCATTAAACCTCTCTGTGAACTTAATGGCGGCTTCCTTAAGACTATCTAGTTTAATGATGAAGTTAATATCTACAGTGTTATCTTTGCCCTGATAACACTATCCAAACAAAAAATTTTATTAGGATATTTATTCAAATGTGATTTATATCGTTTCTAGAAGCAGTAAGATCTTACAAATCTGATTACTCAGAGTGATCAGATTTGTTTTACTTTAACTGCATTTTAGTAAACATGAAGAAAACTTCATAGGACATAAGAATATATAGCTTTGTATAATTTTGAAAATTGACCATGTCTGTGTAACCACTAACCACAACAAGAAATGGAACATTATCAGCTCCTCCAAAATCCTTCCTCATGCCCTCTTCTGGATATTATCACACTTTCACCCCAAAAAGTAGTCATTGTGCTGACTTGTAAGGTTGTATAATTAATATTGCTGAATTTTGAACGTTACTCGAATGGAATCCAACCAAATATTCTCTAGGATCTGGCTTCCTTGATTCAAAATTATGTTTGTGAAATTTAGCTATACTCTTTATATATAGTAGTTATGTAATAGGTATTATGCTGTATAATATTCCATTTTGTGAATATTCCACAATGTATTTATACATTCTAATGTTGATGGACATTTGGGTAGTTTTTAGTTTTGGGCTATTATGAAGGCAGCTGCTGTGAACATTCGTATACATGTATTTTGGTGAACATATATATGTTCTGTTTGGTATATTCTTAGGAGTGAAAATGCTGAGTCATAAATATATGCATAATCAGTTTTGTAAAATATCGCCAATTTTCCAAGGTGGTTGTACTAAATTACACTCCTCTAGCAGGGTGCAGGAGTGTTATTTCCTTCCAGGCCCTGAATCTCTGTTTTCAATAATCTCTTTATTGTCTTCGATTTCTGCTTGCACTCAAGACAATATTTCCTGGTCTTATTTGTTTTCTTCAATACCTTGCCAAATGGACCAAAACATATTACAACATTCTGTTATTTGATGTACTTTCCCTAGATCTACTATCTCAGAAAGTGCATGGGTTGTCTCTGCATTTAGAACAGACAGTGGGTTTTTCAAATGTTTGTCCACAGCTTACCACAGATGAACATTTTGTAGCTGCCGATATCAGTTGCCTCACTGCACACTGCCTGACCACTAAGTCAATGCAACATGTTTTAGTTTCTAAAGCAGCACACAACTTCAAGGGCTGATTCCAGTACTCAGCAGCGAACCATCATTTGGTATTACAGTAAAGAAAATCTGAAATCATAGTAGGTTAACATAACAGAACTTTACTTTTTGCTCACATCATACACTGATTCAAAGCAGTTGGCTCTCTGTCTTGGAGCCATGTGGCCTCTGTAATCACCAAAACAAGGGAAGAGAAAACTCGAGGTTCACGTGAGATATTTTTTGGATTGTTTATAGTAGTGGCTTTCATCAGTTTCACCTAAACCCTATTTTTGAGTCCCCAGACCCACCAGTTTCAACCTAAGTGCATGCTGAGAGGTTGAGGAACCTAAGGATATTTGGTAGCAATAACGATCTGCACAAGGCAGCGCATCAAAGCTTTGTGAGCATGAGTCGAATGAGTGGACATGAAAGCAAAAATGAATCTTCTGTGTTATACCTCAGTACAGGTGTGAGATATGAGAGAGAAGTAATTTCTCAAATCACTCGCTCATTACCTCCCACTTCTAATTTTATATACATATACATTATATAGAGAGATATTTATATATTTGCTATGTATTACATATCATATGTAATAGAGCATACATCTCAATATCGAGTAGTCAACGATGTAAGTATCTAAACTTCGAATGATGACATCATGTTGACTTTATTGTTTTTCCACAGAAGCAGCCATTAATTATGATTCTCATAGGCAAATAAATGAAATCAAGGAATGTTCTGGCCACTTATTGCTCCTAAATTTCACTAAGAGGAAATTAGTGTGAACTGATCTCAATTAATGAGATAGTCTTCTGAATACTTTTCTTCATGTGCTACCTCTAGGAATTAATTCCTACCTCCAACTCTCTACCTAATTGGCAGAGCCAGCCAAAGTTAATGGCTCTTTTGAGAGCACTTTTATAATTTATTAATCATGTTTTAATTACTATTTGTCAATGCTCACACAGTTTGTTTAAAATAACATTATAAATAGCTGCTCTTTATAATTCCTATTGGTTTTACTGGTGAAATCTTCATTATCATTGCAGTTTCTTCAGTACAGCTATGTTTTAATTATTCGTTATTTTCACCTTCTAAGAATTATTCCCTACTCTAATGCTCTAATGCTTTTCTCGATTTCCTATATTTTTAACCACTGTGCTGCTTACCCAATGGTTCATCAAAAAATGTTTGTTGAAATGAATGTAAACTAAGGGTTTTATGTGTCTTTGCCAGTTTGTATGATTTAAATTAAATTCAATTGCATATAACCAAGAGAAAAAAATTAATAGCGAACACACATTTTTGTTCTCTCTTCTAAGATTGTGGAGATAAGTAGTCCAGGGTTGCTTTGTCAGTACTATAGATTTGTTCAGGTCTTAGGCCATTTTCTTCTTTCTACCCCACTTTCCTTAAAGTGTGGCTCTTGATCATATGGTTTAGGATGGTTGGTAGAATGTCAGATGTCACATCTGCTTTACAGGCACCAACACGAAGATACAAAAGGGAAATAGACAAAGGATTCATGCAAACTCTCTTTTGAGGTTGTCCAGAAAAGGCCACACACATTCTACTTACATAGTTTTGGACAAAGCATATTTACAAGGTAACACTTAGTTCCAAGGGAGTTTGGAATATGTAGTATTATTTCAGAAGGTCAATGCTGGGGAAAATGTGAGGTTTTATAGCTGAGGGAAAAAGTTTTGTACATATGTAGGTCTAGGAAACCTTCAATCTTTGCCAAAACCAGAGGAAGAAAAGCTAGAATCCCTGAGAAGTTCAGAATAATAGTTCATGATCACTGGCTTAGAAGTCAGAATGGCCTAGATTTGAAATCATGCTTGACTGTTTTTTAACTGTGTGAACTTGAATAATTAGCTCCTCCTTAAATTTCAGTTTGCATATATGTATAATAAGCATACAATTTCTCTAATATTTTTTCTTTTTTTGAGGTTTTAATAAGACTATGTAAGGCCTAAGTTCTAACCACTCAAATGAAATTTCTCAGTATCATTATTGTTTTCTTACTTTTACCAGCAATTGCTTTATTTAGTAGGTAAAAATGGACTTGTAGTAAGAAGACATGGTAAGATTCCACCAATCATACTGTCTTCCTGAGGATCAGTGTTCTGATCTGTAAAACAGGTCAATCAATAGTTTTTCTTATTGTTGTGCTGAGAATTAAATAGAATATCTTATATTAGATTTTCCTATACGAAATACAGACTTAGTAAATATTGATTTATTTTTTGTCCTCATTTGAAATCATATATATTTTACTCTTCTGTGTAAATGGATTAAAATATATGTATCGAACCCTCAAAGCCCACAAATAGATTTATTGAATCCCCCAAGTCTAGAAATATATTTATTGAATCCCCCAAACCCAGAATATGCTAAAACTTCAGTGGTGGCTGCTTACCTGACTGGTGTGCAGATATTTAGAGTGGATTAGGTCTATCAAAATTTACTGTTCTATTAGGGTTTTCCTCTGAAATTCAGTAGCACGAGTTTTAGAATAGAGTATGTGAGTTACTTCTTACCTTGCCTTTGAAATAAATTATGATTAGAGATCAAGAAATGACCTTTACTGCACTAAGTTAATATAAATGTGCAAAAAATATGAGGAGAAAAATGCCTGATATGGCACCTACTAGGGGCTCAATAAATATTTGATGAGTAATTAATTAATGATAAGATAGATAAATGAATATATTTATGTCCTCTTCATAGCTTCATCCCTTGAGTCTTTTCTACCTAGGAATCTTCAAGAACTGATGATTTGGCCTCTGCATGGTTGCAGTTATGTTTCTTGTGTTTATTAGATTCTAAGTCATACTGGCAGCTCTCTTCTTTACTGTTAGGTTTGGTGAACGTTACAGATTCCACTAAATGAACCATAGCAAATATACAATGAATCTTTGCCAAGGGGATGGTATAAATTGGGACAATTACTTCTCAGTAGCATCAGTTTTTCAGTAAAAACCACATAGCATTGGTGAACTGCAATAAAAAAAAAAGGCTTGTTTTCCTGAAGACTGTCAAAGTAACTTCATAATCATTGGATTGTTGATTAAATTGACGAGAAATCTGTATCCTTTCTTTCAGTTTGGTGGTTTATTAATGACTTTAAATTCTTCTCGCTATTAAGCAGATAAATTAACTTCTCTGGTTCTAGTTTCTCATCTGTAAATGAGAGGAACACAAGTATATTATCTGAAGTTCCTTTCTTCTCTAACATTCTGTGATTCTAACAATATGTTTGGGCAACTCCATAGTAGCCCTAAAATCTAATCTTCCACTCACTGCAGGAATCCCTCTCCTTTTTTTTTTTTAAGTGTTTGCCTGAGGGTCATGCAGTTTCAGCTTGAAAACTCTCCTATTATAGAACACCTTTTGGGTTGGACAACTCCACTGTCAGCTTCTAATTATGAGACAGTTCCTCATTTTGAGACACAGCCTCCTCCTAGGTACTTTCTACCCATTTGTTAAGTTTTGCTTCGTTGGGGAAAAGTATAATATCTCTTTGCTCTGCCAGGCTATCAATTATCCATACCTGTCACGTCTACCCTAGCTTCTCATAAACTTACATGACAAGATTTCTTGTCCTCTAAGGTTTAATAGTCTCTTCTAAATCTAGGGTTAATGAGCTTCAATAGATTTGCCATAAATCTGTGCGCCCCCCCCCAAACAAACGAAAACTACTAAAAACATGGCTCAATGGCATGAGCGGCAAAGATAGATTATTTACATATTTAGTCCTTTTATTTTGCCGAGAGAATATATTGAAGGTAGAAAACTAGCTCTTGATTTCACATTATAAAACATTAGTTGTGAACTTTCCCAAGTCACTTAGCCTAAGAATGCATTCCCAAATGTAAGGTCATTGTTATCATCTTCATCATTATCATCACCATCATACATCACACATGTATCTGTTATTATGATACAGTGATTTGAAATTTTAAACTTTTATATATGTGCAACTGTAAAGCTTTAATAATAATTTCTGTATTTGTGCATGACATCATTGCCATATAATTTTCTTTTAAAAACATATTTAAAAATAAAAAAATAAGAATTTTTCTTGATTTGATAATTTCTAAGAAGGAAGAGGGAGCGTTTAAACTATATATATACATATAAACACTGACACAATTCAAAGTTTTAATAAATATAATTATTTTATTTAGATATAATTGAGAATCACTTGTTATAAACCCCTAAGTTAACAAAGGTCCTAGAAACAGCAATGTTTATATTTGCTTTTAAAAATTATAATGATGACTACCTTGAAGCCATTAAACTCTGGAATATACAATAAATGATTTTTTTTTTTTGCAAATTTAAAAATTCAGACAATTATGCAGGTAGCATGTTAAATACACTGAAGGAAAGGGTTTACAAATTCTATGTGTGTGAATTCTTGTGAGATGTGTAGAATATAGTCCATATTTTGGGCGTAAGGACCATTAAGAGGATTTTACACTACTTGGTTAACACCTGTCTGTTCTCTTGGCAGTTTACAGCTTAATGAGAGAATAAAAAATTATATTTCAAATTTATTCCTGGTTTCTCTAATAAAACTATAAATATAGCTGCCAGAGGAAAGAAATTTTATCCCTTGAATATCAAATGATCATAGAAAGTAATAGACAATGACATCAATACTGCAGTACATATAGTAAATGCATTTACTGAGAATTCACATTTGACTGCAAAATCCTGAGTGGAACATGTTTTATAATTTTATTCTTTGTGCAATATTTTTGCCTATAAAAACATTTAGATTAAAAAAGTCATGCTTCAATTTTTTTCTTATTGTACTGAAGCCATCATCAGTTGGTCTTTAAACAGATGACCAATTTGTATTAATGCCCCAAATGGACCATATATATAGTTTTGCTATTTAAAAGTTATGTATAGTACTACATTTAGAGTAATTTTGTTGTTTTGCAGTCTGGTCAGTATGAGAGTTTGCTGTATACTAAGAGCAACAATGAATCACTTTTCCAGGCAAAAATGAATCAGTTCTATGAAAAGGGCTAGAAAGAAACTTGGGACAGCAGCTGGTTCTTGAGTTTAGATAGTTAGGTTTCTCTTCAGAAAATGGGAACTCCATTATCATTTTAAGGCAATCAGCCCTTTTTAAGATATCGGCAACTGATATTTAGTACATTGTGCACCTACACTATTCATTTTTCTTCAGATGACATTGTCAAAGCAGTTATCTTCCAGCAAACCTCATTTTAGTACTTAACATCATTTCATCTCAGCTGCTGGCCGCAGAAAGCCTCTCTTTTCTTCTCCCAGGAGTCTACCAGCTGGCAGTGTATCTGGTTTGGAGATGTCTTCTGATGGTTCTATGGAGGTTTACCCATCCTGGTACTGCACAGTTTTTCTCTTGGGATGACTAGAGAAAATGTATGTTGTTATTCACCCATATTGATGTATAGCATCTTGCCAGGTGGGACGGAGGTTTGAAAGTGGGTCTATATATTGAGATCCATGTACCATCTAGGAAGTACCAGTCTGATACAGTAGTAGAATAGCCTGTTAAAGCCACTGAAGCACTGAATCAGGGCAATATTCTGTGAAGAGTATCTTCAGGATGCAGTATACACACTGAATAGAGGCCTCTAGATGGTCTGTTTCCAAGAGCTGGACCCCTTACCATCAACCCAGAGACATGCTGGTGGTCTTTCTGCGTCTGTCCCATGTCTCTGGGCTCTTGCCAGCATCCACACTGCAAGTGTTCCATTGCACTGCAAGCTACTTACCCTCTTTGGTTCTTATCAGATAAGAAATTAACTTTCTACCTGAGTTTGTTGTGAGAATTAAAGTAGATGAAGTTTAAATGATACAAGTCATAGGAGGCTGTTCAGTAAGTGTTGGTTTTCATCTTTTATTTGAAATTATATTTAATAAAAAACATTTGGAAACATACTATCAAGACCATTTGATTTTATTTTACTTAAAATCTATTATTTGGTTTGTAACTTAGAAAGATTTAGGAGAAATTTGAACTCACTCTTTTGTCTTAGTTTATGCTTTATAATGAAATTTTGAGCAAAGCGTAAAATTTAGGAATTCAGGACTAATTTTTCTAGCTCTGCTGTAAAAAAAAAAAAAAGGCTTTATAAAACTATTTTATAAAGGTAATTCTTTTCAAACTATTGAAGACCATAAATAATCTCTGAAAAAAATAGCATTTATATTTGACTGAAAAATGCTAAGATATTAAACATATATTAGGCTCTAGATCAGCTTCTAGAAAAAGTAAATAAATATGTAACTAATAATAAGCAGATTTTTACTATTTTACTTTATACTGTCCTAGGTTGTAATCATTAAAAAAAAAAAAACTTTCTATTTTTACTTGGGAAAAATCATTTGTGAAGGATAAATCAAAACAATATAGAGTAAAAGAGAAAGAGTGGATATTTAGCATTACTCCTAAATTGGCATCACCTTAAACAACCATTTCTTTCTGTTGAACACCAGTATCTGGTGGACATCAGGTTTCAATACATTTTCTTCAGTGAAATGTTTTCTTTGGGTTATCGTTACTTCCTCTACTCCCCCCATCTTTTCAATTTAGCAAATAATACATTTATTAGATGCTTACAGTTGCAAAACACTAAAAGCTGCTATATAAGATTATAAAGATGTATAGGGGATGAGCCCTGCCTTGAAAGAATTTATAATTTAGACAGTAAGTCACATGAGTAAGTTGTGGCAGTATTGCTTTGGATGACTTAAACAGAGTTCATTAAAATGTTCACACCCTTTGAATACTTATCTTTTCAAATATGTAAAGATTCTTTTCAGTAGGACAGCCAAATAGTGGGGGAAAAAATGCCTTTAAAAAAAATAGATTGATAACTTTGGCTTTGCTTATGAGCATCTTTCTGTTGCTCTCTCATCACTTTCTTAGAATCATTTCCTAACCAGAACTTTGCTTGGAAAGGACCTCGTGTTTCCTGAGTCTTCATCGGGGTTTCCTGATTGTTTGTGAGTGGCTGAGTTGCAGTTTGGCCTTGGAATGAATTGCAGTCAGTTTTTTCCTTCAACAAGTCAATAGTTTGATTTTAGATGTTGCTGGAATGATACACTTGGCAATATGTGGATTCAAGGGTGGGAGTGAGATGCAATAAAAAGGAACACAGGCCAAACTTTTCCCTTATTCTAGGCGTTTAGTAGTATACACACATTATATTCTGTAAAGATATAGAGCAAGTTACGAACCTCGTTCTGTTTTTAAAATTAGAGTGAATTTATGCAAAATACATGTACAATAGAAAAAAAGTCTGAGAGTACAAAACTCAAAAGAATAATTAGGTATAAATGTGTATACTTGTGCGTGTATTTTAAGACTGTATTTTTTAAAGCAATTTTAGTTTTATTGCAAAATTGAGGAAAATTGCAATTATTTCCCATATACTCCTTGCCCTCACACATGCACAGCCTCCCCCACTATCAATATTCCCCACCAGAGTATTACATTTGTTACAATTAATGAACCTATGCTGAGACCTCCTAGTCACCCAAAGTCCACAGTTTACATTATGGTTCATACTTGCTGTTGTACATTCAGTAATCAGATACCAGGATAGGGGCATTAACCCTCACACCCACCACAGGTGCCCTGTTGTGATCCATGGGGCTGAGTAAAAGAGAACATAATTTCTTGGGTGAATTAGTCCACTATGTTCTCAGAACAATGTAGTTTTGAGCAGGATGACGTGCCATATTATTTTGAACATACTGATAAATTTTATTTTATCTGTCCAGGATTTTAATTGTCTTTGAATCCAACAGGCCTAAATCATAGACGTATTGCTCTTTAAGTAGGTACTTCAGGAATTTCTCAAACGTAGTGGGGTCTTTGATGATGGTCTAGAGCCTTAGCCATGGTTCTTTTCTCACCTTCTTATAGGACAATTCAGCCTGCTCAGAAGTAGAGTAGTTGACCACACCTTTAAATTTCTCTTTGACCTCTGTATACAGATTGTCCACATAGTCCTGGAAGAAGCGATGATGACCAGCTAACTTGTCATTGCTTAGGTATTCCAGTGCTTTCAGGGTGAGGGGCCTCAGCTCTTGTTCAGTATCGTCTCATATCCTTAGGAACCTTGAAAAGCTTCTTGCACTCAGCCATTGAGTCATGGCTAGATTTACATTCAAATCTTTCTGATCTGGTTTGCCCAAACTTAGTTTTATTTGCATTACCCTTGGAGAAGAATTCCCTCCCCTCAGGGTATTGAGTTAGAAGAAAGGTTGAATGAATCATCTGCTTTTCTTTTACACCTGCTGTGACATCACCCAGTAAATACAAAAGCATCTGTAGAACCTTGCTTTCCTCATCGGGCGGGGACATAATGATAGCCTCAATTGCCTGGAGGTATGGACACTTGGTCAAATATTGGCAGATCTGTAGAAAGATTTCCAAGAGTTTGTCCACCATTTAAACCTCAGGAAGTTTTCCAAAGCACTGCTTTAATCTGTCTTCCACATTAATAGCACACAGCTCCCTTGTAATCTGTGACACTTTTATTTATCTAGCACAAAACCTGAATCTGGGACTTTACCACTTGCCCTTTATCAGTCCATGTGGTTGACACGTAGTTAACACCACTCCCAGATGCCAAGAGAGTATATGTGCCCCAGGTCTGGACAGTTGAAGCATTATATATCCTTGACTTGAGTTTGTATCTCAGAAATTTCTGTGCCTTCATCTGGGACAATTTAAATCAATTAGTGTAAGTCCTGATACTTTAACAGAAACATTTAGGAATAAAAAGTACTTCCTCCTTGGGGATTATTTAAATAATTAAAGTGATAAAATGTATATAGAAAGTTGTCAATTTGGCCACCATTGGGGAAGAACTTGCCTTAAATTAATTAATAGATCTACATTATCACATCATATCACAGCTGAAGTATAGAGAAAAACAGGGTCCTAACCATTCTTTTGAACTCTCTTTCCAATCATATTTGAAGCCATCGCTGCATAGGGACATTCTAGTAATGTGAGTCAAAAAAATGGACTCTAATTTAGGCCAGTTTGAGTGCTCTTTTTTGTGATTTGCAGCTAAAAATATCCTAACCATTAGCTTGCTTGAATGTATAAGAATAGTGAGATTTGGTTTCTCCCTTGTTAAGTTTCCTTCTTGCTCTAAACATACACACTTTCTATTTGCATAGTTGCATGTAGTACATAAAATATATGGGAAGCTACTAAGGTAGTTTGAGACATAATCTCATTTCCTGTGACCAAGGTCATATTTTTCAAGGAGCTTAGATTTGAAGTAAGAAAGACACATCATCACACATGAAGCAGTTTGAAAAAAAATTTCTAGGAACCATATAAATAAACATATGAAATGAGTAGACAATATGGACATTAAACAAGGCAACATAGATTATAGGGTAAATAGTTTAAATACACACACATGCACACACACGCGCATTTTAATTAAGATGTTATTTGCAACTAGCCTTTGAGGAATATCGTCACTCAAGCCAGTAGGTAGTTATTGTGCTCTACAAAATGTTTTTAAAAAGAACTCATTTTTATGTAAATGCACATTTTCTGCCCAAAAGCTGCTTGGAGTCTAGAGGGGAAAATAAGATATAGAAGCATATTCAATAGTGTGGCTTAATAGTTGTTACCTGTACATATTTGCATCACGTGGTTTTGAGCCAGATTTATTTGCCATTTAATACTGGTTGCCAAGTATGTGTTATACCAATTATTTAACCTTCCTCAGCTTGTGCTTTTGTTTGTAAAATTGGCAATAATATTTAAGATAATATAATATGTGTAAAGTGCTGCTTTCTCTTATTAGTATTCAGGTTATTAGTATATAGTAAATTTTAATATTCAGGTTGCTTTGCCTTATGTCTTAGAGTTATGTCTAAATTTTTTGATGAAGCAATTCTACACATTGGTGCAAGACAGCAGAAATCTTGAAGAACGGTTTTCAGAGGAGAGTTTCAGCTAAGACAAATGAACTTGATTTGCATATAGAATAATAAATGAGGAATTAACTCTAATAATATGAATATGACTAATATGGATATCAATTGAGTAGATAAATTGCAATAACTAAATTAATATAGGTTGATTAAAATTATAATTAATATATATGCATATATACATATATGTTATCTAATGATAAATTCAGGTAAATAAGTTTAGACATGTTATATCGATATGTTACAATTCATGTATTCTTTTTCTTTATACACTTATTTTTTAATCTAAGGACCTGGCACTCAATCAAAGCCACAGACCATTTTGAGGGTTCTGGTGTCAATGATCCTGCTTGCAACATGAAAATAAGCCAAGAAATGGCATATTGTTTTCTCTAAAGTTATCGTTATCCACATGGGGCAGGGAGGGGCTGATTGTTGGAGTAAAGAGAGCATAGTCATATATTCTGATAAATATTGTCTAAAAAGGGATTGACTATTTTATAAGGCTTGTTTTAAAAAAAGGCCCTCATCTGTTTGTGTGTTTCTTATCCAACTTATCAAATAGCTCTTGGGTTTGGTAGAGAGCAGCAGCTCTGAGTGCTTTCCTTTAGTCTCTTAAAATGATAGTGTCCTCGGTTAGCCAAGTCATTATTACCTTGGGAGTGATAGGACAATGTTTCTTTAAATAACTTTTTAAGGAAATAGGATAATCTTGCTCAAAGTCTAAAGTAATATACCGAGGAAACATTTACATTTATTTTTATAAACTTATTTACATTTACATTAATTTCTTTAATAAGGATATTTATTCCAAGGAATCTCTTGGAGTTGCCTCATTGGGCATTTGTTGTTATGCTTAGAGTTTAGAGGTGTGGATTTGCTCAGGGAGGATCCAAACACAGTATAAAGGCTACTGCTTTCAATTAGCTATTTCCCAATTCACATACTTAATGAATTTTTTAAAAAAATCAAACTCTGTTTTAAATGTTTTTCCAGTGTGAATAGGAATAGTTTTGTAAGGGGAGTCCCAATAATTGATAAATAAATTTGATTCAATAACGAAATCTTTTATAAAAGAACACCTGTATTTACATGGTGCTTGAAGAACTTTAGAGTTCCAATTTATTGTACATAGTAACACTCTGCTCCTTAATTTTTCCTTTTCTCCTTAATTTTTTCATGGTATAAAATTGTTCCAAGTTATTGACTTAATAGTAAGTCTTCTAAATACTCCCAGTAACTATCTCATGAAGCATTTCAACATTTCTTCCTGTGTCCAGATTTTCCAACTCCTTTACTCCCAGCTCTTTCCTATGTAGATAATTTATGTTCTTTAGTTAAGTGATCTTCCCTTCTTTATTTGTTCTGCCTTGTCTCTATCTGGGTAAATAAAATTATATTTAGATGGGAAGGGATCAGAGTAGAGAAAAGACAAAAGACAATGGAAAGTACTCAGACATTAGTAAATCATGTTATGATCAGATGTATTTTAATTAGTTTTAAAACAAAAATTTTAAAAAATGAGTGGGAATAATGTCAAGGAAGCTAAATAATTCCTAATACATTGGTATTTTATCTTTGATAAGATTTTCTGTACCATCAATGTGAAATTCACTTATTTCAAAATGGAGATATTCTTGGTGGGCTTTTTATTTATTTATTTATTTATTTATTTATTTATTTATTTATTTATTTATTTAAAAAAATACTGTAAAGTGTCTACTGTGGTTTTGCTTTGAAAGTTCATGAATCAAACCTTAACGAATGTCAAAATTATAAGCATCTCTTTAAAGCCTCATAACTCTTTTAATATGTCTGTTACACTATATTTCAGTGATAATCAGTATCTATAACAAGAAACTCATCTCAATTTCTCTGCCTGGGGCCAGGTACATCTCACCTCCACCACTGAATATTGTCATACTCAGTAAAAGGGCAGTCTTAGAAAAAGTAGGGATATTTTTTCTCCTTTTTGTGTCAATTTGAGTTTAATTTATTTGAAATTAGTATACTTTCTTAGTAAGGAACTTCAGAATGGCGATAATCCCAGCATTGAAGGAAAATAGAGTCTGAAACATGACACTATTTATTACATGCTTTTATTTTTGAAGGTAGTCACCTCTAACTTTGTAGAAGTTAAAAAAATAAAATAAACGATCCATTCTCAGTAAGGAAAACTTGAAACATGTTCCAAATTCTAAAGGACAAATTAGGAGGGTTAAAGTATCATGAGAAGTAGAGTGTAATAGTTAAAGAATATGGGTTTTAGAGTCAACAATTAGTGTAGTTGGGATTATAACTTAAATAATAATAATAACAGTTTTTTATTGAGCAATTACCATGGTACACACTGTGCTAAGTCCTTTATGTGTATCAAATCATTTAATATGTCTATCAATCTTATGAATTTGCTATTGCTATTTTGACTATGAAATTGAAGACTGCATCTTAGACAGGTAAAAATAAGTTACCCATAATTATGTAATAAATGAATGGAAAAGAAAGAGTTTAAACACATTTTATAATTCCAAAGCCCATGCACTTATTTATTAGACTAAACTGCCACTTTAATCTTGTGACTTACATATCAGCTGCAGAAAACAGAATGCTTCCAGTTCATTCAAGCAGAAGAGCAACTGAATAAAGTGTATTGGGAGGCTCACTGTGTCTCCAGGAGGGTCAGAGTCAGGCTTAGAAGCTACTCATTAAGAATGTACCAACCACTCTGTGGGAGTTGCTGCGAAGACTCACCCAGCCTCTTTTGGGAATAGACAGTGAAGGTCACCCCACTCACCTCTTTCTTTACTGCCACTGCTGCCCCAAGACCAGTGGATTCTCTGCATGCTGTTTCTTCATATTGTTCTGTTCTGATTAAGTCCCTAGTCGGGTGTTTGAGGGAGGTTAGCTTCAAGGGAGCCCAAGGGAAAAATAAGTTTAGGGAAAAGCTTTCCCACTTCTCCACAACAGCATTTCTTTCTCAGTCCCCTGAGGTCCTTTATATTTTGTGCTCAGAATGTCTGCTTTGGAGTAAAGCGGACCTTTGTATCCCCCAGTCAATTATGAAGTCTTTAGTCTGGGACTATGTCTAACCATCTTTGCCTCTCCCAGAGATCCTAGCATAGTACCTGACGCATGATCTATTTATTATTACTTCTTTCAGTGCGTAGAACCAAATACTCCTGTTGGAATGAGGACAAAATGGAGGCAGAACTACTAAAATAATTCCTGCCAAGGGGAATGGTGAGTCACATCTGTTCGTATCTGTTTCACACCTCCTTTACTCATGCAATACCAAAGTATGCTAATTGGATAAAGACAGTTTACTCTACCTTCCTATTCACAGGCAGAACTCCTTTCTTTAAGCTTTTTAGTAGAATATTTCCAATTATGTGGTTAGAAAAATGGGTACATTGTCTTTATTCATGACCATTGAAAGTAGTGATAGTAGGATCTCATTTGATACACTTTATTTTAATTTAAAACTATAGACTATTAAGGCGATAGGCTAAAAATTATTTATTGTAATGTTTCTCATTTAGAAAATTGAAGAAAAAAAAGAAAAAAAAACTGAATCCAAGAGATTATGAAGTGTCTTTGCCTCCAGTTCTGAATGAAGCAGGGATATTGGAGGTTTCTATTACACTTGGTATTCATAGCGTGAAAGCATTTTCCGCTGCCCGTTACATTTATCTGGTTGATATTTTGTCACATATACTAGACTCAGAACTTTTTGAGGTCAGGGACTGTGATGTTTGTGAGTGAAGTGTCATCACTTAGGATGATTCTTGACTCATAGTAGGTGTCAGTAAACCAGTGTTAATTGTTGATGAAAACAACACCCTTTGTTTTGGGGGACTTAGGATGGATACCCATCACTTGTCCTTTTATTTTTAAATAATTCAAATCTCAAAGGTCACTAATTATAAGAGATGTTATCTTAAAGAAAAAAACATAGTCATAGACATTCTCAATCTGGAATGAAATTACTTAAGCTAAAAGACTTCTCCCAAATCTTCTAATATAACAGCTGGAAGACTGGTTACAGTCATGTAATGGTAAATATAAGGGTTATTCAAACCAGGTTAATTGTCCCAGTGTTTTGAGGGTAAAGCTAATTGTATTTCCTGAGGAATTGATGAAGATTATGAAAAAAGGGAGAGGAGTAAAGGATAACCCTGAGATTTTTGGTCTGAGTAACTGGAGCAAGAAGGCATTCATCACTAAGCTAAAGAGAGAATACAATTTGAGAGGAAGATTGGGAGTTCAGCATCAAACCTGCTAAGTTTTTAATTTCTGTTAGAAAATTACTTAAGTAGAGATGTCTAGGAAGCTTTTGCATAATGAGTTGAGAGATTGGAAGAGAGATCTGGCCTGGAGATACGAATTTCAGAGCCTACAGCACATATTCATCACTATGAGAATGGATAATATGTATAAGAACCAGCGTATGGATAGAGAACAGGGGAGGATGAGGAAATGATTCTCAGAGTACTCCAACATTAAGAGGTTGTAGAAAAGAGGGGAAACATGCAAAGGAATGATGTGCCAGTTAGGAAGAAGCTGAGTGTGTCATCCAGGAATATAAGCAAAGAAAGAGTTTCTAGGAGGACAAGAGATTAATTGTGCGAAATCCTACATATAGGTCATGTAATAGGAGGGCAGCATATTGATTATTTGACTTTATAATGTGGAGGTCTTTAATGACTTTCAAAAGAATAATTTTATTGCAGAGATAGGTCAAAATACTTTCTGGAGTGAATTTACAAGAGTGGCAGGAAAGGAAATAGAATCGATAAGAATAGGTAATTTATTATTATTATTTTTTTGCCTAATATAACATCCTTGTTTCTGCTGCCTTCTGCCTATAAAAATTTTTCATTTTTTAAATTATATTTGTTTTAGGTATACAGTACAATGGTTAGACATTTATAGAGTTTATGAAGTGGTCTCCCCGATTACTCGAGCACCCACCTGGGACTACACTCAGCCCTTACATTACTGCTGACTACATTTCCTGTGCTGTACTGTACATCTCCATGACTGTTTTGTAACTACTAATTTGTACTTCTTCATCCCTTTGCCTTTTTTCACTCAGCCCCCAACCTCCCTCCCCTCTGGTAATCACCAGTTTGTTTTCTGTATCTGTGAATAGGTAACTCTTTTGAAAAGTTTTCATTGGAAGACGGAGGTGTAATGGGTTAAGAAAATTTAGCTTTTTTTTTGAAAGATAAAATAAGACAGCAAGTTCGTATACTGACGGAATGACACACAGAGAGGGAATCACTGAGGATAAGAGGGAAAG
>NW_006441953.1:16701716-16716119 GCF_000325575.1 Pteropus alecto | reverse complement strand
GATTGCGTATAGTGTATAAGAGGAGGGACTGGATTTATACAAACTTGAAAATTGTTCATCTAGATTAAGAGGAAGAAGACACTGATAGAGTTAAGACACGCTACCTCAAAATATGGTGCCTGGCATACTGAGAGCTTTAAGCTGAAGGAGTTTTAAAAAACAGCGGAAGTAGAAAGGTCACTCTGACCTCCTCCCACCTCCTCCTTCATCCCTACAACAGGCCATATAACCTTCATGTGAAAGGTGCCATCCCTATACCTAGAGAAAAGGAGCATCTTTATCTCTGAAGATGAGGGAACCCCAGGAGGAATCCTAACAAACAGGCCTTGCCGAGTTTCCCTCAGTTTACTACGATTACCTCATACTCTTTAATCTATCATATTCCTCCATCTGTCTACTTTTCATCAAACCTAGCATAAAATACAATGGTCTATTTCTTTGGGTCTTCATTTCCTTATAAAGGGCCCCCGTGTCATGTAAAACTTATATTAAATGAATGCGTGTGCTTTTCTCCTGTGGATCCATTTTGGCCAGTTTAATTTTTAGACCCAGCCAGGGATTCTAAGAGGGTCAAGGAAAACTTTTTCCTCCCCTACAGCGTGTTTATTCATGTAGACATTGCTGGGTAGTGGATGTAGTGTTAATCTTTGCAGAGAGGTAGGAGGCAAACTGAGAATGATGATGGAAAAAATAAAGGGTTTGGAATTTTGAGAAAAAAGAAGAAGATATGACACAGTTATCTATAAGAAGGAAAATGAATGAGTCCTGAACATCTAGTTCGATTATTAGGCAGCAAGGAGGGGCCACTTGAACTTATGGTTGTGAATTTGGTCAAACTAGTCATTATGGTTATACAGCCATATTTAGCTCCATGGAAACAGCCAGTTTGTAGGTAGATAAGTGGATTTTACTACTATATGTGTTCTTTTTTTGCCAAAATGAATACGATGAAATAAAAGAGAGACATGGATTTGGATGGTTCTGGCAGACGAATAATTAAAATAATAGACAATGGAATGAAATTTATTAAAGTGGAGAACAAGGGCATTAAGATGGGTAATGTATGATTACTTAGTAAAAGTAGCCATTCAGAGACAGAATATGGTGTGGACGTGCACTGAGGAATTGTGACATTGAGTCAAAGGAATATAGAACAAGGCAAACTTACTACAACTTTTAAATACTATGTTGGTCCAAAAGCAAGTAAAACATATACTCGTGCAAGCATGCACACGTGAGTGTGTACACACACACACACACACACACACACACACACACACACACTCTCTCTCTCTCTCTCCCTCCCTCCTCGTAATGTTCTTTTATCATCTTTATCTTTTTCACTCTGTCTCAGATATTTTTTGGAAAATTGAAATTGTGTATAATCCTATTTACAGAGACTACCTCACATCTCTTTTTTTTAATGAGAGAGAATGATGAGACACTCCCACCATCACATCTAGATGAACCGTTTGAGTGGTGGAATGCAATTCCCAACAAAGAAAGTGTAAAATAAATATGTCTTTGCAAAAAAAAAAAAAAAAAGTCCAGAGAAATAAATGCTCAGTGCTGCAGTTGTTACATTTCTTTCATTTGTCATTTCAAGCTGTGTTATTTTGATGGCTTTTCAGCTGTGAGACTGTCTGTGTTGATGCAGAGATAATGAAATCCTGAAAGCTTCAAACAACGGAAATGTCTGTGACTGGTAATGGGCATCCTCCTTCAGTTTATTAATTCTAGCTGTGATGCTTGACTGTTTTTGTGCAGAGGTGCCACATGAGGTGAATATTGAATGGAAGATAAAGTATCTGATATCAGAAGCAACTGGATCACATGAAACCTGTATTACAAGATAGGCAGGTTGAGGAAATTCTTCCCCACCCCCTTGAAACACAGCTCTGTGATCATCAAGATAAAATGTTTCCAAAATGAGTTCCTTTCCGTGGAGGTGTGTCAACCTGTGTTCATAGTGGCACTTAATAATGAAGTTACTGAATATGTGCCCAGACAGTGTTCTGAGCAAGATCCTAGAATATTCAAGGTATCAACGTGTGACTGAATATTTTCTCATTCTGATCAAATAAATTCAAATAATTTTATGTACAGTAAGACTGAGAATGTTTGGACCTTACTCATTACTTTTTAAATTGATTGTCATTGGCAATTTTAATTATGTTAAAAATATAAAAAAGAAGAAAGAAATGACTTAGGGAACTGGAAAGAGCGTTACTCCCAAACTTTCAATAAAATAGCTGAACAAAGAGTCAGTTTACAATGTTTCTTGACATCTCAGAGAGCTGAAGGTGCAGGAAATATCACCTCACATCTGTTAGGATGGCTAATATCAAAAAGTCAAAAGATGACAAGTGTTGGTGAGAATATGAAGAAAAGGAAACCCTTGTACACTACTGGTAGGAATATAAATTGGCATGACCATTATGGAGAACAGGATTGAAGTTCCTCATAATGTTAAAAACAAAACTACTACATGATGCAGTAATTTCACTCCTGAGTATATATTCAAAGGAAATAAAATCACCGTCTTGAAGAGCTATCTTCATTTCCATGTTTACTGCAGCATTATTTGCAATACTCAAGATATGAAAAAAACTTAAGTGTCTATCAACAGATGAATAGATAAAATATAATATATATTATGTATGCATGATTACACACACACACACACACACACAATGGAGTATAATTCAGCCTAAAAAAGGAAATCCTGGCATTTGTAACAATGTGGATTAACTCGGAGGATGTTAGGCTAAGTGAAATAAGCCAGACACAGAAAGACAAATACTCCATAATCTCCCTTACATGTGAAATTTAAAGAAGTCAAATTCATAGTAACAGCAGAATAGTGGTTACCAGAGGTTGGGGGGTGGACAAAATGAGATATTAGTCAAAGAGTACAAACTTTCAGTCATAAGGTGAATAATGTACAACATAGTGACTATAGTTAATAATAATGTGTACTTGAAATTTGCTAAGAGATCTCGAATATTCTTAGCACAAACTTACACAGACACACACACACACACACACACACACACACAACTAGATGAGGTGATGGGAATATTAATTAGCTTGATGGTGGTAGTAATTTCACAGTCTATACATATAATCAAGACATCATGTTGCACACCTTAAATATATACATTTCTATTTGTCAAACATACTTAATAAAGTGTGAAAATAAACAAAATTTAAAATAAATATATACTAAAAATAAAAAATTGAAATTAAAACAGGTATTTTCAATAGAACTAAACAATAAAATATTTAGCTCAAAATCTATTCAAATCTGCCCAGAATTTTCATTTGTATATCAACAATTACAAAACACTGGTAAGATAAGTCAATGAAGACCTAAGTAAATGAAGCAATATACCACATCCTTGAATTAGACAACTCAGTGTTATTAAGAAGTCAGTCTCCCCTATTTGCTTCGTAAATTCAGTGCAATCCCAATAAAAATCCCAGCAAGACTTTTTGCAGATATTGACAAGTTTCTAAAATTTGCATGAAAAGGCAAAATAACTGTAATAGGCAAAACAATTTTGAGAAATAAAAATAAAGGGGAAATGTTTATACTATGTAATATCAAAACTTACTATGAAGCTACAACAACCAAGTTGGTTTGGTATTTTCGATAATATAGCTGTGAAGATCAATGGAACATAATAAAGACCACAGATAATGATCTATTCATATAACAGTCTTGGGAGGAACGTAGTACCCAGCTAACACCAGTGAGTAATAAGTCTCTCCCTACCTACCGTTTTGCAAAGCGTGTGCGAATTAGTCTGGATATGGTAGCCCTCTGTACTCCCTGAATGAGAAATCTCCTTTAAACTCTCCAAAACATTACTTTAACAAGAGTCCTGAGGTTTTCTAAATTACTCATATGCTGTTAGATACTCTCTGAAATGACTGATATATTTGATCACCACAATCTTTAGAGAGAAAGTATGGGAGATTTTTTGAGGGTTTTCAAGTCCTGTCGACATAATTCTTTTTGTGTGTGTGCAAGTCTTCTGCCCAGCATTCTAAGACCCTTGTTTAATTGGTGGGGGGGGGGGAACTACCTTAGGTTTGCAACTGATATCCTTAGCAGTATTTATAACTAAGGTTACTTTTTTTTTTTTTTTTGCTTTGTAAGTGTTACTCTTCCAGAGTTGTTTTCTAAAAATGAGAGGTGAGAGGAGGAACATATTTTATTTCCTGTTACTATGAAGAAGCTTAATATTCCCAGTTTTCTTTTTTTTTCCTCTTCCCTAAAACATGTTTTTCCTTGCATGGATTTGGAATGTTTTGACTCTATTTTCAGTACATCCAACATTCCCCATAAGTGTAACCTTTTCCGCTGAAACTTCTTTGACTCCTTCAGTGGGCAGTTGCGCCTTTCTAATGGTGCGTATTCTCTTCTTGCTGCTGTAGGTAATAATATACAAATCATGATTCTCATTGGGTTATGAACTCCTTAGTTGTAACTGTCCATATTCTGTTCAACATAACACCACATATGATGTCTCGAATGTTGTTACAGGTCAGATTGTTATTGAAAATAATGAAAGATGAACTAGATATAGGTTTCCTCTTGATATATATCCTTCAATAAAGAGGGTATAGCATTTGTTTTTATTTTGACAATAGATGCCACTGTCTTCCACCCTCTGCCCTCTATCTATACTCTTTGTAGTGTGACCTTTCAGCTCCTCCCACCAAGAGGTAGACTGTATCATCTTACTCTTTGATTCTGAACAGAATTTGGGGTATACTTTAAAAAAGTAAAATTCAGTGGAAATGACAGTTCCAGTTCCCGATCATCACAGGATTTGTGCCCTTCCACTTCCTTTCTCTTAGAACCCATTTACTGCCTTGGGAACAAAACCTAGCTAACCTGCTGGAGGAAGACATACTGTGTGCATCAGAGCAAAGCCAAACCAGCTGAGGTGATGCTGAGCTAGTTGCATGAAGGTGACCAGCCCAGATCGGTTAAGCCCAATCATGGTAACCAGATTTTCATGTGGAACAAATCATAAATATTGTTGTATGCCACTGAGGTTTGGTGTTTTTTGTTATATAGCATTATTGTGATAATAGATGACATATAGACATTATTAATTTTAATAAATATATTTCATATTATACATATATTTTAAAATGTATGTATTTTATATTATTTGTACTATATTTTGTATTGTAGATACTATTTCATATTATACACATTTATTAGTGGTTTTAATTTAATAGCTGACCTCCTTCTCAAACATTCTTATTATAATTTCCCAGTCAATAAATCAGTACCAAATACTAGAACTATAATCATACTTTAGTCAAAATGTAATACAAATATTTATAAAAATTTCCACTCAAAGGTTTAAGTTTTGGCACTGAAGTTTGCATGTATTCCATTCAATTCTCAGAATCCTCTCTTTTTTCGTTCAATTTTCTCCAGGGTCTTTGGCTAAGTTATACATCCCATGTGCTTCTAGCACACCATGGATTAAAAGATGATGATGACACAAATGTAAACTTCTTTACACAAAGGTCGTACTAAAAGTCATCGTAATTGATTAGGTGGCATCTGCTGGCTCAGTGGTACAAGATTGCTTTCATTCACACCCTGCAGGTTTATGTCACCAGCTTTCCAAGCAAGGCACTTCATGGGCTGACCTCCTGTCTGAAAATTCATTTGAAATTCCTCACCTGACTACAGTCTGTCAAAAGCAGTCAGATAACCCTAGCCTAGTTTTAAAAAAGAGAAAAAAAAAATCCGACAGAGATGAGGACATAAGGAAATAGCTTCGAATAAACATTCAAAAAGTATTGCTCACTGTGCCACTTAGAAGGAACTACATACAGTTGGATAGCACTGAAGAGATATACAATATTGAAAGTGATTTAATAAGGTAAACGACAGTTCGCCTTTTGTCCTGTTCTTATATGACTGTCAGGATTCAGATAGTGCTCTCTCACCTTGTTTTGTCAAGTATCCAGATGATTTAGTGAGATTAGATCATTATGACCCCAACCCTAGAACAATGAAAGAGTATTATTCACTACTCCTTCAGTACAGAGCTTTTATATTTATAAAGTATGTGAACAGCCTTGAATATCAGAGGTTACAGAGGCTTAGGCATTGTTATAATTTTAAGAATAGCTGTCATTGGACTAACATTTTATAGTTCTCAAATTTTTCTAGTGCTATTATCTTTCTTGGTTCACACAGAAATCTGACGAGATAGGTGGTCAGGGAATAAGGTGAGGAACATAAGAAAATAAGGTTAAATTTGTGTTTTAATGACTCCCGCTCCAAATCTGAGTTCCTGAGCATTAGGGTCTGATCAGTGTGAGCTGCTCGACCCACCTGAATCTGTCTTCTAGGCATTTATGTTTTATTATGAGTCTACTAAGCACCAGGTAACATCTGGTCACTTTCATATCCCATCTTGGCGATGATTCTGTAAATTTGGTATTACAATCAGAATATATGAGTAAACAGACTGAAAGTAAAGGTTAAAAAATTAAATGCTAAAGAAAATACTAATAGTTTAAAAAATGTACTTTGTTTATTTAACTCATGAAGATATTGAGGACAAAAATATTAAATAATTTGGCCACAGTTAAATTAGTACGTTCGTTTTATGTAGACTGGACTAAAAGGCCTTCTAATATATAGCAACTAAGATGTGGAATGTATCGTCATTTACTCCATTCGGTATAATCCCTTGACGCCTATATTCAATTAGAATTGTCAGAAATAAATTAGTTTGAATATTTGATACATCAAAATCTTCACCCTTGAAGAAAGTAATCACACTGATCATGGTTCTATAACTAAGAATATCTACTAGAGGACACTGAATGCCACCAAACACCCCCCTTACTCTGATGTAATGTCCAACTGTCAGCATCATCCAGTTTATCTCTCTGTTTCCCTATCTGGAATTCATCTATATGTTGTTCCCATTCTAAATTTTCCATAGGTTGGTGTCTCAGCATACCTCTGAACGTTTGCTTATGTAATTTTTTTTGTTCTTGTACTGCCCTTCAAGCCCTACACCCAACATCAAGCCACCCTCAGGCACGTCAGCTCCTGTCAGCACCTGTTCTCAGCACTTTGGTAGTACTTTCTCATACTTCCATGGCACCCAGGAATGTGCTGCCTGGCGTCATTTTTTATTTTGTACCTGATTCATGTTACATGTAGATGCTTGATAATAATAGTAATCATTATTATTAAACTCTCATTCAGTGAGTCTCTGACGTGTAATGAAAAAAGATATGTAACTACTACTATTGCTAAACACATTATGTAAATTATTCATTTAATCCCAGGAGGATTATATTATTTCCAATTTAAATTTGAGAAAGCAGAATATCAGAAAGATTAAATAACTTATCCAAGATCACACAGCTGATGGCCAAGGGTTGATATGAAAATTTTCTTTCATTTTAAAATTATCTTTCTAGTTATCTTATGGTACCACCTCAAATGTAGGGAGAGTGCTTTCTAGTTTTTTGAGTCCTCACTGACTGGAATAGTAATTCATATAGAGTCAATACTCAATAGTTATAAATATTTTCAATAAGAATTTTGTTTATTCCATGGACGAAAAATAAAGTTCTGTTATGTTCAATATCTCATTTCTTCAACACCTGAGTATTTAAAAAGCAACATAATATGATAGAAAAAATGAATGAATAAATAGCTGTATAAGCATACCCAGAAATTTCTCAATTGGTAATCTATTCCAAGAAAGTAATACTGACTAAGGAAAAAAATAATTGTAGTGGAGAAAATAATGTTTATCCTACCCCTAATTAGTTTTAAAAGTTGAAAATATACCATTCAATAGAATAGGTTCTAAATTTCATTCACAAAATGAAGGAAATAACATGAAAAGTGGGATAATTCTGGTGCCTTTATCATTGTGAAGATATACATTTTTAAGAGTTACTAATAAAATTACTTAAAATAAAGCTTCCAAGTCTCTCACCGACTTCTAATACAACCATTCTGTCATATCCCCTAGTACCACTCATGTTTATGTATCGACTTTTAGGTCCAGCAATTACCAAGCACCCTACTCCAGGGCTTTCCTGCTTTAGGTCTGTGCATCAACAACCAACTGACTCCTACTCTAAACATTCAAAGCTAAGCTGTGCTCTCCACTTATAATGCCATTTATTTGGCAGCATGCCATATATTATTTAATTGTTCCTTCCCAATAACCCTGTATCTGTGAAAGAGACACTTCTAATTTTCTTTTGGGCACACAGGAAATCTGCATTTATAAACCTCATATACAATTGGGTGGGACAACATAACAGTGTTTGGCCAATAGAAGATAGCCAAGGGATGATGTACGTTACTTTTTAAATGGTCTGCAAAACATCTTCTACAGTCTTCTGTGCTGTTTCTTCTCCACCTCTGGAGACTGAAAGCAAGGGACTCCAAGAGAGCATAGTTGCAAGAAGAAAGGAGGAAGTATCTCTGAATGGATCATTTAGAGGAGAGCCACCCAGGAGAGGTGTCCCATGACAGGTCACTGAATCAAATTTTGTTTGAAAGGAAATGAACATCAGGGTTTATTTCTGCCATGTCGTAGTCTAGCCTTTTATACCTAATGCATTATCATTATCCATGTGCTTTGTAGGAAGAAACTGAGGTGTAGAAATGTAAAGAACTTGTGCAATTGCATATAGAAGTGGTAAAGCTAGAATAAGAACAAAATCAGCCTGACATCAAAACTTGTGTTTGTTCCATTACGAAAATCAGTACTGTCACTTTAATTATAAAGTGACACTTTAACTATAAAATTATAATTATACATATTATGTATAATACTAGAACTTGGCAAAAATTAAAAGCTCAGTTATTAAGGGGATGGGAATATACTTTGTTATAACTAAAAAATGACATTGCAGGAAACTGTGGAAATCAGGTTTAAAGAATATTTTATAAAAAACAATGTTTATAGGAAAAATGGAAAACACAAGCATATATTTATATGTGTGTGCATGTGTTCTGAGTCCAATTTTGATTATATATAATATAGAAAATAGCTTGAAATCAAATCTTTTATTGTTTACAGGGTTTTTCTTTAAACAATAGTAGTAAGGAACAATTTCACTTTTTCCTTTTATTATATATTTTTCAAATTGCTTGAAATAATTATGTTACTCTTTAATGTCATATATATATGGCATATATATGGCATATATATAATGTCATATATATATGATATATGTATGTCATATATATATGGCATTAATTATGTTACTCTTTAATGTCATATATATATGGCATTTAATGTCATATATATATATATGGCATCTAAATATATATATATATTTAGATGGAAGACATAGACAAGCTATACCCCTTTTGACCTCAAGGCAATATCTGAATCACAGGTCCATTCATAATTCTGTGTGTTTCAGAAACACCTGAGTGCATGAATGGCAAGCCCTTTTGTTGTCCACACCAGCCATGTTTGCAGCTGGTGATATTTTCTATAAAGAATTTATAACTTTTCTTCTGTATTGAGACACCTTTCTAAATGGTTCATGATGTGTGTCGTGAATAACATTTATTGCTGTGCCTTCACCGAACCAAAATGGATTGCTATTATTTTAATGTAGTCAACATGTACAATTTTTTTCCCCAAATGATTGTGACTCTTTCAGCATATGTATTATTTGGGTATTTTTAATTTTCAATACTGTCTTAAACATTATACGAGCCTTCTGCAAACTGTTGGGATGATTTAATTTCTACATAAAACATTGTGGGCAACTTTAGTGCTGACAAACTATCCCAGCCAAAAGCTCAACAGCAAATCAATCAAAACTAATTCATGGTTCATTAATCACTTAATATGCAGAACGAGCTTTCCCATTTCTACAGTCTACAGAAAATGGTTAAAACGAATATTCTGCTGTTTTCAATGCCTGATCCTTGAGACTGAAGAAAGACGCAATATTTCTCCACAATCAGTTTTCAGGCAAAAGACAAAACAATAAATATATTATTTAGGAAGGATTTTCTGATTTCTCTTACACATGTTAATATTCTGGTAATCTAAGTTAATTTCTTTTTAATAATATGAAGCTAATCTTTGTTTTTATTATATTGTCATCAGAAATGTTTGCCATTAAAAACAGAGTCAGCAGATGTTAACCATGAAGATTAATCTTCAAAAGTTCTCTCTAGGTGACATGAGGGTGTTTATGAATTAAATTCAACCAGGACCAATTTTAGGATTTCTTAAAGGGCAATCTTTCATTCTTTGAGTGAAATGCTGCACATGCAGCTGAGAAATTAGAGGCCTGAACTAAAAGTACAGACCACCTTCTTCATCTTATTTCTATTAGCACTCTATATCTATTAATTTATTCAGTTCCATATTTGGCAATTAGTACTTTCAGGAGAAATTATTTCTTTGAGTGATGTGTTTTGTTTTCAGGTTAATATATTTTGGGAGGTTACCATTCAAACCTATTATGCTCATCTCAGAGTTTTGGGAAAGTATCTGTTTCTGACTTTATTAATTGAATCAGAAATAAGTAATGTAGAGGAGACAAATCTTTTTCTCTACCCTTTTAGGGTCTTTGGCTGGGCCTGAGAATTAAATTGATATGACAGGAGGAAAGCAAACACAATTATATGTCCTATGTGACATGGAGCCTTCATAAGGAAAGCAAGACCCCAAACTGTAGCAAAAATTAAAATCTTTTATACTAGGTTGAGCAAAGAGAGACAACTGTGGAAAAAAGTAACTAAAATACATGAGGAGGCTAAAGGATAAGCATTATTTTAGCAACGTCTGTTTGTACACAATTCTCTTGGCCTCCACTCTCCATCTCTGGTATTAGAATGTTTCTTTCCCCTGGTTTAGGGAAGACAATTTTCAAATGGGAGTTTTATCTTCTGTCTTCTGGGAGAAAAGGAGAAGTCAGAATTCCCTTCTTGTACCTGCTGGGTTTTTTGTTTTTGTTTTCGTTTTCTGTTTTTTGTTTTTTGTTTTTTTTTTTTTTTTAAATGCTTTTAGAACAAAATAATCCTTAGGTGAAGATGGGATATTTGGGAGTGGCATATTCTGCTTTGTGGCCCCATTGCTTGTTGCCTTTTTTTCTCTCTTTTTCTCCCTTCATATCTTTTCCAGGCTTGCCTTTATTCATAAACTTTTGTTTCTCAGTCAATTCCTTTTTGAGTCTTTAGAGCAGATTAGTTTCCTATCAGTTCAACAAACTCTTGTTTCTTTAACTAGAAGCCATACTTGTTTCAACTGGTAGAAAACTATTCTTAAAATGATAGAAACCATGGAACGCAAGTGTCTAGAGATCTGGGCTGTAGTAAGGAAAAAATGTGCTTGTGTCTTGCCTGTAACATGTTAGTGCAAAACTAGATCTAGTGGTTATTTAACTTCTCTGAGTTTCAGCTTCATTATTTATAAACTGGGGGTAATAATTATGCCCATGTTATGAAATTATTGAGATAAATAAAATAATGAATATAAAGTGCTTCTTTGCCACACATATGCTCTAACAGTCTACACAAACTAATTTTTTTATTGTTCATATGCTATGGCCATATGAATACTACATTTTCTTCTGAATACTACATTTTTGGACTATATAGCAGAACTGTTGTAAAATAGATTCATTTAAGTATTCAGACATTCTGTTTTAGACTTTGCATATATTCATTACCTTCCTTCAAATAAATATAATATATTAAAATAAATTAATGCTTAATCTGTACAGTTTTGAGAATTCATAAGTGATAGTATGTAGAACTGTCGTGACTGTGCATTGTAATTTGGTGACCTGATAATTAATAGAGATTTGGGGTTGATGAATTTCAAATCGACTGGATTTTGCTGCACCAATAATCCTACTAAATTCCGTTCTTGAGACCAAATACGCAGCCCAGAATATATTGTTTCAGACAAACCATGAAGAGGATTAAATTCAATTAAAAACTTTACCACATGGTATCGTAGGTGAATAAAAGAGCTTACCTGTCTTTTCTCTGTATTAATCTCTTAGGTTTCCAGAAAGGGATAAACCACATTTTCCTTGCATTAGCAATAAACAAAGGATGTTACCGTGAACACAGATAATGCAGGAATATGTCACCAAATAGAGCCTTGTTAAAAAATAACTGTGAGAACTACTAATTAAAAATAGTTGAACAGAGTTTTGTTTTAACTCTAGACTAGTCAATATCTTTAATTGATTCAATTGAATTGTAACTTGAATTATGAATTTATTATTCACCTTCTGTACATTTCCACTTTATAACTTCCAGGACTAGTGTCTGTGGAAAACACTGGATTATCTGGATATAGTCAATTTTGTACACAATTCAAAATATGTAGTGAAGTCTTTGTATTTGTTTCCAGTACTGTGATTTCAGTGATGAGCAAGAAAGAAATACTTTCTGCTCACAAAAACTTATAAACTAATGAAAGAGAAAGAGAGGCAATTAACATGTTTTACAACAAATGAACAAAATAAGTTTAAATAGTGCTGAATTCTGAGAAGTAAATGCAATTGTAAAATGAAATCTAAAGTGACTGGAAGTGATGGGAGTCAGGTAGCCTTACATAAGTTGAGTAAAGAAGGCTATAATATTTTGGGCTGAACCTAAGTGGAGAAAGGAAACCTATCATGTTATGATCTATTTTAAAATTATTGCAGGAAATAAAATATAGTAAATTCAAAGGTCTTTATGCTATAGAAGTTTGTTATAAGGATATACAAGATAGCCAGAAAGCATAGGGATTTCTCTTGCCAATGATACAGCCACTCGGGGCCTATAGTAAAAAATTTATCTTTGAAATTCTTTCTCACTGATAGTCCCCTCATAAAATTATGCACCTTGAGAGCAATTTTTATAATCTTTGGTCATAGTTGACGATAAGTGTAATAAACACCTGGCCAAGATGGGCCAATGTAAAGTGTGGATGCTGCATTTTATTTGAATTGAGAGGCTAAGGAACTCTAGGGCTGTGTTGGCAGGCCTATGAGCCAAAAGGCCATGTATGCTCATGCAGCAGCATTTGCTGTCCAGATGGTAACGAGCAATTCTTCCAGTTTTTTTATGAAGCTTACTGGACACTTAAAACCTAAAGCACTGATACCCTGTTTTAATTAAGGATTTAAAAAATTTAATTATATTAAACAATCGAAACTAATGAAGAGATCTCAAACTACATATATAATAGGTATTGGCACAGACATCTAAAACAAAATGAATGGCAGCTGCCCTGAAAAAGAGAAATTCAACATCAAAAGATGTCTCCATCTTTTGTAAAACTACATAGAACTTTTCAACAAATCTGATGTCCTATAGGAGACATGTATGGGTCTCACAATCTTGATCAAAGCTTCTGACACTCAAAATTAGAGATCTAATGCTCCCAGCCGATCTTTGTCATATTCTCTTTATGCACATATTTTTTAAAAAATTTATTGTAGAAGAACATTAAACTTGAGATCTATCCTTTCAACAAAATTTCAAGGTCACGATTTATAATCATTGATTAAATGTGCAATCACCATTCCACTCTTAGACTCAAAATCATAGACTCAAAGAATGGAATGGTGCTTTCACATGAATTTTTTACTCTAATATTAAGAGTCACTATTTGGTAATATCTTAAGCCAAGGTACACAGAGATGACCTCTCTTATGCCCATCTAATCCTTATTTGCCTTTTGGCTCATGTACCCATCCCAGTGGCAATAGGTTTTGTTTAGCCCATCAGGGTCACATGGAAGAAGGCGAAGCATTTTAGAAAGAGGCCTGAGAAAACAGTGGGAGCTTGATTAGCCCTTGCGTCTCATAGTCACATCATTATTGTGTACTTCCATCTCATGCTTGGGAAATGTACTAGGTATCCGGACCATAAAAACCAAAGCTAATTTTCATTAACCATATAGCAGACTAAATGGTGCTTTTCTGATTTAGAGTATCTAAAAAACTAACTCAGTTCTTCACTTTGCCTAGTGTGTATAAGCCTTTATCCTATTCCTTATCTCTGAACTTCGAATAAGAACTTCATTTATTTTCTCAGAATATTTTGAAAAATAATTAACAGGATATAAAAATGTTTCTTTTTTTCTATTTAGATAAGTTCTTACATATTCAAACATAGAGGCATATCTCATTTTGCCAAATAGATACTTTCTGAACAGTTGCCTATAAATCAAATTCCTACATATTAAAATTGATTTTCTTATTGGCTTTTATTATAAACTTAGATATGCCTGGAGATGTACTCCTCTAGGGAATTAAAAATAAACTGGCCTTAAAATGACATTCAACACTGATGCAAAAAATATTAAGATGCAGACATTTAAAGACACAATATCATTTTTT
>NW_006441953.1:16686814-16701669 GCF_000325575.1 Pteropus alecto | reverse complement strand
TTAACATATTTATTTTAAAATAATAACCCAAAGAAAATTTTTACTTACAGCATGATTTCTGGTATTCCACATCTTAAAAGTTGGAAAGCAAAAGCAAGATAAACTACCTCAGAAAAATATAAAATAAGAAGTCCCTCTATTTTTTGTCAGCCTTCCTTTTCTTTAGTCTATCATCATAAAGGAAAATGGAACCTATTTGGTTCCAAAAACTCTATACAAACTAGTAAAGTATGTTGAGCTGGAATAAATGGAGACTACGAAGGACTCAATTCAAAATACAGCAATAAGTGAACAACATAAGCACATTCAAGATAATCTGTAATTACTGTTAAATTGTGTATAACAACTTGTGTCTTGACAAGAGGGAGAAACTCACAATGCAAGTGCCAGTCACTTGCAAGTAGTTCTTTATTCTGGGTAAGTTAAAGAGCTTCACTAGTATTCAGTTATCTTGTCATCGAAGACAGAGTTTTAGGGTAAGGGAAGGATAAAAGGTGGAGAAGGAAGAAGCAATAGTATTTATTAGATGTCTACATGAAGAACAGTGCTAGAGACTTTACATATGCCACTTTCGATAACTGTCACCACAGACCTGTTAGGGAGCTATAATTTTCCCATTTATTGTTGAGAAAACTAAAGCATCTAGATAAGACCAAATAGCGAGGATACAAATTCAGTATCATTAGACTGCTTATTATACGTTCTTTCCAAAATAGAGGCTTTAATGTAATACTTCCTACAGGCAAGGTGCCATGCTAAGTGTTAATCCAAAATTAGTTCCATATCTTAATATTGTGAGGAAACTAAGTCCAGGAAGGGCGACTAAACATGTCTATGGCCAGAAGGTGGGATAGCTATAAAGTGTCTCTGACTGTAATCTTACGTTACAAACAATATTTCCTTCAATATCCACTTCATACAAAACTCATGGGTTCTGTGACTCAAATTAAGTATGAGAATAACATTTAATGAAATTCATAGGAAAAGAGACAAAATAGATGCTTTATAATGAATTTATTAAAATATGTAAATGAATTTCTAGGTATTGAGATTTACATGACATATACTGCTATTATTAATTTGGGTCATAAGAAATAACTGTTTGATTTTATGCTCTCAATAATTTGTTGCTTTCTTGGTTACACATCATTCTTTAAAAAAGCATTGTTTTTTCTCTAATAATCTTTTTACAGTTTTATTTCCATTATTCAAAAATAATTAGGGTAATCTATTTAAAATGTCTTACCACTAATGATAGTGGGTAGGCCATATGCTAGAGGCAGCTTTAAAGCACATATTTTGTTATTTATTTATTTAATTTTTTTTTCCTGAATAAAATCCTCAAGCTATTTAACCTTTACTCCCGAAAGATATAACTCATTCTAGGTATAACCTGCTCTAATTATAATTTCAGAAGGCTCCTAAATTATTGTGTTTTTAAAAATCATCTTTTTATTTATTTTAAATTTTTATTTTTCAATTAGAGTGTACAGTCAATATTTTATATTAGTTTCAGGTATACACCATAATGGCTACACACGATCCTCCAGATTAGTTCAGAACCCACCTGGGACTATACACGGTTATTACAATATTATTGACTATATTCCCTACGCTGTACTTCATATCTCAGTAACTATTCTGTAACCACCAATTTGCACTTCTTAATTAATTTTCCTTTTTTACCCAACCCCCACTACCATCTGGCAATCACTAGTTTGTTTTCTGTATCTATGAGTCTGTTTTAGTTTTGTTTTTTCATTTATTTTGTTCTTTATACTTCACATATAAGTGAAGTAATATGGCGTTTGTCTCTCTGTCTGGCTTATTTCACTTAGCATAATACGCTCTAGGTCTATCCATGTCATTGCAAATGGTAAGATTTCATTTTTTTATGGCCGAGTAATATTCCGTTGTATATATGTACCACCACTTCTTTATTCAATTGTTTATTGATGGGCACTTAGGTTGCTTCCATACATGGCTATTGTAAATAACACTGCGGGAAATGTAGGGGTGCATGTATCTTTTTGAATTAGTGTTTTGGTTTTCTTTGAATAAATACTTAGAAATATAATTCTGGGTCGTAAGTTAGTTCTATTTTTAATTTTTTGAAGAACCTCCAAACTGTTTTCCATAGTGGCTATACCAATTTGCAATCCCACCAACAGTGCACGAGGGTGCCCTTTTCTCTTTGTTTTTTGATTTATTGATGTTAGCAAAAGCACACATTTTCAATACTTCTATGTAGCAGATAAAAATAACCTACTCATTCTACCAGAAAAGAACAGACAAGGGCTGCAGATACTGTCTTCTCTATTGGAAAAGAAACATTAGACATAGAAAGTGTTAAGTAAGGACCAAAGAGAAATTAGCCTGTCCTCACTTGAAAGGTTGGCTTGGCTAACGGTCTTGTATCATGATTGTTAGACTACCTTAGTATACACGTTTTATTTCTGTCATGGAAAAATGGAATCATTGAGGAATTAAATTATATAGCATAAGCCCATGAGAAGACCAAAGTGATTTGCCAAAATAAAACAAAACAAAAAAAACACCAGAGTAAAAAAAAAATCTGAATATTATTTCTAAGTAAACTGGTCCTTTCTCAGACCTTGTATCTCAGAGGTTTTTTCCTAATCTGCCTTCCATTTCTGTCTTCCTTTTAGGGGAGAAACATACACTGTAGTCATTATATACTTTAGAAATCTTGAGAAATAGGTTATTTGACATTATTTTAGACTTATTCTCATTCTCACAAAATATTTATTAGAAAATGGGAAATGTAAGATTTAAATTTTATATTATTTAAAAATAATGAAATCATGAAATTTTAAAATAGTTGAGGCACCTTAATGATAAAACCAAAAATGTATATGTGCCAAGAATAAACAGTTTGTTACATTGGCTGAAATGTCAGAGAAAACACATTGGCCTTTATTTTTTGATAGTATGGCATGGTAGGGAAACTAGAAGCTAATATTCTGAGTAATTAAGAAAGTAATAAAAATGCATCCCTGAACTGGCATGAAATTAGGAATCAAAGAAAAGATTAAACTAGCCGTTTTATGAGATAGCTAGTGCCAAAGATGACTTTACCATTGAAAGTTTCTTCTAAATCTTGAGATAAAGAATGTATGCCCTGAATTTAGGATTTGTAGATAAGAGACAAAATCTTAGATAGTCAATGTGGAGAATTTCAGTGCAATGTGAGGGATGAGACAGAAATGAGTCCTGCTGTGAAGAATGCAACACTAAAAGACTTTTTGTCTCAAAGTTGGCACTAGAGGAGATGGAAAAGATATATTTCCACTGAGAATTCATAACTATGGGAGTCCCATGCCTTTGCAATGAACTTCAAACTTCTATTTTCATAGAAACCTCAAAAGTATATTTTAATTTAAAACAATGCCAGGGTGATAGAGCCTACAGAAACTGGCAGAAGCAAACACAAATTTCTCTGCAAAATTTATTTTCAATAATAGTTCCCTACTTTCCTTTGTTTTTGGATTAATTAAATATTTGTTTTGGACCATTTTTTCCCCTATTACTTAGTTTTTAACTTTCTCTGTTATTTCAAATATTACCGTAGAGCTTTGCTAGATGCTTTGCTAGAGCTTTGCCACTAGCTAAACATCTGATTAAAATTAAATTTGTTAAAATTAAATAAAAGTAAAAATTGGCAAAAAGCAACAGTTCAAGTGTTCATTGTGGCTGGGCAACAGCATTGAACAGTGCAAATATGTAACATTTGTATAATCACAAAATGTTGTATTGTGGAGCACAACCCTAGAGAATTGAACATGTATCATTGTCATATTAAGGTCTAATACAAATTATTTCTCTCTGAACTCCTCTGATAATGACAGAGCATTAGATATATTTAACTTAATTCATATTTTCTATATTTTGCATTGCTGTTTTCATGCTTTTCAAATTCTATATGTACATTAACCTGATACGGCAATACTAGTACTATTTTATAGTTTACATATTCATTTATATTTATTTTTTCTCAAGATCTTTCCTTTTTGGCTTTGGTTATATCTAGAATCATTTTCCTTCTGCTTTTGGTTCTTTAACTATAGATCTCGTGATGATGAATAATCTGTTTCTGTTAGCCGTTGAATTGAATGATCTAGTCACTGAGCATTAAAAATAACCTTTACAAGGTAAGCATTAAAAAAAGAAAGCAAGAGAAGCTGCATTAACACAAATCTAATGGCTCTCTGATTGAGCAAGGAGAAAAACAACAAATTAGCTCTGTCTTCTTCCCTTAAATTTAGTCAATAGGATAAATTTTGGTGATATTAAATTTTATTTTAAAATATAATTAAACAACTTTTTTTGGTTAAACAACTTATTTTTTAAGCTTTTATCTAATTTCTAATGTGTTAACAATTTTTGTTGTCTTGAGATGGCATTTTCTTTTGTGTTTTTGTTTTTTACTTGTTTTATTGCTATGTTTTGCACATTTCTAAGAAGATCTTTGAATAAATGTTGTCTTTTTTTAAATTTATTTTGTATTGTGTCAAATTTTCTTGGGCTGGCTACTAACAAGAACGATCTTTGGAAAGGGCTTGGGGAGCCAGTATAGTTTCCTAAATTTCTTTATAATTTTTGTACTACTATTAATACAGTTAAGGGCTGTTTTTTGTTTGTTTGTTTTGTTTTTTAATAATAATAATAATAACACCTCTCGGAAGGTATTTTTTTTTATTTTTGATTTTCAGAATCTGGTGTAAGAGCACTTTTCTAGCAGCATTGATAGTCCCTGATTTCTATATCATCGTTTTACTGATTGGCTCAGCCTCTTTTTATCAAGGGTGACTCTGTCACTTTATAAAAATGAAAACTAATGTCTGAGATTTCTTACCTTTGCCTTCTTTATCTGCCTCTCACTGATTACATCTATTTTTATCACAGCCCGGTTTATAACAGTTTCCAATTAGGGGAATGATATTTGGAAAATGGCAGAAATTTTTACCCAATAACCAAAATCTATATTTTACTTTTTCTTTCTGGGCACAGAGCTACACTAAATTCTCCATGCACCTTTCCATTTACATGTGCTCGGCTGACTTATTTTCAGTCAGAGAAATGTTAATGGAAGTGAGGGGCAACACTCCCAGACCTGACACAAAAGACATTCAGAACTACTCTCTATCACCTTTTCCCCTGCCAGCTGGATCCAACAGTGACATGAGGTCACCCTTAGAGGCCAGTGGCAGACGATGCCACAGACTCTGCCAACCTGGTTTTGTATGTGTTCCTTGAAGAGAACTGCTACGTAGACAGACATGCCTATTCGTGGCTGTCCTGAGCAAGAAGTAAACTTCTGTTGTGACTGTGCTGTTGCGGGGGTGGGGAGGGGGGTTATTAGTCGAAGTAGTGAGCCTGCCTAGCTGATACAGGGAGATGTTTCATTTTACAAACTTTATTCTACGTTGTAGAGAGCAAAATAAGAAGGTCATTTTGCAGATGGAAAGAGCGAATATCAGAATATGTAATCATTTGGTTCATGAATTTAAGTCACAAAGGAATTGCAGATTCTTCTCCAGATTCTTCCTTCAAACCAGAGTCTACTGTGATTTTTGTAAATGTATATGCGACTGTAAAAGGATTGAGTGGTACTTTCTTTTTCTTTAGAATAAAACACTTCCTTCCTAAAAATTTAACCCATTCCCCTCTGTGGGTGCGAGAGATCTAACTAGAACAGAATTCGAAGACAAGTAGAAGCAGTTCTTCTAACATATTTTTTTCTGGAAGAAAGCATTATATTTCAAGAATAGAGCCAAATATTAGACATAGGTAGGCTTTTAATTTTTATTGACAGGAATATTTCTTAAAAACTTTACAAGTAGGTAATGTATCTCCCTGTTTATCTCCCTGTTAGTTTTACAATAACCATTCTCTTTTTAATTACTTTTGGGGGCATTTCGAACAGTAATTTGACCCTCACCCACCCCCAAACCCTGGACACATGGGCTACAGCCCCAAGGGACTTTCTTGTTTTTATTTGCCTTTTCAGAGCCAAGTCCTCATCTTTCCCTTTTATCGGTCTGTCCAGTCTAATAGTATATATTATGCTTTTTAAAAAAAGATCTATTGAAATATTATTTTACGGAACGTATATGCAATTTATCCACTTAAAATGCAGTGGTTTTTAGTGTATTTCCAGAGTTGTACAATCATCACCGTAATTTTAGAACATTCTAAAGTTAGAACGTTTATGTAACGAGCCAAGGGAGTGGTATCGCCCATTAGCAGTCACTCATGATTCTTCCCTAACCTATGCTCCATCCTAGTCAATCACTAATTTACTTTCTGTCTCTAATATTTTGGGGGCATTTATGACTGACTTCTTTCACTTAGCATAACGGTTTTAAAGTTCATCCATGTTGTAGTATGCATCAATACTTCATTCCTTTTGATTACTAAATAATATTTCACTATATGGATTCCATTGCATGTGCATTTTATTTCTCTGTTCATCACATGATGGACATTTGGATTGTTCCAATTTTTTACTTTTATGCATAATGCTGCCATGAACATTGATGTACATATTCTTTATACGGACATATGTTTTTATTTATTTGGGATATATTCCTAGGAGTCAAATTTCTGAGTCATGTGGTAACTTTACATGTAAAGTTAACTTCATGTGTAACATTTTGAGGAACTGCCAAATTGTTTTTCAAAGTGGATGCATCATTTTACAATCTTAGCAGTGATTTGTGAAGATACCAGTTTCTCCATAACCTCATGCATATGAAGCTCTTGAGTGCTTGGCTTTCTGACATACTGAGGACATAGCAGTAAGTGGTTCTAATATTCATCAGAATTTACACCTTATCTTTTAGTGCCCTAGAATTTTCAAGATCCTTTCGTTTTAATAAACCGCCATAGCAAAGAAAAAGAAGCAACAAATAAAATAAGTTTGTATAATTGGCAGTTTGCCCAAGCAAAGAGTAGTAAGTGGGACACATGTTTTCTGACTGCTATCCCAGGCCTCTTTCATTCATTTTATAATATGAGGAGTTTGCGTATGACTTTTTTATTTCTTAGTTATTATTTTTTATTATTTTATTCTTACATTTTAATAATTATGGATTCAAATATTCCACTTATGTTATTTAATCTACTATTGACTCTCAAGGACAATTATTTCAGGACAACAGGTCAGATGGGAGGGAAGGGAAGACTGTTTTTCACCTCTCCAAGGACACAAGCTTATGTGTATATCCACCTCAATTAAAGGTCTTCATTGTGTTAGCCTAATGGCATTGTTACTTATAATTTCATCTAAATAATGTATAGTTGAAATACCTAACTATTTTGACACTTTACCTTCTCTTTCTTTTCTTCTCTTTTTAACTAACACTCTTCTCATACAAAGTGCTGTGGAAAGAGGTATTAAAGCCAAGGTGAAGAAAATACCTGATTACATATTGTACTATAGAGAGTAATTATTAGCTCTTTTGGGGAAAATGCTTTGCTTTTTATTTGGAGAAATTGCTTTACAAAATAGACCAGCATTTTTGTATCTTAATAGTTTATTTCTTCCCCAGATGGTCATTTGCTTTTGGTAGACCAGTGATTCCCAAACTTTAGAATCACCTGGGGAGATATTACAAATATCTTTGCTCAGGCACCATCCCCAGAGACACTGTATAAATTGGACTTGGGTGGGTTTTAGGAGTGGAAATTTAGAAAAAATTTCTCTAGGTGATTCTAAGTTGAATGCAGGTATAAGAATCACTGGTTTAAACCTCTGCATATGGGACTTAGATAACAGAGGTTTCTAGTAAATACCTTTGTGATGATATGCCAATTACTAATGTAAATATCTTTTAAAATATTTTTATTACAAAACTAGTCCCAATACTAAGAAGTTAAATGGTTGATTAGTTTCATAATTGTTTTTCTTTTAAAAATTATTTTGTTATAAAACTCATATTTAATAGGAGAATGGAATTTTGTGCTTCATCATTTGTTTTATTTAATTAGATTGCTTAATATTATGGTCATTTGAACTTTTTGAAATCTACTTGATATCAGGTGGTCCTTCCATTTGACCTGTTTCATTTCATGGTGAGTTAATAAAAAATCATACCATCTTTTTCACTTAAATAACTCAGTACTTCTGAATGTCTACGAGTGGATTAGGATATTTACTAATAAAATGATAGCTTGTTATTTGAAGAAAAATAACCATAAAACTGATTTAATGAGAGAAGTGGATTGGGATTATAATTCATATAATTTTAATATTGTTGAAATGCACCTATTCTTACAACTGAATACTAACATAAATGTGTTCAAACCTAGATCAATATTTGTCAATTTAACCTACATGTATTAAGCAAAATATAAAATTAAAGAATAACATAATATGCTTAGAAATGGTTTGTACAGGAACTGTCATAAATAAGGACTCAATCAATGTGTGCTATTGTAATTCTCTCTTAATTTTCACACCTACTACTCTTTTTTTTGAAATTTATTTTCTCTAATTTATCCAAATCAATCTCCCCAAGGAAATTATATCCATATATTATGACAGACTTTGGTTTTGTGAATCTTTCAGAACTTACTCCCATGTATTATTATTTGAATCTTTGAACCTGGAAATGGGTATTTGGGTAAATGTAGCAAAGTAATAGTATAAAGATTGAACTGGCCCTGCCTGTTGCTTGCAGTATGGCCTCTTTCAAAGGACAGAGTCTACATCTGTACATTTGGGAAATGGTATATATTCTTCCTGCATCATGGCACCAATGGTAGGAAAACATAAGGAAGTAAGTACATTATCATACTAAAGGAACAGATAATGCTTAATATAATAGAGCATTTTCATCATGTGAGCAGGGGGCTAATATACAGATGTGCCTTAAACACAATTTATAACACTTTTAACATATTCACTAAAGTAGCTCTAACTGCACACTGTAAGGACAGAATTCTGTTCTAGGCTATTGTATGACACATTCTCTCAGGCCTAAGTGTGACAGGAAAGACCATTTTCAAGTGCATATTTAAGGTGAATCTTCTTGGCAAGAAAAGGAATTTTTATGTGGAAAAAAGTTTTTACCTACAGCGTGTGTCATAAACCTGAAAAGTTTTCACATTAGATAGAGGCCAATGAATAAGAAAATAGAATCAAATCTAGAGAACATCAAATATTAGCTTTATGAAACAAATATTATAGGAGAAATTAAGCTATATTAATTTTAGGGCAAAGCTAAATCCCAATGAACTTTATTTTTTTATTATTAATTATAAAGGCTAAATCCATTATTGGGTAATACAAATATTATTGAAACTATGTAACAGAAACTCATTTCTGCCTTTAAATATACCTGTGCTAATACGGTCTTTTCTCTAAGCTTTTTATTTTTTTTCTCCAAATCACAACACATTTAAACATTTTTCTTTCATATTTGAGAGTGATTCAAATCTATATCTTATTATCATCATGAACACTTTAATTTTGAGTGAACTTAATTTTGAATAAACTAAGAGTATGGGTCTTGTAATTCAGGCACAGGGACATATTCGACCCCATTTCTAGACATTCTACTCTTGTAGATCCTATCACAGGTCTCACTGTAGTCATCACTATCTTAGAGAACTTGGAGAAATTCTGCCTGGCCAGGTCAAATCCAGACCCTAACTGCCAAGTCACCACAGGCGTGTTTACTCTATATCTCATTCTACTTCTCATATAAATGTGAGAGATATTTCGGGGTGGACTTACAAATTACTCAACACTCAAAGCAGAGAAAGATTTTTAGCTGAAAACATAGTTGTGAGCCGAAATATAATGCTAGATTATTAAATCAAATGTCGCAACTTATTTGAAATTAACCATATAGATCCCAAGATTAGTAGATATGCAGAAATGTCTTCCATCCTTATTTTAGTTAATAATAATAAAAATAAGACATTTTTACTGGTGTTGTACAGTAGAAGACCTCTTATTCTACTCTATCTGGTATAGTAGCTTGTTGGATAATCATATAGTAACTAAAGCAAGGAATCATAAAAAAATAATATGTATGTACCTTAAGTATTTTTACTTGAAACATCAAAATAGAATGAAATCAGTCTTCATTGAAAAAAGAAGACATGAATACTTTAAATATTTTAACTGAAAGCATATCATAATGAGTATAATCTGTCTTAATTGATCTCATACTTTACTCACCAATGTTCTACTAAGTCCTTCCTCTAAAACATGATGATATACTCATAATGTTGACTTTTCTAGCTAAGTAAGAAACTCTGTACTATGCCCACGTGTTTCTGTTTCCACTAGGCAAGTTAATAATATTTTATATTGTACTTGTAATATTTTGTTGCATTCTATGTTATATTTTTATACTTCCATATCTATATTCACAAGTAAGATGGCTATGTTTTCATTTTCTCTGTTTTTTAAATTATATTTTAGTATTATCAGGTTCTTGTTTGCTGTGTAGAATAAATTTGATGTCTCCACATCTTTTCAGACTAATCTAGAAAAACAAAAATGATATGATTGCTTAAGAGAAGAAATACTTATAAACTGTGTGTAATTATACAGATATAAGTAACCATCATTAAAAATAACATTTAATGTGAAAACAGTCTAAACTTATTAGATATAGAATATAGTCTCATTATTGTCTCCATTCTAAGTTAAATAATCCTTCTCTTTTAATTATTTTCTTGTTTAATTAATTTATAACCTTATACTTCTAAGTTACCTTTATGTACTAATCCCTGATCAGCTCTCTTCAGATGTCTGTAATTATCTTTTACTTGTCTTTCTTTTCTGTGTTTGTGAAATTAGGAAGTTGATTGATTAAGAATCAAACATCATCATAGTCAATGTATATGCTTATTTTTAACTCCACTACTTTTGTATTATGACCAGTCTTCTCAAATTTTAATACATAAACTATGGTTAGTCATAACTAGAATATTTTCCTCAAAAATCTTGGAAAAATACAGTAAAGGGAAAGTTATAAAATTCATCCAATTATTTTCACTTTTTAACAAAGGCAGAATTGGTGTGCTGGAGCTGGGTCATACCAACTCATGAGGAAACCTTTACACATCTCTTCCTAACACCACAACTAGTAATATCTTGTTGATAACTTGAAACTGGCCATGGTAGGAGTATTTACATCATGAAAATGGCAAACACTGTAAGTCAGCAGTCCCCCTTGTCCTCTTTGAACTGCATTCCTCTGTGTCTGCATGTATATTTATGTATCTGTGAGTTATGTAGTATTTTCCTACCTCTGTATGGTGTTACCAAATTAGATTATGTGATTTCTTACAAGAGCTCTATTTGGATTGGTTTAGAGATAAATAAAAGCTTATATTACTTGAATATTACTAAAATGTTTCACAATTTGGAGAATTAAACTTCTAATCTAAAAAAGTTTTCCTTTAGAAACTAATTCAAATGTTTTAAGAATTCAACTTCGCATAATTTAGGAAAATCTTTGACAAACAAGATTGTTGGTTAAATTAGAGCAGCTGTCTTCTGACTTATTAATGAATGTCAAGTAAAAAAATAAACATATATTTTATTCCACATGGATATGTTCTTCCTAAACTTATGCAACTTTACTCTGAATAAGTTAACATTTAATCCACTAGATGTTTATGATTTGAAAAAACACAAAATTATGCTTAACTATATTAATGCATTATTCTAATAATTTTATTTCAACAATCATATTTTAATGTCAACTTGAAGATAGCTTCCAAGATCTTTAGATAACTTAGAATCCCATACTTAAGCTAAATTAAGTAAATTAATAGTCATTAGATACCTAGATAATTTCTAAGAGAGAATACTGACATATTAAATAGTAAGCATAATTTGAAGTTTATGTACTTTTTGCCTCTTAGTTTTATATCTTACAGAGAGAAACTTTACATATATTTGGGTCTATTAATAAATGTGATCATTTTGCCACCTTGTGTAGTTGCACTATAAGGGATGTATATGGCTTTAAAAAGTTCTGAGATATATATTCATAAACTAAGCTAGTCAGCTACAAAATGCTGATGTATGACAGACAGTTCACAATCAGCCACTTCTTTGTTTTCTCTGTGAAATAAAAGTTACTGTGCTTAAAATTTACGATTAATACATGAGCGTAGGAGCAGTAATACAGAGCATGCAAAGTATGAAGGATGCATTAAGGAAAAAGAAAGTAGTAGTATCCTAAAGTTAAATGACTGGTTGCTCCAGAATGACAAAGAAGACAGTGTAAGATAAAACCTGAATGCATTTAGAAAGCCTTAGAAAGTTTGGAGCAAAAGAATTTTATTTGTCTTTGCCAACTATGGCTATGGTTTGATGAGTCTGGCTTTAGTATAAAACTTTCTTCAAAACTAAATTTAGTTTTCTCTTTGTTAAAATGAAAAAAAAAAAAAATTCTTGGGTATTTTTGGCCTGCTCTTAAATAGTGAAAGATTTTCTTTTGTCTTCTGAGTATCTGTCTACAAGGCAAAGGTTCCATGTCTTATCAGGACAATTTCAGATAGGAGAACAGTGTTTTCTCTCTCTTTAACTCTTGAAAGAGTTAAAATTGTTTATAATGTACCTCCTCCTATGTTTGCTTTTTAAATATTTTATTGCCACTGTAATAAAATAGGTAGCTAAGTATATTTTCTCAGTGACCCATGATTCTATTAAATCAAATGTTCAAACTTTCTGAAAACATTTGTAATTTTTCCATTCCAAAATTAAATTCTAAATGAGGAAAGAGCTCCTGGAAAATCACAAAGATTTATTCCTTATGAAAACAGACATGTTAAAATTATTAAATTTACTTGATATGTTACTACTGAGTTGAATTGGAAGCAGTGTGAAATCATTAAAAATAATAATTAGCCTTATTTCTAGGTAAAATTTATTGGCAAATGTTATTTATGTAAATATTTCAGAAATGCTGTGAAGTTTTTAGAGAACTGTTATTGCCCTTGTTGTCAATGACATCTTTTTGTTTATCAGAGTCCTGATAATGCTTTGTGTGAAAACAGACAGTAGTATAGTGTTATCTTAATTTCAGTTATTTTTTAAATGTTAACTTGATTGTAACTTTTCATCTTTAATTTGAATCTAATATACTCTAAGCCTGTGATTTTCGATTGGGGATTCGTATCACTTGCCTATAGAGTTTAATTAATATACAGATGTTTAGGACCTATTCCAGACTTACTGAATATTTTTACTTTATGATCTTGATATATTCTTGGTATATCCTAACTCTATGCTGAGTATATTCGTAATATATTACATCTCGAGTCAGACAAGAACCAAAGCCACATCCCATTCTCTGTTAGCAAATGAATTTCATTCAACTTCCCAGATTTCATGAGCACAAATACACTCTAACCATAGTCTGCATATATTCAGGATGGTTAGAAGCTTTCCCTTGGAAACAGGCTACTACCACCGCTATAGCTAAGATTCATCACTAAGATTCAATTGTTTTTTTTTTTTTTCTTCTCACAATAGAGGCATTCACTTCACTGGTAAAGTTATTCAGGATGTTCGACAAGTATTTCCATTTTCACAAAAACTGTGATATCCTTACCACAATCAATTCTACAGAAAAATAGAATGAGCCAATAGCGCTCATAAAAGCAGACTATCCGAATTCTCTAAGGAATTTCACCTGTGCTGGCCCAAAGTCTCTCCTTTAGCTGTGATTATAATTTGATTCTCCTCTTCCAGTCTACATAGATCATCCCGTGTACAATATTAACACAAGGTCTTCTTGGACTTTTCCAAGATCTTCAGAAATTTCCAATTTCTAATTGGATATCTTTAAATGCTGCCAAGGTTTTATTAAATACACTTATACTTAACACAAACATGTCGATTATGCCTTTCCCCCCAAATCCCACCATAGCCCTTACACAGTCTTCGGATTGGAGACATAGTCTTCTGGAAAAGACTCCACAGGAAGACTAATCTAGAATCCAGCTGGAAGAGACCTCATGCTGTCTCTTAACACCAATACCTCTGCAAAACTACACAGATTACAGCTTCATGTTTATGTTTCACATTCAAAAACATGTAAGCCTAACTCTGAATGAAAGTCTGCTACCACAAGAAACTTTAAGGCTCTTGTGAGAGCTCCTGGAAGCAGACGACAACGTGAAACAGACTGCTTTTCCAAGACCCATAAAACAAGCAGATGATATGAAGTAATCAGCTTCCACTTAGGAAACTGAGACAATATCCTCCAAGACTCCCCTACTTAATCTCTATCATAATTATTCTTTGTCTTGTTTCTTCTTTGTGTCCAACCTCTATCACAAACTTTTTCTTATTATCCAGTATCCTAAAATGATTATCCTCACTCTCCTCCAGCCTCTCTCTTCTTTACTTCCACACCAAAGGGGGAACAAACCCCACTCATTCAACGTTCTCAGACTATTCCTACCACTCTCAATCTCACTGATATGTCACCCGCCACCCCCCACCTGACCTACAGGAACAGCATTTAATTGCCATTCTTCTCAGCACATACCAGGGGGGTTTTCCTCTCGATGGTCCATGTTGGTATATAAACTGTCTCCACATCTTCAACCCTAACCACTTGCCAGGGAATAACTAGACCTAAATCTTGACATAATGCTTCTCTCGAAATCTCCTAACTCCCTACCTCTTCTTCCCTTGGATCAGGTATTGAAAAAAACATAGAGATGCCTTTATTTCCAATGACCAGCATTTTCTCCTTCATCATTTCAGTCAGCCTTACAGCCTTTGTTCAGTTCTATGCAAAGACTCTGGCCTCCTGAGTTTAACCCCAAACATTATAAATAATACCTGC
>NW_006441953.1:16661968-16686794 GCF_000325575.1 Pteropus alecto | reverse complement strand
CGTGTAGGGTCAGCAAGCTTGTACCTGTCTTTCCTACACCATTTTTTCCTGTGTCTTCGGAATACTTGGCAACATTTCCAAATATTCAGCCACCCCACCTATTTACCATGTGACCCCCTGGAGATTTAAATGATCACTCCAAAGGGAAGTGACAATAGGGCAACTGGGAGAAATCCCAGGGGGAAATCGTCAACTCTCTCTTTATGTCGCTTTAAAAGCCATTATACCCATTATGAAAATTAAAAATGTGGTTCAAACGGAGGATTTACCTGTTCGATTTGAGTCTTTTGACAATACCAGGAATAGTGAAACTTGCCTTCTTATTAATGACTTGAACTTGACTCAAGAATGGATTTCTTATAATTCTTTATTAATAAGCTAATAGAAGCAAAGACCTCATTCAAATCAAATCTAATTACTCCATTTGCGTAGTACCCTGGGACAGTATTTACTGACAGAAGAAAGAGAACCCATTTTTCAAAGTTTTTTGACAAATAAGATCTCACAAGAAAATGACCCTCTGAGAACAGTTTTCATGTCATTTAGAATTAATTTCATTATTAATATTCAGTTTCCTAAATTAGAGCAGTTTGAATGTTAAGCTTATCTCTAAAGCTTCATTATTGTAATCGGATATTGCTTTTTCAGAAGTGAGATTAGGATGCTACTAAAAGCTTGTTGGTCCGAGATGGAAACTAGTCATGTAGCTCTTTCTTAAATTGTATTAAGGAAATATCCATTTCATAAAGAATAAAAAGTACTTCTTTATTTTTGTTTTTGTATGACAATTATATGTTAAATGTATGTTTATAAATATGGCATAGAGAACATCTTTAACATATAATAAAACCTAGTGGGGAAGCAGCATTATATAGTTTTGAGGATTTAAGTCGGAACACACTATGCTTAATCTGGTTTTTCTACTTTTTATAGGTTTTGAGAGTTTAATTGCTTATAGTTTAACAGCGGTGAGAGCATTTTGTTTTGGTGTTTTATATATGTTGCAAAACATTAACCCATTCAACCTTCAACATAGTTGTTTATAAAAGCTTTCAAGCAGAATTGAAGTACCTATAACATTTCAACTCCTTTTTCTCTATTATTTAGGGAATGGTACTTCAAGGAAAGGTAATTTTGTAAAACACAACTGAGTGCTTGCAGTTAGCATCCATTTGTGAATTGAAACTGAGTCCTTAAAGATACTTTTGTCAACCATCCTTGTAAATCCTATACAACTATCAAACTGTGTTTTGCACACTGAGAACCTTGAAGCTTTGCAAGCATGTGCGGCTTCTCTTCCGCAGCACCATCTGTGACCTCTTTTTCATTATCACCTGATCTTTCTCATTCTCTCCCTGCCACACACCTCCACCCACACACTTCTCTAAATTTCTTTTCTCCCTTTATTGTCTTTCTACATTCTTTATCTTCTTTCTCTCTTTTTTTTGTACTTTGATGCTCAAGATTTTATAGATATAATAAGATAAAATTTTCTTTTAGGCAAAGCACTCAAACTATTATTATGATCAATGGAGCAATGGGACATTAAAAAAATTAAAACTAAAAATAACTTATTTTTACCAGTCTTACCTTCAGAGTTTTACCCTCATATGACCACCTGCTCCAAAATCTGTGTAGCAAGGGCAATACATTTGGAGACAATTTATCCATGAGCTTGTAGTCTTTTCAATTTATCAAAATCCAAGGGACAGCTACCCCTAGCCAAAGTCTATAATTGGTCCATGCGGGGGATGGGAAAAGTCCTGTATGTAACATATTTTTCCATTGAGACTATTTAAGATGTTGTTAGGGACCTAAGATAGCAGAGAGTCTGAGTCTAGTCTAATTTGAACAGGAAAATTGAGTGAATGGTGAACAATGATAAACGGGGGGAAAAGAGGATCCTGTGGATTCAGAGTAGTGACTGAAGAAGCAGATACTATTCCGAGGCTGAGGGCAAAGTAAATATGGAAGAAACTTAGAAAATTCAAAGAGAGCCCAGTCCCTGAAACTGATATCCAAACTTCTGAGTAGGTGAATGGTTCCCTCAGAAGTGTGTCACCTTCTGGTAGAAGAGAAATCCACCTGAGAGCTCAGACTTGGACTCAGTGTCAGGGGGCGTGAACTGCAGCTGGAATACAGGAGCGAGTGACTGCTTAGTAGTGGAATGAAAAGGCTGAAGCTCAACGCTGAAGGCTTCCACTGTCAGCTTGAGGAGGAGGGACTACGGCCACAGGAAGGAGACACCCCCCCCCACACACACACAGATACTACTGTGGATGCTGTGCTGAAAAATCACACACACCCTGTGAGAAGGAAGGAAAGTCTTTCCTCTTGTTCTGGCCCGGGTAACCTTCAACACACATTTTAACTGTCAAACAATAATATGTGTCCACCTAAGAAGAGGAAACTGTCCTTCATATTCGTGAAGTACTAACCCTCGCCCCCAAATAAAGACATACATGCTTCAATGTTATTGTACCCATTGCGGGTTATATTCTTTTCTATTGAAATTCATTCACATTCTCACTGAAGATTCCGTTATGTAAAGATTAAATTATAAGTTTACCATCAAACAACCTATATAAAATAGCAAGAGAAAGGAGAAAACAAGAAAAATTAGTTAATAAATGCAAATAAATATATATATCAATGAGTAAAAAGAAAATATGCAAAAGTGCTGCTATCACTTTTTGTAATTTATCACAAAACCATCATGATATCTATGACTTGCTTCTTCCACTATCCATTCCATATTTATGTTGCTGTCAGCCAGAACCTCAGGTGGTTGGAATTCTTTATTTGGAAGGGTTACTAGCAAAAATTTTTATTGAAAGTCTCAGACCTTAATAGACTTGTCTTTTGTTGTTCTTGTTGTTTTTGTTTTTGTTTCTGTTGTTTTCCTTTAACCTCATACTGAACTTAAAGGTGAGAAGGGATGTCCCAGAGAACCATCTGGGTTCCAGATGGAGTCAGCCCTGCCCTCACTGTGTAGCAGAAAAGCATCTTCCCATAGGTAATCAGCATCTATTATCCCAGCCTGGAGAGCGCACTCTTTTCTTTGCCTGTTGCTTTCAGTGATTTTCTGAAGCCATAAAGTCTAAGCAACTGCCCTGGGGGATATATAAACCCTATGGGAACCAAGAACTGTAAAACATCAGGGCTCAATGGTACATGGATGGGAAACAAACATTCTGCCAGGGAGCTATTAAGTGTAATAGGAAGAAGAGACATCACCACTTCCACCTCTTGATTCCTGGAGATGGGTGTTCCGTCAACAGGCATGACAGGCATGACGGTTTCTGACACAAAGCATGTTCTGCGTTTGTAAGACAGAATCCCAGCCATGCAGTGTTGTCTCCTAAGCGTTACCATAAATGAGTGTTCGGTAAGTTCTTTGGGACTTTCTAACAGATCAGCCACTTTTGGGTGATGAGATATGTGATTTAGACCAGTTAATTAACTGGGTACTAGTTCATTGCCCAAATCATTACGAAATGATTCACTGTGAAATGAATTCATTGCTCAGAAGCAATGTTGTACAAAATAGCCATAATGGCGGTTAAGTCAGGTCAGCCTTGGTAAGGGGAAGTTGATTTCATTGAGTTTATACATAGCCTGTGTCCCTGCCATCACCCATGGGCCCAGTGCACAGACACTAGAGTGGCTGGGGAAAAAGACTGGCTGAAATCCACAAGGTATATCATTTTGTCCACCTACGATTTACAGCTTCCTATTATCCCAAGTATGTGCATTTTGCAAACATTAACATGAAGTGCGGTAACTTCACAGCTTACGCCCGCTTGAGAGGTCCATCTTTTCCAGTTCCTTTGCACCAGGCTTCCACGCCTATTTCATCTATGCCTATGAACATTTAACCAAACCGTTAGCAACCACTCATAAGTCAGTGAATAACAATACTTCTGGCCATCTCTCCATTGAGACAAAGCAGACAACAAATGTCTAACTCAGTGGTTTTCCCATTGGAAGGATTTTCCTTCACTGCTGTTCTTCAGTGTCACCCTTAATTTGTGTTGTAATGCAGCAGCCACGCGTTTGTGGATGACACTAGAATGTCATACAGAATTATCAGTCAACCAAGCTCAGGTTTTTTCTTCTACATTCAGTCAACTGACAGAGGGGAACTTTCCATGAAACTACTATTGCCAGAAGCTCTATATTACTATTCTTATTTTTCACAGGTACTATATATAAATAAATAGAATATCACTTGATTTCCTTTGTTTCTGAAGTATATAAAATTACTTCACATCACATTATATGTGCTTTCCTGTGATTTACTTTTTTCACTTAACATTATAAGATGATATACATTTGTTGATTGTAGTTTTGGTTCAACCATTTTTGCAGATATGCACTATGCCATCAGGTACCTGTGTGACAACTTAGTTGTCTGATTACCATCAACAAACACCTTGGTTGCTTCCATTTGTCTACTCTGAAAATCCTTGTATATATCTCTTGGTGTCTAAGATTATTTAACATTGTTGGGTGCCATTGTACGTGGGCTCTGATTTATCCATGTCCTAAAAATGTACTTATATATTTTATACAAACATATATTTATACAGGTTAATGTATGCATGATGTATTGAGCAATTTAAAATATTAAATATATTCACTGCATGCTAAATCAATAAATAACCTCAATTTATGTTTGTATTTATAATAGAACTATTGTATTCCTATTGCCATATAATACATATATTTAAGAGACTGTTAGATATTATTTTACTGAAAACTTCTTCCCCCCAGAAACCACTCAACTTAATTAGATTTCAAATTTAAAAAAATCAAACAATAATTAAATGTAATGTTATAACTACAAAATCAGTAAAATTTAGAAATCTGAAAATAACAAGTGTTGGTGAGAACATGAACGAAAGAAAACTCTTACACCTTGCTGGTGAGAGTATAAGCTGGTATCCTTACCTGGGAAAATAAATCAGCACTATAGTGTGAGGATAAATATTCACATACTTAAGTAAAGGTATGTATCCTACAACAAACAAGAATCTACGAACATTCGTCTACTGGAGCATATGTGCCAAGAATGAAATCACTGATTTAGAACTTCTACTTAATGCTTCACTGGGTAATGCTAAAGTGTTTTAGAAAGTAATTTTACCAACCTTCACTCTTAGCAGCGTTCAGTATCATCACTTATATTTGTATACTCACACATTAATTATTACAAATCTGTTATGCTTTATATAACATCACTTTTATTTTATTTTATTATTATTTTTAATGCCTACAGCACCTGGTCTTCCTAGGTGGTCTCCCATCCAAGTTCTAACCAGCCCAGACCCTGCTTAGCTTCCAAGATCAGATGAGATAACTTTTTATGTATACATAAATTATAATTTGACATAATGTGTTTTCACTGAATTTTCCTGACTCTTAGGTTGTACATTGTTTTATATATTTGTGGTTCATTATTGTTTCCTATTGTTTGAAATGACTATTCATTTCTTTTGCCCTTTTAAAAATCTTTTTCTTATTGATTTGGAGAAATTGTATATTTTGGCAGTTTATTCCTTATTAGTTATATGTCATATATAATTCCATTGTGCTTGTCTTTCTGCTTTTGTTTAAATGCCTTTTTATAACCTTTTGATCATCCTTAATTTTAATGTACTCATATTGATCTGTTTTTCTCTATGGATTATATTTTTGTGTCTGGTTAAATAAATTATTACCTTCACTTAGTTTTTTTAAAATTCTGTATATTATCTTCTAAAAGAGAACAGTTTTGCATGTAAACTTTAGCATTTTATCTACCTATCCTACTCGTAAGAACAAGTCAATGCCCACTAAATTTTATGATTTTTTAAAAAAATTTAGCGTTGATAAATCAGTTTCTTCTTTTCTCTCTTTTAACTTTCCTAACTTCTGTTATTTAGTTCCTTGCAATCATTTCATATATTCGTATACATACACAAACCTGTATCTAGAATTTCGCTATTCTTTTTACAATTGAGTTACCTAATAGTTTGCCAGTTTATATTCATTTTTCAAATAATCAGCTTTTTGATAAATATGTATTTTTCTTAGTTATTATCTAATTCTTTCATTTTTATTAAATATTTTCTTCAGTTTTTCATCCTCTTTATATTGTTTCTCAAGGTTTTTATTTCAATTTTTGATTCGTTTTTCCTTTCACTGATTTGTATATTTATCGCCGTGAATTTTCTTCTGAGCACTTCTTCATCTATCACCTAAAAATTTTCTTGGGCCAGTTTCCTTATTCTTATATTCCAGGACATCCACAATTGCCTTTTTAAAAATTTGTTTTTATTAAAGTATAGTTGACAATTCCCTTTTATATTTTCCCTTGGACTCAAAAGTTGTTTAATAAGAAATAAATCTAATCTTCCAAATAGAAATTCCTTAATTGTTTAATAGTTTATTGCATCGTGTTTAGAGAATACCGAATGTTAGTATTTCTACTCTCAAAGATTAATTATCTTTACTTTTCTGGCCCAATATATCTCCCTGGTATTTGGCAAATATTCCATGTGTCTTTGAAAAGAAAGTGTTTTCTCTATTATTATGTGTACAGTATATAATAGATATATCAGGGTTTGAGGATGTGGGGGTGTGTGTGCATATATTTATTACATTTACCTTATCGATTATGTTGGTTAGGTTTCTATGTCATGCTTTTTGATCTACCTGAATCATTGAGGACTAATACTTATTATTGGTGTGTGTCTTTGTGTTTCTGTTATCGTCTGTAGTTTCTGCTGCATGCAATTTTCAGCTGAGCTGTTTCAAAAATCTATTTTGCCACTGTGATCCTGGCTAGAGATATTTTTATATTGATTTTTGTGTTTGTTAAGATGGAGTATACATTTAGAAAACATTTTTCTATATTTATAAGCACATATTTTAAGCTCCACTTGAAAGTTTCTTCCTTTTTACAGTGATTTGAAATACCTTCTCTCATGTTAAAGTCCATATGTGTATGGGTAAGCTTTAGGCTCTCTTTTTATTTAATTGTTCTATTTATCTGGCCTTCTGCCAAAACCCACAGTATTAAATCCCATAGCTTTATAACAATTTCTTTGTTAGCCTATTATAAATATCCTTTCTCTGTGGCTTATCGTTTTACTTTTTCTACAGTAACATTTTATGAGATTTCAGTAGTGCCTATTTCTCTACCTCTTGAATCTGGATAAGCTTTGTCTTGTTTTGGCTGAAATAATATGGTGGAAGCAACATTGTGCTAATTCTGAGTCTGTGTCTCAAGAAGGCCTATCTATTCTGAGAATGCTGCCATTGAAATCTGAACATACCCATGCACACCTGCTGGATGATGAGATACAAGCCTCAGTCAATATCATTACCCTAGCCAAAGTCAGCCAACTATTCAGTGGTCCATCAGTTTACCCCCAGATATATGAGTAAGCTAGACTCAGATCAACTGAGCCTGGCTAGATCAGCTAAACTTCCTAGTTGACATATAGACTCATGATTAAAAATAAATATTTGTTGTTTTAAGCCACTAAGTATTAAGGTTGGTTTAATTTAGCAATGGATTGCTGATATGTTAAAAATGGATATGGTAATATTTATCAGTATTTTGTTGTGTGCCTTGCATAGTTTATTTACTTTGAAAAAGTACTATCTAAATAAAATGTCATAAAATATTCTTTCATGTTTTATAAAAGTTTTGACCCATGCCTTTCTCAATTATGGTTTAAAAAAACAAATTGATTTTTTGTGGAAGATGTAAGGTAGGGCATCAATTTAATTTTTTTTCTAATATGGGTAGTTAATTGTCTCAGCAAAATTTATTGGTGATTTCTTCACTTATGTATAATGCTACCTCTTTATATTTGTTAAATCTCTATGTAAGTTTTGGGCTCTTTTGGCCTCTCCATTATGTTCTAGTTATCCTTTATTTTCCTATCCCTATGCTAGTAACACCACCTACCACCACCCCACTGTTCTTCTGCCTGAGTATATTGCCTATTTTGAGCAATTTTAATTTATACATAAAATATAACATTAGTTAATCAAATTTCTCAGAAAATCTTGTTGTCAATTTGATTGGAATTACATTGACTATGAAGATGCTGACATTGTTCCCATTACTTTTTAGCATCTAAAATACAATATATGTTTGATATTTGTTTCCTGGTGAATTTTGAAAATCATTCATATATGTGTATGTGTTTTTGTGTATGTATGTATATGTATATGTATATACATATACATATATATATATAAAACATATGCTTAAATTATATTCCAAATCATTTTTTTCATTTATCATTCATTTTACTAATTCTAACTTTTCTTTCAAAATACAATTTGTCACATATTCCAAGAAACATTTTTAGTCATCTACTTTATTATTTATATATTCTCTACTTAAAGTTCTTAATACTAGCCATTTTATTATCATACTTATTCTCCATTTCAACTTGCCTCTGATCTGAATTTTACAGAATCACATTTCAAAGGATAAATTAACAATTGGCTTCCAAGTAGGCCCAACCAAGAGAAGAGAAAGAAGCGGGATGTATTTCTCTTACTTGGCCTCACCCAGTGATTCTGATATGGACTGTCATCTTGCGTGTGTAACTATAATTATATCTCTCGACAGTCCCAAATCCCATAAGGTCAATTCCCCCACTCTCCAACTGTGATTCTAGATCTCCCCAGTTGGTCCTGGTTTCTGAGGTCAGGTCACCCTGTCTCTCCAGTGGATACTAACCCTGTTAATGGAATTGGCTTCTTGATGCTATTGGTAGCCAGATTATCTCACTGATCAATGTAGTAACTAAATGTAGTAACTGTTGACTATTGTAAAGTCTCTCTTTTTGAAAGACCTAAAGTGATTTCCGTTTTTTATGACTTATCCTCATTTCACTTTGAGTCTGCCTCTCATATCTTTTACTCTAATAAATGGTTCCCTAACTTTCCTTCTCATTAGATTATCACCTGCTATAGACACTCATATGGATCATTTTTTAAAACAATACCTAGCAAAAATGTTTTGCTGTTCAAAATTATATGATTAGAAGAATATTCTAAATGACTTACAAAGTCAAATAAATTTCATTTAACATTCATTAACCTTTGAAGCTTTATTCCTTACTTTCTTTTCAAAGACCACACAGGTTTATGCCCCAGCTATGCCACACTCTCCCTGTTTTTCCAAATCACTCTTTAGGCTCCGATTCTTCTGAATCTTTGCTCCTGTTTTTTTTCTTCTTACTAGACTGTCATCCTTATCTCATTAAATTTTATCCTTAAATATTGACACCCTCTGTCCTTAATTAGAATTCTCACTTGGGAGTCTGTATTAATAATTATGTAACCAACTCCATGTTCTTTTTATTAATATTTGTCAAAAGTTATTTTCTTTCCAACTTTCAATTTTTCTCTTCTCTATTTTAGTTTTCATTTTGAAAATAGCATTTGATGGGATTTTATTTCATTTTAATTATATAGAATCTTACCACTCACTTTTGGTTATTTACCAAATAGCTAAATAAGAAATCTTTTATGATTTCAATTGAATTCCTCAAATTGTCTTCATTCTGTAATTGCTTACTATAAAGAAATTATGCATTTTATTTTCATCATTTTAGAAGTTTTTCTTAAATATTTAACCCATGGACATGACTTTATATTTTCACAGTAAATGTTATCTCTCTTTTCACACTTGAAGCATATATATGTATATGTGCCGATGAATCATTCTCTGCAGACATATGCTTAAAAATCAGAATAGCAGGTAGATGTTAATATAATGAAAAGTTCTGACCAATAAAGAATTAAAACTTGATCTTGATTTTATTATAATGACCAATAACTTACATAACATAGCTTATATGACATATTACTAAATAATGTTTATTTATTTCTTTAAGGGTCTAATTTCCTTAGTTAGCATAAGCTTCATTATTTTTATGCACAGAGATTGGCTGTTTAATGTGTGTATATTCCTGGAAAAGCCATAGTCCATACTGACAGCCTTATTATTGTTTCAAAATAAAAGGAAGACATAGAGGAAGGAAGGAAGGAAGGAAGGAAGGAAGGAAGGAAGGAAGGAAGGAAGGAAGGAAGGAAGGAAAGGAAGGAAGGAAGGAGGAAGGGAGGGAAGGAAGGAAGAAAACTAATGCAGAGCAGTAAAGAACAAGTGATATTTAGAACTCTTCTCTCTGAAATTAAGAATAAAGCATTATTGTTTGTTTTACAGACAGCATTTAAACCACAGGGTTTAAAGGATTTGAAATATTAAATAATAGTAAAAGTGCTTCTGAAAAAGCACCACATATTTTGATCAATTATTACAAATACTGATGAATTGTTGGCTTGATGTATCATTCAGATCATTGTAATGGCTGAGCAATTTTAAATCTTTCATGAGCAAAGAATAAACTCATGAGAGCCTCCCCATTCAGTACAAAAACCTTGCAATGTTACACCCATCAACTGTTTTCTCTTAGTAATGAAATCCTTTGAATGTGTTTTCAGGAGAGCCTGTTCTACCTCAATTCCATCATTAGAGGACTCTTCCTTTTAACTAAGAATATAACCATTCAGAAGTTACGTGATTATAGAATACTATAATAAGAGCTGGAATATTAACTGGCAAAGGCAAACATCATGAATTATTTTTAAATACTACCTTTGTGAAGTATTAGAATAAGAGGTCAGTGACTAAACCTTATCATTTTTGTGAGCCTGTGTTTCTGGGCTATGCCTTTTACAAGTGTTAGCATCTTCTCTTGATGAGACAGGAAGGCTGTTTGGGACTAGAGTTGGAAAAATGCCCTTCCCATAGGTTGGACAAAGCTCGGTTAAAGTCTTTTCCCCTGGGGAGAAGGCCTCTGTTATAGAGAACACTGGTTGTATTCCACGCTGGCTACTTTTCCTTTCCCTTCCTAGGTACTGTAGTCTTTCTTGACTCTCCACTGTGAGAATCTAGTGGGGTTCTTGGAAATAAAACCCACAAATCTGAGGGGCCCTCCCTAAGCCTCCCAAGAATTTCCCACTCTCACGGACGTCCATACTCAGCTTTCAGGAATTCTTCGAAATTGCTGTTTAACTGTTCCTACCAGTTTTATGGCTCATGGTTTCTGCTCCGAGTAAGGATATTTTGGCTGTGACTTTCTGGATATCCATTTCTCCAGATTTCAAGGCAGTGGTTTGTCTAGTGACCTCAATTCTCTGATGGGTCCAAGAAAAGTTGTTGAGTTTTAGTCGAAATAGATTTTTTTCCTGTGAGTATGAGAATGGTGGCTTCCAAGTTCTTAATATTTTGTATCTCTAAACATTTTTTGATAGCTTATATTCACCTCCCACAAATGAGAGCTGTCTGTCAGCACTTTATCGCTTGGTGGAATGGAGGCTGCTTTGTACCAGTGAGTATTATGCAAGGATATTGTATACTTTTATGTAAAATTGACTTTTTAACTTGGCATCTTGTCAAGTCAGCAGCACAGTTATGTCTATGTTATCCACGCCCCAGAAAGACTCTGCAACATGCTGTTAAATTGAGCATCAGATGCAAATCCTTTGAGAAGCCGTGTGGAGTCATTTCCATCATGGTATTGCAGAGTTAAATGGCACTTAGAATTAAATTGTGGAGCTCATCATCATGGCAACAGCAGTAGGCAAGTGCCCAAGAACCCCAAATTTTTAGGTAAGATTTCCCTGAAGTTTAACACTTACACAATGTGTGCTACAGAGAAATTACAGAATCAGAGATTAGAAGCTATATCTTTACAGTCCAGTTCTACCACATACTAGCTAGAATATCGTTAAACAAGCCTCTTGCCTTATTTAGTAGCTTGTTAATTTCTGTTTCTCAACTCTGTTAACCTCTCTTCAGCATTTACCTCCTTTTACAAGACCTCCTTCTTGACTGTGTCTTTCATTGGTTCTTTAATTTGCCATTCCTTTTCATTTTAATGCTTCATAGACATTCAGTCTCAGTCATGTTCTTGTCTGTCTCTACACACTATGTTATTAACATTTCAACTGCTCTCATTGTTTTAGGCACTTTCAAATGCTGATAATTCCCAAACTGTGCCTTGACAGAATATCTCATTGCTGAGCCCTAGTCATCCTTCAAGGACTTCAACATCAATATGTTCAAAACTGAGCTTCTTATATTTTTCTTTTTCTTTTTTCTTTTTTAAGTTTATTGGGGGTAACATTGGTTAATACAATTATATAATCTTCAGGTGTACATTATAATTTGACATCTGTGTATTCTATTGTGTGATTGCTACCCAGAGTCCAGTTTCCTTCAGCTACTATATATTTGATCCCCTTTACCCACTTTACCCTCCCCCAAATCTCCCATATTTGACCCCCTTTACCCAGTCTACCTCTTCCCTCCTCCCCCACCTCTTACTCTCTGGTAACCACTAGTCCATTGTCCATGTCCCTGAGTCTCTGTTTGTCCTGTTCATTTGTTACTTTTAGGTTTATATCCCACATCTTATATTTTTCTTAACCTGATGTTCCTTCCAAACTCAATTAAATACTTGTTTCAAATGTCCATTCTCATTTCTCACTGCTTTTGCTCAATTCTAAGACAAATTATTTTTCCTTTGGGCCAGTCTTCTAGTCTACTAATCTCCATTTTTTTGAGCTTGAAACTTATCTTTCACTTTGTTTGATTCATCTTTCTAAATCCTAATTCTGATTAGTCCACTGTCTTAGATACAATGTTTTTTTGACTCCCCATCGAACCAATATGGTGACAGCCTTACCAGTGACGTGTCTTCAGTCAGATTTTTTATAAGTACTCTTACCAGCAACCATATTGAAATATTTAAATTTCTCTGAAAACATTGTTTTCATGAGTCCAAAATTTTTGTATATGTTGTTTCTTAATCATTCAAATTGTTTTTCCTTACTATTAACTTAGCTAATTCCAACTTTTCCAGAAAAATCCATTTTAGGATTCATCTTTGAGGATAGATTTTTTGCTCTATGTAATTATATACATATCCTATACTTCATACCTCTAATGTCATTTTTCCTATAAACTTTCATATTTGTTCTCTATATTCCTCTGACTCTGATCAGTATTCCAGAAAACCATATACCTTCCTTTTTTGTTCATCATCAAGAGATGTCTTTGGTATTGATTTCCTTTGTAGCTCTAGATCCAGCTGGATAATCCCACCTTTAATGGTTTCAAATGCCATAATGCCACCTCCCACTGGGTACTGACTACCACCAGATGGTCCTGGATTCTGGACTCTGGTATCACTGTGCCTTCCCCTTGTCCCTTAAGCCATATTTTGATAGTGCTTTTTCTGTTACTTTTCATATCTGTTTAGTCTCTTAGCTATTTAGTCATTGGCATAACCAATTGCCTATATTAAACTCCTCTATTTGAAAGACCTACAGTGTATTCTGTTTTTCTCATTAATCACATAGCCCATTAGACAAATCTCTCACATTCTGTACCACAGTATCATATTCACTAGTTTGCCTTCCTCTCTAGGCTGTTGGCTCCATGATGGAAAGGACTGCATTTGTATCACAAACCTTGTTCATTTTTATTTCCACTATGCCTAGTATAACTTTTGATTTTAAAATTGTATAGGTATTTTCTCAGATTTTATTCATGAACAACTTCTAAATTCTTTATTTTCTTCAAAACATTGCACTGGTCAACTTTGTAAGCTCTGTTCTCTATCTTTCCAACATTCCCTGACCTCAACTTCCCACGAAAGTTCATGGTTCAGCCATGCCACTCTTCTGTCATTCCAGTTCACATTTTGTAGTTTAGTTCCTCTGAACCTTTGCTCCTGATAACGTTCTCTCTTCCTTTTTGTGCTGATTAAAATTCCCTCCTTTACCCAGATCAAATGTCATAGTTTCTCTAAAGCTTCCTAAGAAAAAAGTCTGTTGTATCTCTACGCCGAGGTGTCATTTCATGATTATAGCACTAATCAGAATATTTGATTATCTGTCATGTGTCTAAATCACTAAACGACATCAAAAAGATTATTGTTTATTTACGAACAAGTAATTTTCAAAATTATAAATGTTAAATTGGCTTTGTCATTTTCGTGTTTTCTCTCTCACTGGATTTAATTCTCTTAAAAGTAAGGATCATCTATATGTTCAGTTAGATTCCTACACGGTATTTAGCAATATTTGTTGTTTTTTAATTTGTTTATTAAATGTTTATTGAAATATTTGACCACCTTTTGGATAAATGCACTGGGATAAATACAGGTCATAAAATACTAAACGGTAAATACACAATTTCTTTGAAAGCCTGATCATGTATTTAGCAAGGCAATATTTTATAATATCATAATGGTACATTCTGATAAATTCAACATGTATAAAAATGTAACAGGCAATTTAAAACAAGGAGTTTATATGTAAAAGAGCATTGATGGCTGTAATGGCTTTTTGAGTGAAGGAGTGATCTGCAGTGTTGATGCTGGCAAAAGACAACTTCAAGTTAGAAGAGAGCAGGAGAGAGGGAGTTTCTCAATTATTTACTCATCTATTTACTCATTCAACAACACTAAGCACCCATCGTATGTCACTATACATATAGGCAATTACAATAGGAATGTAAGAAATCGAGCAAATCTAAATTAAGAATGACCCTTACATAATTATTATGCTTTGAGAATAAATTATGTTTAAATTATGATCAAAGCAGCGTATATAATGCGTGTCTAAATAAAACTCATGCTTATCAACAGAAAAGACAAACAATTTTATTTCTTTGGTACATTTTTTTGCCAAAAGTTTCCATATTTAGTATTTATACTACTGTTCTTATTATGCCATGAATTTTGTCAGTAATGTTCATTTTAGTATTAAGAGACAGATTTCAACAGTGCTGATCATTTTAAAAGCACTAACCACTCCAGGGCATGGTTTGTACTTTATTATTGTTCCGTGGAGCTGTGGAAAGCACTCTGACTTTAACCTTAGTGAGATTGGGCCCATTATGTTGTAATGTGCACCCTGAAGAGCATTATGTTATAATTAAGTCTTGACCTCGTTTAGCATATAGCATAGACTAGCACATGAAAATGAGTGAACCAAGGAGCTTATCACAGGAACTTAAACTTAGTGTTCTAAGTGGTGTACATTTGACTCTAAGGCTATGCATTAAAGCACTGGAACTGGATCTCATCCATATTTCTGCCATCTTAACCTAATTACCTAACCATTCTACAATGAGTTAATATTTTCAACTTTATTGTAATTAAAAATTTTTAAATTTCCACATGATCGTATGATTTGAAGGAAACAAGGATTTCTTGCTATTAGAAATTATGGCAAAATCATTTATCTGAAATTTCGATCTTTCGATACAGCTTTTAGCATTAGGGAAAGTATACTGAACCAAGGAGAAAATAATAGTAGCTTGGCCTTTAGAGAAATACTTGAGTGTATATACATAATAAGTCTCCAAAAGAGCTTCAGTAAATAAAGCAGACTGATATACTCTTCTGATGCTGCTCTGTTAGCTTGACATTTTTCTCTAGTCAAGGGAGAAAGTCCTCCATATTTAAAATTTACCTACAATCTCTTTTTATTCCTTCCTTCCTCCCTCCCTCTCTCCTTCCCTCCCTCTCTCCCTTTCTCCCGCCCTCCCTCCTTCTCTTCCTTTCTTCTCTCTTTCACTTGTTGAAAGGGAATGTATTGAAATATTAAGGATATAAATTCAAATAAAATAATTTTCATCGATAAGCCTACAGTCTAGAGGAGCAGAAATGCATAATGGAATAACTGCAAGTGTAGAAATATGCACAAGATGTGATGAAGCTCGCTGCCCAATATAGGGGCTGAAAATGCCAGATACATTCTCAGTCTTCTATGGTTTTATGACATAGGCATATTAACCACTCCTGGTCAATGATACAGGAGGAAATGAACACTGAGGATCTACTAAGAATATTTTTCTCTAATTAAAACAAATAAAAACGAAAACATAGAAGTATATGTTCATCTTCTTTGCCCAGATTTTGTAGGATCTATATAAGATACCAGAAACTGGAACGGCTGTCACATATCTTGATGGAATAGATTTAAGAAGTAAGACGAAGTACTGAGAATGGTTGGAAGATAAGATGGAAAAGGGCAGGTCATTGATTACACTCACTGAGTGCCCGAGCCAACCTGCTGTACCTGCCCCAGCCTTCTTATTATCTGCTAAAATGAATTTTAGCAATTTTCAAGTTCGTTTTAGCTGGATACTTGATTATTAGAACCAAAAACATATGAACTGGTACCTTTTCCATGTCTTCGTGGAGTTCCAAATTACTACCAATGGCAGGTTTCCCCTTAAATTTAATTGTTTATAAAAGGAACCTTAAAATATAAATTACAATGGAAAAATATGTTTCATTGTGTATGGTACAATACATTTTTATTTTTTATTTTTTAATTAAATTTACTGGGGCGACATTGGTTAATAAAATTATATAGGTTTGAAGTGCATAATTCAATACTACATCATCTGTATATTGCATTGTGTGTTCATCACCCAAAGTTAGATCTGTCATTATATATTTGACCTCCTTCTGTCATTATATATTTGACCTCCTTTACCATTATTCATTGAAAATGCTTCTATTCTATTTACATACTAAATTACCCTTTTACTCTATTTTGTGGAAATCATGTGCTTTCATGTTGTAGCTATTAACTTGAAATTTAATTTTCACTAATAGGCTTAAGTAGATAAAAGAACAAAATTAAGTTTCTGATTTCATTTCAGATTCCATAGTTCATTGAATATTGCAGTAAATGCTGTTTTATTTACTGCATTAGAAGGAAATGATTCTTGTTATTAGGGCATGAGGCACATGGAGTTGTGGTCCCAATTTTTATTACTTGTTATCTCCTTATTTATAATGATACATTTCAAGAAGTCTGTACAATGAGTGTGAGTCCTACTTTATCTCTTTCTAAATATTTTTAAATATTCTTCTTTTAATCGATGTGGTTAACAACCTATTAGCTTGATTTATCTGAATTTTAATCATAGGCTTCATATTAATTTTATCTGTGGCTCTTGGTAGGCTTCTAGGTGCTTGCATTTTTATTTGTAAGTACAAACAATAAAAGCACTTACAGAGAAACAGGTACTTATTATCCTAGATATTTAGCCTACAAGATTATAGAAGATATAGTTTCTTCCCTCACATAATTTATTATGTTGGATCTAGAACCAAGACGGGGTGAACTAAAATACAATGTGATAAGTCAGTTTGATGAAGCACATGAGAGAAAAAATATATTTTCTGGAACAGTTGAAGGGTTAAAAGATAGTATATATTTGGGCTGATTTTTAAAGAGTAAATAAGATTTCACTGAGCATAACAGTTACAGTTAGGGAAATAGTATATATAGCCATATATATATAAGTGACAGGACTGAGCATTTTAGGAAAATATGATTTTATTATGATAGAGTATGGTGTACTTGAGAAAATATTGAAAAGGTGAATTCAAGACACATTATGAAGGAGCTTGCATGTCCTGTCTAGGAGTTTAAATTTTATTCTGGAGAAAATGAGGATCACATAGAAAGATGATTCTTTAGAGTTGGAGAGAGGACGCTGGCTGATGATTATACTGCATTTTTAGAAAACAAGTTAGGCAAAGTATCCAAATGTGATCCAATGATATATTCCAGACAGGAGAAAATAAGGGATTTAATTGCAGCAAGCTTGTGTGAAGCAAGAAAATGACTGAGGGGTAATTGAAATTAAAAAAAAAAAAGTCCTATTTCAGATTAATGTGGAAGCTAAAATGGGAAAGATTCATTAAAGAAATGAGAAAGATTCATTAAAGAAACCTGTGAGTTGTATTAATTAGGCAAAGTCCGAGCTGCTGCAACAAAGAGACTACAAAATACAGAGGCTTAAATAAGATGAGTTTATTTTTCAGACATGTTGTATTCTGGCCGGCCCAGGTTAGCAGAGTGGCTCGTCTCCACGGTGTCTTTCCTAGACCCAAATTCTTCCTTCTTGTTATTCCACTATTCCCTTGTTATTCTACTGTTCCCTATAGGTAGGTGTCATCATCTGTATGTTCGATGCTAAGTTACATGTCTACATTCTAGCCTACAGGAAGGGAAAAGAAAGAATATGCAAGGCAACATAACAAAACTAACTGTATGCAAGTGGAAGATGTCGCTCTGTTACTGATATTGTATTTACAGATTCAGCTCAAATTCTAATGGTGAGAACTTAATCACCTGGGCAACAGTTGATTACAAAGAAGGCTGAGAAATACATTCTCTAGCTGGATGGCCAGATGTTTAGCTATTATTGCATTCTATGGAAAGAGGAGAGAATGCATTTTAGGGATATCTATCTGTCTGTCACATATTAGTCAAGCTTGTGTTCTAGGTTTATGATCTGAGAAGCTGAGTGAATAGTGACACAATTCTTCAAGGATGAAATATTTTAGGGACAGTAGACTGGGCAATTGTGAGGCAGTGTGAAAGTACAAGATGAAAAGTAATATCTTGAACTCATCGAATTAGAAGAATCTGTGGGCTGTTCAAGTTAAAATATGAAGAATAAATTCTCTCTCCCTCTCTGTCTGTGTATGTATGTAAATTTTATATACATAAAACCATGGGAATAGATGGGTTCATTACAGAAAAGTGGGTAGGATTAAAGAAAAAAGGATTGATTATATAATTTAGGTTTTCTATGACTGAGAAGCAGTGTCTGGAAGATTAACATGACTACACAAAGGGGGAAAATGATTGCTATAGCAAGATGGCGTGTGCTTCATCAGACATTGGGTTTATATACAAGCTAGATGAGTAGTAGTCTTGGTGCAGCACAAAGGAATTGAGGAAAATGTCCACCGTGTCTTCCAGTTTTCATATTAAGGCGTATGAGAGATTGCTGCACCTCTAATTAGAAAGGGTGCAGAGAATGTGTTCCCTCAAGTACGAGCTATTGTTTTTAGTTAAAGCAAGCAAATAGATTGTTTATGAAAGAACCAAGTAAGTTAGAGGGTGTCTTTTAGAGGAGCATATGGAAAGGAAAAGAAAAGCTAAAAGTAGCTGGCTGGACCAAAAAGCAGCTTCTAAGAATATGTGAAAAGGAATATATAAGATAAAAGATAACCAAAGGAAATGATATTTTTTGTGGAAAAACCTGGATGGGGAAGGTGTGATATATAGGCATAGTAGCATTCCTCAGCAAATTAAATTAATTTCAAATACTTTGTCATCTGCTTCAAGTCACAAGCTAGTTATTAGCAATTTTAAAACTCGAACTCAAGTCTTTGGACTCCATATCTAGAATTTTTTTATAATACCATATCCCTGAAGGATGTGAAAGTTACAAAGGATCTCTGATCCTGGCTTTCTCTCCTCTCTCTCTCTCTCTCTCTCTCTCTCTCTCTCTCTCTCTCTCTCTCTCTCTCTCTCATTAAGCACACGAGTTTGGCTGAGTTCACATTAGTGGGGCATAGGTTTAGTAAGCCTGGGCAATCTGGAGAACAGGCTGTTGCAGGAAGGAACATATTTGCAAAGAGAGGAGAAAAGTGACTATGCTTTAGTTGTAGTGCCTCTCCCATGGAACATTTGATCAAAATTGTTGGTGAGATGCAACCTATTTGATATCTTCCTTCTGTATATAAGTGTTGCTTTTAAATGACAGTTACTGATGAACTATTTCATGGCTTATACATTATAAACCAGCAAGATTTTGTATTTATGTATGACTGCCTAAACTATCTGTATCTCAACGTCCTAAAACTTGTGAGTCATTTCGATTTTTGTTTAAAAATAATAAATCCATTGACTTGTAGTTTTGGTAGATTTTTGTTAGCATTTAATCTGAGAATGAGAGTTTATTGAGTGTCTTTCCTAATTTTTACTGTATGAGCTAATATTTTTCTCATGACTGTGTATATATACCTTTCATGTTCTACCATATTATATAGTTCCTCCAAAAGTGTCAGTGCAGAATTCGGCTTATACAAAGATAGTTCAGGATCTTCAAGCATGCACACAATCTTGAAATTAAAAACTAATTTTTAATTAAAAAAGGTTGTTTCAAAACTTCCTTGATTTTCTCTTAGAAGAAGCTTTCTTTTCTTTTGAGGCAGAGGATTGGAAACAGTCTTGCATTACTGAATTAATGAGAGAGTTGGAATGTATTTTTATTAGACCTATTTACAGAAGCAAGAATGAGAAAGAACTAGGATATAAAATCTACATTAGAGAAATACGGATTACTGATAAATACAGGCACAAGGAAATAAACCCTCTTAGTGCCAATATTCCTGAACTGATAAGAACAGAACACATTTAGAAATATAATAAACCATAGATAAATTATAAATAATACTGCATTTTCTACATAATTGACAGACACTTAAAAATCATTGTATACACACACGCACATGCATGCACACACACACCCAGTGTTCTGGGGAAGGTCATCAAGAAGACATGAGCGCTGGTTTGACTTGCAGCTGGACCCAGGCATTTGGAGGCTCCCCACTTCATCCCCTGTGCTTGGATGTGCATTTTGCCTGTCTTCCCTGTTCCCAAGAGCTGTCCCAAAGGATATAACCTTGAGATAGATATTGCGGTGTTGAGGCTATAGGGACTGAATACGTGATAAACCTAGTTAGGGCCTCCTGTGTATGTGACCAACCCCAGTTAAGGCCTGTATATAAACTTTTAAGATGTGGTGGGTGGGAGCAGAGATCCACTGCTCTTGCAGCCAGACAAGCCTTGTCAGGAGGCACCCTTGCTTATTAAACCTGCCACCTACCAATCTGAAGAAGTCTGCTTTTTTCTCAGGGCCCTCCCAGCCCACCTCATAAGGGGGTGTTTTCACATTCTGCGGGGTTATCACTCCACATAAAAGAATCTAATGAAATGGCCAATGATTTGATAAAATTGGTATCCCCATGATTACATTATAAGTTTAGCTATAATAAACTATTATTTACCATTTTTCTAGAACCAGTTGGATAATACAACCTCTTTCACACTAGCAGTCTTTCTGGGGTTAAATACTTAAACCCCCAAAGAAGACAATATTTAGAGTATTTTTAAATATGAATGTGGTAGGTAATGTAAGCCACAAATTACGATAAGAAATAAAGGGTTTTAAAATGCATAGGTCTTACTACTGTACATCTTTTAAAATGGCTATAACAACAACAAAAAAAACAACTAAAAATAACAAGTGTTGGTGAGGATGTGGAAAATCAGAACCTTTGCTCATTGCTGCTGGGAATGTACAATGCTAGTGCAGCTATTGATGGGAACAGCTGGTTCCTCAAAAAGTTACGGAATTACCATATGACCCGGTAATTCCACTTCTCTAGATATATACCCCAAATCATTGAAAGTACACACTCAAACAGATACTCGTACACCTGTTTTTATAGCAGCATTACTCACAGTCAAGAGGTAGAAATAACCCAAATGAATGTCCATTAACAAATGAATGGATAAACAAAATATGGTACTATATACATACAAGGGCCTATATACATATTGAGCCTTAAAAAAAAAGACATTTCTAACACATGCTACAACATGGGTGAACCTTGAAAACATTGTGCTAAATGAAATAAACCAACCAAAAAAGGAAAAATGTGATTCCATTCATATGACGTACTTACAATATGCAGACTTACAGAGACAGAGCACAGGAGCAGTTATCGGGGGGCTGGGCAAGGGGAAACATGGCCTTGAATGGGTACAGAGCTTCTATTTGGGATGTTGAAAAAGTTCTGGAGATGGATGGTGGGGAAGGTTATACAACATTGTGAATGTATATGACACCACTGAATTGTACACTAAGAAATACTTAACGGCTCATCTGGTACATACTTTACCACAATAAAAAAAAAAGTGTGTATGTCTCATAAAAAAGGACATTTACTATAAAAAGCAAATGAAGTGAAGAATATAATTATCTGTCATCTGAATATAATTATCTGTTAAAAAATCTGAATGGTATCTATTAGGTAATATTACTTAAAATTCTTTCTATTTAGCAATGAAAATACACTGTATACATTTATTTATAGATCCTTGCACTATTTAAATTAGAATTTAAATGCATACCTATTTCTTCAGAACTGTCCAAAGATAAATTATAAAATTCACTTATAATTTTTATTCAGAAGGTATTTGTCGATTTTGATGAGATGAAAGTATTTTCAAGATATTTTAATATCTTATTATACTTATTTTCAAATTTGTCTCATAGCCTGTAGTATTTCCTTCTTAGTATTAATCGTTTTAGTCTGATGAAATGTTGGCAATTTTAACACGAAGAAGTAACTTCCAGTGGAGTTCTTTTGGTACAATTTTTATGATTTGTATCACTTTGTTCATTCTGAGTCACGTCACCAACTGATCATGAGGGCCTGCAAGAATACACCATTACCACAGCTCTGTGTCTGGCTCGTTCTCGTGACAGTTGTGCCAGAAGAATCACTTTCAGCTTTTGAGCACTGTCCCCATAAAGGGTTAAAACCACAGAGAAAAGGCAAACATATGATGAAGTTCAGGTTTTGGCAGGAGCCCTGGGGTAGTCTCTTACCAAGATCTATTAGAGTAATAAGTGATGCACAAAATTAGAGCAGAAAGACTATTGGCCAAGAAATCATCAGACAGAAAAACGTACCAGCTGGAAGACCTAACTGGGGATCCATAGCAGGAGGAAAGCATAGTTGTCAGAAAAGGTCATAAATCAGTTGTCAGAACCAATTTGGTAGTAGTGGTGGTGATGTGGGGGGAGATGAAGTGATGGGTTAACTCTCTTCTCAAGGCCAGGGCAGTGATGGATCCTTCTGTGGTCTGTTGAGTTCACTGTGCTGGTGGTAGAGCCAGATTCAGCACTACAGAAAGCAATATGGCCAGTAAATAGCAAGAGTCTTTAATTTAAGTTTAGAAATACTATGCTAAGAAATTTATCTTGCAGAAATAATCTGAGACAAGGAAAATTAAACCTTTGTTTAAAATTATGTTCATGTTAGCTTCATTAATGAGAGGAAAAGAAAGTGGAAAATGGAAAACTGTTTTAGTAAATTTTGGAACCTCAGCAAAGTCAGAATATAACCTAGGAAGTAAACGCATCATCATGGAAACAATATAGAAACATGGAAATGTCTGACATAATATTAGGCGAATAAAAGTATATGAAAATGACATTTATGGACCATTTCTGTCATTTAACGCGTATGCTAGCATGTTGTTAAGAACTGAATGTCATTATATAAAACTAAAAATTAAAAACCTGCATTAGAATGGTAGGATAGCTTTACAAATGACTTTTATGTCACTATGAATATATGTGTGTGCATATATGCACATATATATACATATACACGTATAATCATCACAGTTATTTTTGTAACAAAGTTCACAAAGGTACAATGGGTAATTTTTCTATGACTTAGAATTAGGATTCCTCATTTTTAAAAAGTCCATATCTACAGTAAACTTCTGTCACCACAGATCAACCTAATTAATTTCAATGGAATGGAATTTCTTAAAATCAGGTGGGTACTTCTCCAAGGCCGTTGCTGAAAAGGAACAAATGGAAAAGACCATGTTGAGGCCTTGGATCAGACAACAGGAGTACAGATTCTCCTGTTCAATAGCCAGGCTCCATCTAACACATTCCAGACAATTTTTCCTCACTAAGTACGAGAGCGTCTGAGGAACAAAGACATCTCCAATTTTTTCAGTGATCAGTCTTCCAAGGAGTTCTAAAAAAAGAAAAAAAAAAAAAAGCATGCAGCTAAATTGCTAGCATCACCAGAAAATGTCACTTTTAATTGGATAGGAATTATGCAGTGAGGTGTGACAAGGAGGAAAGGGTTATCATGAGCTAATAATTTGACAGAAATGCAGCCTCATGCTTCTAATCCCTCCAGAGTGTTATCTCATGATTACCAAACACCCTGCTTAGATATGCCTTATTAGTTTCTCTTTTGGATATCTTCATTCTTAAGAAAACCATACTTCCGTGTGCTAGAATATGATGATGTTAGCGGTTTAAAATATGAGCAGCTGCTTCAGCTGAACTAGTAGTTCACAAAAATTAATCTACCCTTTACATTAATCTGTGCACCAATCAGAATGTTTCTTTAATCCAAGGAGTTTTATAAAATGCAGTCTAAATCACTCTGGTCCAGGTGCCTTGTGCTGCTTCAAGAAAAAGTAACAAGAAAATTTAATCTGAAGATTATTAAGTATTTTAGGCCAGTCCTGGCTGGTATCACCTAGCAACTATAGAACATACTGAGCAAATTTAACAGATAGCAACTCATCCTTTCTGTCACTGCAGATCAAATAATTAGGAGAGAGTAAGTGTGCTTGCTGATGGCAATAAAAAAGATAATGATAAGATGCAAGAATTTTAAGAAGACAAAAAGTGGTTTGAGTTAACAGCTTGAGGCTACTGACATTATTAGGATGATGATTAGCTGAGTAACATTCGTGGAAGCAGTTTATAAGATGACTTTGAGGTTTTACAGGTTCACGGTTATTGAAACTGAAGAAATACTGCATAAGCCAGAAACAAATGAACTCAATTAAATAATCTACTGCCAAGGAATTGTTAGTGGTTAGATTTACAGAGAGAAGAGCAAAAAGTTTAAAATTTCACCAGATAAGTTATAGGCCTACACATCTTATTTTCATAAGATTACATCAGACGGCTGTTTGTGGCAATTTCTGAACCCTTCTACCACTCTTAGATCTAAATTGGACTGTTTCTGAGCTTATTCCACTATGGGCTTAGGTTTCATCTTATAGGTCTGAATTTTCA
>NW_006441953.1:16659351-16661958 GCF_000325575.1 Pteropus alecto | reverse complement strand
GCAAAGTTTAGTTAATCTGATAGCCACCTGTTTTGATAAAATTTTGCTAAACACAGCTGTATTCATTTGTTTTTGTATTGTCTATGGCTGCTTTCACACAACACTAGCAGAGTCGTAGCATTATGACAGAGACTGTGTGGTCCACAGACCAAACATATGTACCATGTGACTCTACAGAAAGTATTTGCCGACCCCTGGTCTGGAGTGTTATTTATTAGTTATGCATTTATTTTACAGCTGACAAAATTTCATTTCCCTCATTTCCTCTCCCCTGCTGTTTTTGTCCTTGCAGATTTATTTTTGTCAACCTTGAATATTGTTTGTTCAGATTTCAGGTTGAAATGATGTAAACATGAGGATTCAGTCTGCCAACAGGAACCGAAGGCTCCGAGCATTCTGTCAGCACCACCTCAATTTCTCTGTCAGGACATTTCGATCTGTCCGCAGGAAGCGGATCTGTCCCAGGTAAAGCCACAAAGGAGTCCTATACCCTTTTCACCTTTTCTATTTCTATGACTGAGTCTTATACCTATTAGATCTCCTCGACGTTCAAGTTTTTCATGCTACCTTAGATTTCATCAGTTATAAAAGAAAGCAGCATGATCCCTTATAAGAAAATATTAATTTAATTTTACATAATTTCATCCAGAAGACATTTATGGAACAGCAAATTGAAGGTTGAATTGAGTTTAATGATTAGAATGCTAAGAACAGTAATAATAATAATAATAACAATAATAACAACAACAACAAAAACAGCTATAAAAATACAGGTTCACTGTTCTCATAAAACGTAACCTGGTGAGGGATATCAGAATTAAAAAAAATTTTTTTTAATAAAAATAATGTGTACTATTATAGAGGTAACAAGGGCCAACATAGGGAGTTGACTTGTCTGTGATAATGATAAAACGCTTCATATTGAGGAATAAATAGACACTCAAGCAGAAAGGGTACTCACACCAAAAGACAAATATGCATGTAAGAAATAAAAATAATCTCAAAGAATTGGCCCATAAAGTTTCACCACTATTTAGCTGTGTGACCTCTGATAAGTTATTTAACATTTTTAAGCTTTAGTTTTATCGTCTGCCAAATGAAGATAATATTAATACTTTCCTCATAGTTTTGCTCTAATGATTATATGAAATGATACACTTGACATTTAACAGAATGCCTGGCCCATAATCAATGTTCAGCGAAAGGTAATTATCCATGTTTTTATTATAATTATTTATTTTTTTGTAAAGAGAGGGTGACGTTTTAGCCAAAGGAATATATTTGTGATAGTATTTCAAGCATAAAGGTAGCTGTTAATAAGAGATATTTTTGGAAGTAACAGCCTCCCAATCATCCTTCAGATTATAGAACATAAACAAATAATTATTTTTTCCAACAAGAAATGGGTCTGATAAGGGATGATTCACAACTGGACATTCTTTGGTTAGAATAAAGATCACCCAAATTCATGTTCATCCAAAATTATTTTCACAACTTTTCTTAAAGATCAATAATTCAACTATTTAATAATTTGTATCTATTTCTTCTAGACAGATCTTATCTATCAACTTGGGTAGCATTATTTGAAGGAAATATATCAATGTATTTTCCCCAGGTGCTACTACAACTATGTTTTCTTTCAGTTTGCTTGGTTTTCATTTCGAGAGGAAAAACTTAGCAATAGCAAATAGAATTTGATGTTTTTTAAAACAACACCATTGCAACATTTATTGATCTACAAGTAGATCTAGATTAAAAAAAAAAAAAAGACAACACATGACATAATTTGGTATACTATTAATTTAATTTTTTCATATTCTATATCATTACCTTTTTATAAAAACAAACATTGATACTGGAGATCTGGCATATTTTTAGAGTTTAGATTAGTGCAATGTTTACAACTATGATATTCCAAATTAGACAGTACCTGAGTGGTTCTATTTGGATCTCTTTAACAATCTGCTTGAAGCATGAACAAGAGTTTTTTCAGGACCCATGGGAGCAAATCAGTGGACTTGTGTGATTGGAATGTTTCTATTCTTGCACATTAGGTGTTCATTTCTTCCATAAGCTCAAATTATGCTTCATCGTATAACCCTTGACCTAAACATTTGTAGAAAATTTTAATAGGGTCTCCTCTGTAAGGTTTTAGAATTGCCCTTTTTGATAATTTCCTTTGCAGAATTCTTGTGGCAAATGCTTTTCTACGCTTCTTATTCTCTGTGAACATGGAACAGCATTTTACCCATATTTAAGATAAAATCAGTTTCCATTTTGTCTAAGAGAAGTTTTAAGCCAATGGAAAGGCTCCAAACTGAGCAGATATTTAAAGAGACTTAGTGTCAGTCATTGAAATGTAAACCATTGAAAGAAAACATTCTTTTGGCTTCTGTAAATGTCATATTGGGAACAGACTCTGGGGCAAAGCATGGAGGAAATATAGTGGCACCAGACTTTGAGGAGAAAAAGGACCAGAAATGCATAAGATTGGGGCTGGGAAAACAGATTTAGTTTCAGAGCCTGGTCCTTATGTGTGCAGCTAAGAAGCCTAAAGAAGGTGGGTGATAAGATTGGCAAGCTCATGCTCAGCAGTACTCAAGGGAA
>NW_006441953.1:16644361-16659309 GCF_000325575.1 Pteropus alecto | reverse complement strand
GTCATGTTCATGCAGCATTTATGACATGGCCTCAAGGAGTTTGCATAGTGATTGAAAAAGTATAAACTCATAGATTTATTTCTTCAAAGTATTCACTTCCTTTAGAACTCACATTATCTCGGGAGACCCTGCTTCTGCTTAGTTTTGGGAAAATGTATCTTGCTAATTTAAGGTAGCTTATTTCAATACAACAATTTTGTTTCATTCAAATTTGTGATTTATATTTAGTCCTATTCCTTTCTAAATTTCATCACCAAGCTTCCTCCACCCTTAGGTGGACTCTATTGCAGCAACAATAAAAAAAATGCTTGGCAAGCTCATGCTCAGCAGTGTACTCAAGGGAAAGAAGTCATGTGCATGCATGACACAGCCTCAAGGAAGTCTATTGGCTGACTACTGCAACAAAAGCTTTCCCAGCTATTGGCAAGTCTGTGGGATAGTGTATGTGTATGTGTGTCTTGAGTCTATCTTTGACCTTGATCTCATCTGATTATCAATCCTGACTTCCAAATAATCAACTCTTTCAGCCTCAGCAGTTCTTGATGGCTTTCAGGGATCTGTCTCCCCTCCGTATCTATGGCATTGGGGACTCAGTATCTACCAGTCCCTCACTTAAAAATGGATGAACCCACATTCCTTCATGGCTGTGTTCTTACTCTCCAAGTCTGACCTGGTGTGGGATAGTGAACTGTGCTCTGTCACCTTTGTTATACTTGGAACTACATCAACCAGAGTTCCCTTCCTTCTATGGTGCCAAATCAGAGTTGGCCACAAGAGAAACCTAGTTCATGGCCTCAACTCCAGTAAGAATGCAGCAAATGCCACTTTTTGAAAAAAGAAAAAGATAAGATCACTCTACATATATAACATTGGTCACAAACAATTGATTTTTAAAACCCTTCATTTTGTATTTCTACTAAATTTCTCATTTAGAATAAAGGGAAATGATTACTCTATGATGTTAGCAAATCACTACTTAGTAGACCACGAGAAAAGACATGGGACATATCATTCTAATTCTCTTCCATCCCGTGATATCAGTCTCCATCATTCTCCAGCTCATGCCCTTCCTGTGCTATAAAGCCTCTGTGACATTATCAGACCAAAACAGTTACTTTAATTGTAAATGTAATAGAAGGATTACTTACCCCACGTAATCAGATACATAATAAATGCTGGGCGGATCAGCAAAGCTTTACAGGAATATGTAAGCTGTAGTGTTTTGGTGATATCTGTCTGTTGTAGACTGTTGATTTCTACAAAAATGTACAACTTCTAAAAAGAGAAGAAATATGAGAACAAATCCTTTAAAATGAAAATAAAGCCAGTCATGAGATGGCATTCGACGAAATGAATTTTTCCTTCTGGGCTTTTATAAGAGATCCAGTCTGCTCATACAAATCAATGGTATTGATACAACTTCTCACAGCATACAAACATTTGTTTTTCAGAACTATGATAATCGTGCTAAGCACTTTACATACATCATCATGTTTATTCTAACAATCTCATGAGGCAGATATTATTACATTTCCCAATTCACACATAAGGAAAATGTGGTTCAGAGTAGTTTATGAAATGCCCACTGTTAACCAGGTCTTCCAGTATTTAGTTCACATGTTCCTGACCACTGAGTTTATACTCTTAAATACTGTTTCTGTACCATAAACTGTGAACAGGTAAAAGCTGCACTCAGCATTGGCTCTCACTGTCTCTGAATTTATTTGGACTAATTCCTGCCCACCCCACTTACCTTCCTTTACTCTTTATGATTGTCTCAGTTGGTTTTACAACATCCCCATGATGATGGTTAATTTTATGTGTCAACTGAGCCACAGGGTGCCCAGATATTTGGTCAAACATTATTCTGGGTACATCTAAAGTGTTTTTGGATGAGATTAACATTTAAATCGGAAGACTGAAGAAAGCAGGTTGCCTCCCTAAAATGGGTGAGCCTCATCCAATCAGTTGAAGGCTTAAATTAAACAAACAGGGTGACCTTCCCCTGAATATAAGAGAATTCTTCCTGCCTGACTACCTTTGAACTGAGACATTGGCTTTTTCCCTGTGTTCAGACTCAAACTGAAGCATCGACTCTTCCTGAGTGTCAAGCCTCCTGGCCTATACCATCAGCTCTCATGTTTCTCAGGCCTTCAAACTCAGACTGGAATTAAATCATCAGCTCTTCTGAGTCTCCAGCTTGTTGACTCATCTTGTAGATCTTGAGAGTTGTGGATTTCCAAATCAAATCAATCTCTCTCTCTCTCTCTCTCTCTCTCTCTCTCTCTCTGTGTGTGTGTGTGTGTGTGTGTAAATTTATCCTATCAGTTCTATTTTTCCAAAGAAGCATTATTGATATGCCATATGACCTAGAACTTCAGTCACAGTTATATTGCCAGCTCTTGCATCTTATTTGGATATTACTCTAGTTCCATGTTGACAGTATAATACAAAGGGATCCTGCAGACGCTTTATGGATTTGAAATAAATAGTAAGAGGGTTAAATTAGGTCTGTGTTCCAGATACAAAGTGTTATGTACACAAACTCAAAGGCAGTCACAGAGCCCAAGAGCACAATAACAGATTAAAACACCACAGGCAAGGTTAATCCATTACAAGATCTTAAGATCAGTCATTTTCTTTTTGGTATCTCATCATTTCATTTTTTAATCCTTTCCATATTATTATATAGGAGGTAGTCTTAACACCAAAAAGCTTGGGAGTCCTAGTTCAATGTTTCAGGGAATATCTTTGTGACCCAAAGACTATATTTGCATCCAGACCTTAATTCTCTAATTTCTATTTTATTGACCAATTCTCAAGTTTCAGTTTGCTTAACCTCTTTGAATTCAAGCATTTTTTAAATTGCTCACTTTTCCATAAAAGGCTCAGACCACGGCTTTTTCAAGACTATCATGATTCTACCATTAAAGTTGCGGAATTACCACTAATAAAAGCAAAGGCTTAAGTGTATACTTATTAAACCTCTCAGTTTATCTTTGCATGCACCAATAAAAGAGGGGTACAGATCACCAGTGGATATTTAGATTTGACTCAACATATGGAAAAACCATGGTATCTACAAGCTTTGTAAATTTAAGCCATCGTATATGTTAATCCTATGTTGTGTCTCACTAATTGAAGATACGTTAGTACTCAGGAATCCAACAGAGTCCTAATACTTCCTTTGAAGAGTGATTTAATTCAGTACCGTAACACAAAGGTATCTTTTTGCAGATTATTAACACATTTATTTTTCTTGCTCTAATCTTCTAAATTTCAAATTTGTATATCTGCAATACAAATCTCAAAGTTAATATTTAAAAAAAAAAGAATTTCTCACAAATTATTCTTGCTATTGTCAGACTCAACATATAATTCCCTTATCCTCCAAAATGTTCCATTCAGAAGTCTCGGGTTGATTTCTCTATTTTTCCTCACCAAACTCCAGTTCCTCAAAAAGTTGTAAGCTGTGTTTTTGTCTGAAAGTTTTTTCTTTTTCTCCAAGGATCCTAGCCTATTATAACTACATTTTCTTACATCTGGTCTACTGCAGTAGCTCCAAATTGTCTTTTCTACTTTTGCATCCTTATAATTTATTTTTCAAGAAGCAGTCAGAATGATGTGTTAACATTTAAGTAAAATTTAGCTACTCCTTGACTTAAAACCTTCCTTTGGCTTTACCGTAGCTTCCTATTGCTTCTGTAACACAATATCACAAAATGAGTGACTTAAAGCAACACCAATTTATTATCTTATAGTTTGAAGCTCAGAAGTCCAAAATGAGTCTCACTGGGCTAAAAGCCAGGTGTCAGCCAAACTGCATTCTTTCTGGAAGCTCTAAAGGAGAATCTGTTTCCTTCTTTTTTTTTTTCCCAGCTCCTAGAGGCCATCTACATTTGGGGCGTCTTGGATCCTTTCAATTTTCAAAGTCAGCAGTGGAATAGCAAGTCTTTGTCAAGCTCCATCACTCTGACAGTGACTATTCTGCCTTCTGCTTCTACTATTGAGCCCTTGTAATTACATTGAGCTCACCTAAGTAATGCAGGATAAACTCCCTATTTTAAGATCAGCCAATTAGCAACCTTAATTCTCCTTTGTCATATAAAGTAACACAATCTGAGTATTAAGCCAAGTCATCCTTTAGCCATTATTCTGCCAGCCACAGGTTTATGAAATGATTTTTTAAAAGATGCAAATCATTTTTTCAAGTCCTGAATTTCTCTACTGCTTGGCCCCTGCTCAACTCTCAGTTTCCATTTCAGACAAACCTCTCTTTCGTTCACGAGGCTCTGGTCACACTGGCGTTTAGTGGACATCTGATCTTACCAAATGTCACCCGCCTCAGGACCTTTGCACTCACTGTTCTTCTGTGTGAAAGGACCTATCCCCACATATTCACTTGGTTCGTTCCTGTCATTTAGTTCATTTCCTCCAAGAGGCTTTTCTAGCCACTTCATATAAAATATTTCCAAATGTTACACACTTTAAATGTATTCCTTTCAGAGAACTAATCACCAGCTGAAGTTTCCTTATTCATTTGTTTTCTTGTTTAATGTCTTTTATCTGCTAGAAAGGAAGATACATGTGCATAGGAATCTTATCTGTTGTTTTAACAACTTTACCTCTGCAGTTTACAACAGGGCTTTGCTTGTAAGTTCTCAATATATGTTTGTCGAAAAAAAGATTGAATAATTTTATGAATAAATTTTAAATGAATGTAACCAAACCAATCATGTACTTATATATCTTTTCTTCCGTCAGGAAAAGGATTTGTCAGCCTTTGTTCCATCTCCATAGAGCTAGCCGTTATTTCAAAAGGAAGAAACTTTCTATTTCTTGCTCCCTCTGGGGTACCATGCATCATTCCTGAGGGCATTTTTAGCTCACAACAAAGTTGTCTTTATTCTGCAGTTCTTTAATCCCTTTTTCATCTGATGCTCTGGGAAACAAAAAAAGTAGCTGCTCTCGGAGGGATGGACTAGAGACTTTCATCAATTTAGAAAACAAGAAAATTCACCATGAGGTTCTGTAATCTAAATGGAATGTGAAGGTCACTCTGTGCCTCTTCGTAAATTGTATAATGTGCTTCTCTCATTCTCACTTGCATGCCATGCAAATTTGGAAACTCAACAATCAAATGCTGCTCCAGATATATCTGAGGCAGAAGCTCCTGCATTTGCTCTAATAGAGCACCTTTGCAAGCTTGACCTAACCCTTTAAGGATCTGTGCTGATTAAAATTTGAATTCTTTTATGTCTCTTGTTGAACATTTCTCTTGTTGTGAGAGCTTTCAAGATGAGCAGAACGAGCTCATTCCATCTAAGATCCTGGAGCTCTCATTCCTACTGCATGCATAACCTGTAAGGTACTCAGGTTATAAAGAAAGAAAAAGAAACTATTCTCATTTCCCATTTGACTACATGTGTTACGTAGTTTTAGAATTCAGTGTAGGCAGAAGCCATCTATTTCTTGCTTAGCAGCGTATTCTTAGTAAATAACAGGTACCTATACTCAATTAATATTAGCTTAATTAATTAATTACTGTCTTTAATACTTAGCATCTTGTGAGACTTTGGAATAGATAAAAATGATTGATGTGTCTTTATGGCCATGCCACCCTGAACAAGCCCAATCCTGTCTGATCTCGGAAGCTAAGCAGGATCGGGCCTGGTTAGTACTTGGATGGAAGACCACCTAGGAATACCAAGTGCTGTAGGCATAAAAAATAAAAAAAAATAAGGGATTGTAAGCTGACAAGGTCCTTGCAATCTGTGAGGTCAACCAAGGGTTGCCTTGCCTAAAAAAAGAAAAATGATTGATGTACTTGTTTCTTTAAAAGGAGACAACTTACTCAGATTTGTTATTAATCATATGTTGTACTCCAAACTATACATAAAGAACCACATTTTTAATTTTGTTCATGTTATTAAAAATAGATATACTAGCTTCCTAGTGGCATAACACAAACCTATCACAGGCACTTCTATTTAGTTCTAGTTGTAAATAGAATGTGGATATGAAAGTCATGTTTTATCGGTACAGATAGGACCTTGGCATGGCACTACAAACTTTCCAATATCACTTGTTTTTCACTAATCTCAATTTCACTGAGACAGATTCCATTATGTGGGTAACTCCCTGAAGAATTTGAAGTCTGGGGCAATACTCTTCTATATATTTGGGTGCAGTATATGATATTTATATAATCGTACTTTCCAAGGAGCTCAAAGCACTTGATAAATATCATCTCATTGATCCCATCCACTTTTCTGAACAGTAAACAACAAGAATTGTGGTGTCACCATTTAGCAGTGAGAGAGAGCTCTAGGAACTGAAATGCAAAATGATTTGAAAGACCCGTAAGAGGGATGGAAGTATTTTGGTCAGAGTGTAAATAAAAGCTCTCCCAAATCCCCCAAATTTATCTTTTTTGCTCAACTGTATTATTTCTTTAACTCTAATTCTTAAAGAAACAGTTTTTACCCTACATGCTTTGAGTTTTTTTAAAAAATATGAAAGTTAATTTTAAGTCATCTTATTGATGACTTAAAAATATTTAAGTCATCAATGAAAAATATTTAATTATTCCTCTTGCTATATGATTTGTCTCTAACATCTATCTCATTCTGCCCTTCCTTCTTATGTTCAATTAATAATCACAGTGAGGTGACTTGAAATAACTTGGAAAGTCATCGGCCCAACTCCTAATATTGCCAAAAAGGAAAGGAGAATCTGGAGTAAGAATAAGATTTGCCCACAGTCACATTGCTCGATAAGAGAAGAGAAAATACTGGAATCAAGAGTTTCTGACTTGAGCGACTTTTGTTTTTATTACACAATGATTCAGAAACAGGAAGGAATTATATTTAAAGGCCGTTTGTGTAACAATATGACGGGGAAAGATATTTCAGACTACCTCTTGTTTTAGGTACGCTTTGTTGTCATTGCTCTTGTGTTCTTTTTCTACTATTGTATCTCTTACTTAGCATAAATCTTGAGTGAATGAATGACACATTGTTCTTGTAGCAATGAGTACTAAGATATAGATAGATAGATATAGATATAGATATAGATATAGATATAGATATAGATATAGATACAGATATAGATATAGATTTTAGATTGTTTTTGACATCCTAAAGTGGACACAATAACACTGTGGTATAGATTAGCCAGAACTAGTTCATTTCTGATAAAGAGTTTTGTTAAAATCTGCTCATTGTCCCTTGATTCTCAAGATTATTTCAAGCAATCATCAGTCATTTCAAGTAGGATTTAGAAGAATACTTAGGATACTTCGGCAGGGCAAATAATTCTTCAACTATTTCACCAATATATTTTAATTCAAATGAAAGAAGATTACAGAACACATCTATAAAATCTTTAAAAAATTAAAAATACAAAAAAAAAAAGAGACTAGTAAGTGCATTCCCTTTGTCCACCTATATGTCCACTTAATTAATTGCTACCTGAGGGACAGATGATTCAGAGTCAATATTTTCCTGTGTGTTGTTACTGAAATCAACAGTAAAGATCATTTCTGTGATTAACTCACTGACAGTAAACATTGCCAAATTCCTAACGGTGGATGGGACCTGATACTGATTCATATTCTTTCTCTCCTCTCTTCTCCCTTCTCTCTTCTCTCCCTCTCTGTTTTCATTGATGTACATCAGCATGTAGAATGGTATCACTCAAGTCAGATATCAGATATCACTCAAGTCAGAACCCTAATGCTGCCTAATCTATTGCTATCTCTCACTCCTGTTTTCTCCAAGTATTATCTGACACAGCCTCATTACTTTACTTGTCCTCTGGAGGAATCTCATACCCATAAGGCTCTGTTCTTCTAAACCAGCGGTTTTCAACCTTTTTAGTACACAGGGACTGGTGCTCCAATGAGAATCTAATCCTCGATCTGAGGTGGAGCTGAGGCAGTGATGCTGGCTTGGGGGAGGGGCTGAAAATACAGATGAGGCTCTGCTTGCTAGCCTGCCACTTACCTCCTGCTGTGCAACCCGGTTCCTAACAGGCCATGGACTGGGACTGGTCTGCGGCCGGCGGGGGATGGGGGGCGGTCCTGCTGTGCAACCCGGTTCCTAACAGGCCATGGAATGGGACTGGTGCCTGGGGTTAGAATACAATACAAAGGAAGTTGTAATGCATAGAGTACAATGACTTCCCCCACCACATAGAGTAAGAATTAACCCCACATATTTTTTTATTACATGAAATACCTTTATTTGTCCACAGCATAGGAAACAGGAAATCCCAGAGAGCAAAACTATACTGTGCGAAGTTTATCACATCACCTGACCCACAGCATTCTCTTAATAGACATTCTGTGTTATTATTCCCCAAAGTCCTTATTTCATTTCCACTCTGCATCAAGTGCCTTCCTGTTTTGAGGATCAGGTTACCTTTATGCTTCTTTGCCAGAGCCATCTTCTGATTCCACATTATTCCATTTTCACTGAGCATTTTGGCATCAGGTTCAAGGTGTTCTATTCAATTTGTGCCATATCCATAAGGTTTTCAAAGTCTACCTGGATGCTACATCCATGAATCTAGCTGTCTATTTTATTGATTTTCTATTCCTGGTATTTTTATTACTCTTATATTACTCTTATTTTATTATCACCTGGGATTCTCCACCACTGAGAAATTAAATAAAAATATCTCAATATATGAGCACAAATTTCCACCCTGACAGTTCTTCATGTCTTTGTTTTTATTCTATTATTTCTTTTAATGCAGTGGAGCTTCCAGTTCTTTTTTCACTTCTTTATCTCAAACTTTTAGACTTCTCTTAGTTTCTTGTTCTTCATTATGTAGCCTAGGCATCATGGTCAGTTACATTTCAACCATTACACAGCAACATTCACAGTTTTCTTATATCCTTCTCTTTTTACATTATTTTATTTATTTATGGGGTGAGGGAGGATCTATTCTAAAAATCTCAAAGCCTGTGAGTTTAACATTGTGGAGAATAATAAAAGAAGCATAATTATTGATGGTGGTAAATCCAGTTAAATAACAAATGTATTTGTGATGGTATATCCAATTAGTCAATAAGACTATTGGATTTCACCTTTACCTCCATTCTTATCCTACTGCTTTAAGCTGTTACGTCCAGGCTCGACTTCTGAAGAAGGTCTAGTTTTTATTTCTGTTTATGCTCCCTCCTTTCTTCAGACAACTCTCCATACAATGGTTGAATAATTTCTCTCCAATACAAATATAAACATGTCATTTCCATGCTTAAAGTACGCGGTTTTCTTTTTGTTAAATAATTAAATTTTTAACATCTATATGGAACACAATGACTTCCCCCACCACATCCAGTAAGAATTAACCTCATATATTTCTTTTTTACATGAAATCACACTTATTTGCCCACTGCCTCACACTCAGCCCCACCTTCCATCACTCTACTTTGTATATACTTTTCCAAAAATAACATCTTTACCTTTCTCTTATCTATCCACAGAATCTTCTCTCTACTTGGAATACTCTTTTCAATAGTGTCTGATTGATACAGTGTTATTCAATTTCCTGTCAAACGTAAGTGAATCCATTGTCTACCTTTGAGACTTCAATACTTTCATTATATATGATGAAAATATTTTAAAATTTGCCCTGTGCTTATTTAATAAGAATTCATGATGGACTTATTATGTACTTTAACTTCCACATTAGCATACTTTGGGGTGTGTGTGTGTGTGTGTGTGTGTGTGTGTGTGTGTGTGTGTATAAAATTAAAAACATCCTCCTTTATTAGCATTTGTGATTCTGGAACATAGATTCTATCTCATATTAACCTTTGAAATACTAAGACATAGCTCAGTGTTTGGCATAGAACAGGAACCCATGAAATGCTTACTAAATAAACCAAATTAATAAATATTAGCTTAGTCAAATTCGTATATATGACATAATTTCATAGACATGTAATTTTAAGATGTTTCTAGACATGGTAATAATGTTTTAATGCCATTTTATTATTAAATCTAAACAAAGTTCAGAATTCACAGTGAATGAGAAGTGCCTTCACAGTGGGTTCCTACAGCTTCTGCCTCTGAGTGATCCTTTACCAGTGATGGATTATGCAAATCTCAAAGGAGGCTTTGCCCTGGGTGCTACAGGAATTAGATACTTTGTACAGGGCTGTAAATGCCCAACTTCAGTTTACGTTTTCAGAATGTATCAGTGTAAAACCTGGGTAGATGTCCTTAGGAAAAGAAAATCTTACGAACTGGATTGTGTTCAAACATGATAGATGGGAAAATCAACTTTCTCTTATTACTATTTTTTGTCAGTATCGATAGGTTTTCTAACTACTGTCATACATTCTAATTTAAAACCACGTGTTTCTCCCAAAAATGAAAACTGAGAATGAAAGGTATTTTTAAATGTAGTGTGCTTTACTCTGAGAATTACTGCTGAGTACATAGAAAATGAAAATGCTATTTAAAAGTTCAGGAAAGTGTCTGATAAGAAATAGAGGTCAGAAAATAGTTTCTCCTGATAAGCCTACATATTAAATGTATTTTGTATGTCAGTAAATTGCCTGGATATTTAAAAAAATAACCAAAATGCATTACTACAAATTTGTTTCCCATAATTGTTGACTTTGCAAAATTTAACTGGATTTCCCTATCCCTGAATAAAATTCGCAAAATCCTCCAAATAAAAAAAAAAAGCAAATAGAAATAAAAATAATAATCTTCTTCCCATCTCTTTTTCCATATATGTGTGCACGTGTATATGTTTGTGTGTTTGTGTATGTGATATCAATATCTTTTAAAAATGAGCTGGAATTGAAGGTAGGTTGCAAACTGCAGATCATTATAGTTTTGTCTTTGCTTTAGTTTGGTAAAATTTGAGGAAAAATACATGAGCATGTTTACATGATCGCAAGGAAGATATGAATTTTGGGTTTGGTAATTAATGTCTCTATTTGAGTGACACATCTGAGAAGGAATCCAAGATGTCTACCTAAGCGATGATGGCTTGGGTCATCTTTTGTGAAGGATAAAATTAAGGTTTGCTCAGGGAAAGGTTCCCATTATACATGTATGTTGCATGTACCTATATTTTCATCCATTCTTTCAGAACACTTATTGAGTCATTTCTGTGGGCCAGACACTGTTGAAACAAAGATGAAAAAAAAAATCAGGTCATCCACAAGAACCTCTCAGTTAACTAGAAGAGAGAGCAGGTACTTTATTTACTGTAAGTAGTATAGGTTTGACATATAGGTATAGGTCAAACCTGTAGCGAAAGTTTGACCTAGTTTGTTTGGAATCATAGGAAAAAGATACGTAATGATGTTTCCAGTTGCTGCTATTAAGGGAAGAGAATCTGGAAAACAATGTTTGGCGTTTGAACCAGGCTAGTCAAGCAAGGGAAACCACTGTACAAGGAGTCAGTATCATGTGCAAGGATATGGAGTAGAGAAAGATCAATGTGTTCAGGAAATATCCTTTAGTTTGAAGTAACAGAAAAATCTGGTATATATAAGTTATGGTAGAGGCAAAGATAGAATGGAAAGCAATTAGGTAAAGAATGCTGTTTAGATAGTATGGTGGGCACTGTGGATAGCGGCATACCAGCAGACCCGAGGCAGGGGTCTGCCTGCTCATAGGGAGCTTTGAATGCCATAGCAACTTATTTCAGCTTATCCTATGAATAAAAACAGCCATGAAAGCGTAATTAGCAAAGGAATGACATGGTCAGGTTTGCAGTTTGGAAATAACATTTAGGTAAGTGTACAGAGATTGGATTTAAGAGAGAATATTAGAGTCAGGGAAACTAATTTGTAAGCTATTGCACTCATCCTGGCAGATGAATATTAAGACTTAAACAAGTGAGAGTGACGAAGAAAAAAAAAAAGAAGTACATTTGTCATGCATAGAAAAATCATTCTACACTGAACTTGATGTATGTGTGCATGAGGTGAGGGAAAATGAAAGAGTTGCAGATCTGTGTTTTTTCGTTTGTGATTTTAGTGATTGGGTAGAAAATGGGGTAGTAAACATAGTAGGATTAGTGAATTTAAGAGAATTGTAAATGCTTTCTGTATTTACATTTGGGTTTCTATAGAATTGTTACTCAAGTTAGAGTGATGTCTTTGGTATATACTTAGAAGGTGTCAGTGTATTCATTAAAACCACAAAGATACTTAAAATATCCTACAAAAGATTTTAGAGTAGTGTTTATTAATTTTTGATTGTTATTACAAATAACACCTTTGAGAATTAGAGTAAATCTATGACATTGTCATGAGCAAGAAAAGCAGCTACAGAAGTAACACCCTTGGATATGTTTGTGTCTTTCCACAATGCCAGGGTTACTGAGTGGAACCTTCTCAGACAAACTGATCAGGTACCCATGCAGGTTAACACACAGCACACAGAGAGGGGAAGTACAGAGTCTTACGTGACAGAGTGAAGGAATGAAAGTTCTTAGCATCTCCAAAGCAAGCTCCGTTGACTGGTGGTGCAGTTGGTCCCAAGGCAGCAGCTGCAAAGGGTCAGAAGGTCAGAGTCCTCTGCTCTAGTGCACCTGTCCATGATGCTTGCGAGTCAGGCTTGAGCATCATCTGTTAGCTTAAGGGTATTCAGCTTACGTGGACCTTACAAGGTGGGATTCTCATGCTCATCGGCTCCTGAAGATGGGGGCCGACATTTCTATGATGTTAGGCATTCCAGTCACACCTTAAGGGTATTCTCATTATGTGCAAGTTGACATTAATGTCATGGCTCCCATAGGATCCATTTTGTAAAGTCCCAAAAGTCCTCATCTCTTTATGCCCTATACACTCCTACATCCAAAATTTTACATTTAATATCAGGGAATTCATGTTCTCCTAAGAGCATTCATTGGCCCTAGGTTAAGAACTTCTTGAATTACATAAAGAAGAGGACGAATAGTAATAAAACCCTTAGGGAAACTACTCAGGAAACCATTAAAAAAATTGATTTCGGTGTTCACTGAAAATGTTTTCTGTAATGAGCTCATCTCAGTTGAATATTTCTCTTAAAAAATAAATCAACCATTGACTCCGTGGATTAATGAATTATTTTGTATATCATGGTCTTGCGATGTACAAAATATAATTTTAAAAAGAAAACAGTAAAAAATTTATTTTCAAAGTCAAAGGACTGTTTTTATTTTGTCATAAATTATAAGATCTTCAGGAAAATTCATAGTGTTACTTGCCTGAAGCCTGAGCTACATTTTTTAAAGCATATATAAATAACATCGCTCTTTGATGCTTAATTAAGACTTTTGGCATGACCACTACCACTAAGCTCCCTGCCAATATAATACAATTTATTCCCTAGCTAAAACTAGCTCTGGCTAAATTGAAATTGACAGACAATGAACCAGTGATTGGAAAGTCTCTTGAATACCATGCCCCAATTTTGTTAATGAAGATATACATCATGCTCCAGCTGGTGCATTATTTGTAAAGGCAGAGATAGTTCCAATTTCTATGGATGGTTCTGGGGTCTATAATTTAGTCAGTAAAGAGAAGACACATGCTGCAGTCATGTGCCTTCATGAGAGTGGGAAATCCTGAACCCTGGGATAGAACTGGTCCAGGATGAATGTCTACCAGTTTCTAGGTCCCCTGGCTTCACCATTTCTCACCATTGCATTCCAATTTTATTAATTCGAATAGCATTTCCCAAATACCACATGTCATAGATTACACTAGTGAGAAAGAAGGTATGAAAGCTAACAGTAGCAATCTTTAGGTGACATTCTCCCTACTATTTGTTCCATCCAAAAGAGAGAGTTGTCTCTTTCCGTAGCTACATTATTGCTGTTCGCTAGCTTGGAGAGTTTAAGATTTCAGTACATTTTTTTTGTGCAATATCTCTTTAAAATAAAGACGTGTAAGTAAGATAAAACCTGATTAACAGTGAAAAAAATAAGTACTTTTAATTTTACTCATTAAAATTCCCATGGAAGGTGATTTTAGAGATAGCTTAAGGGTGGCCATACTGGACCAGGAGTGATGTTGACTTTCAAAGGCAGGAGACACTAGCATTTGTCCTAACATCTAAATATCATTATATGAATTAAAAATAACACTTTATTCTAATTTTATTAAATTTAATGTATACACTTACAATTGTTTATAGCATTATAAATTTTAAGCTGATTCAAATATCTGATCATGTAATACATTATGCACTAAAGCAATAATTTATAGGTTTACATAATTTATTTAATTGGGGAGCCTTTGTCAAGCAGATAAAGAATATTCATATATAAGTAAGAAACCCTTATTTCTCATTGAAAGAAACCAAACATATATGCTAAATCAAGCTAAAAATTTGGAGCATATAACCTTATAGCACATACTTACTCTAAAAATAATGTAGTATGTATTTAAGAAAGATTGCTTTGCTTTTATTTCTAGGAGATTTCGAGAGAATATTTATATTTAGTCTATCATTTGTGTCCAAGGACCTTTATGGATAGTTTGTATTATACTCAGACATGATTATATTACTTTATCATCACTAAAAATATTTATCTGTGATAAACACCAGTAAAATCTGAATGAAAAATTACATGCATACCCTAACATTCAATTATTAAGTTTTAGCAAGTCCATCGAATGGTAGTTACTGTAAACATTCATCATGACTCTTGTACTGTTGCACAAGGAAGAATTAAGCTTGCACGTCAATTTTTATGTAAACGAGAAGAGCCTATACACATTTTGTGCTGCTGAGGAATGACCCAGTATAGTAATCTAACCCATAAGAGAGTAGCGATCATGAATCTAAGCTCTAGAATGACATAGCTGAATTGTAATTGTATTTGTACTTGGGAAAGTTACTTAATTTTCCTGTGCCACAGCTTTCTCTTCAGAAAATAGCTAGTAAATCCTCATTCCTCCTCCTCCTCCTCTTCCTCCTCCT
>NW_006441953.1:16597624-16644265 GCF_000325575.1 Pteropus alecto | reverse complement strand
CTTCTTCCTCTTCCTCTTCCTCCTCCTCCTCCTCCTCCTCCTCCTCCTCCTCCCTCTTTCAATTCAAGGAGCTAATACACATGAGATTCTTAGTACAGAACCTGGCAATAGGCAGGCCCATGGTCACTCTTAGCCATTATTCATTAGCTCATTAACCATATTATGTTGTCACTGGCATTAAGAAGACCTTGGCCTTGTATATTTCTTTTAAAAAATTTTATTGAGATGTAGTCAACATATAACATTATATTAGTTTCAGGTATACAATGCAATGTTCCTTTATAGGTCTATATTGCAAAATCGTGACTAAAATAAATCTAGTTTAACATCCATCATCATACATAGGAACAAATGTTTTTTTTCTTGTGATTAGGACATTTAAGATCTACTTTCTTAGCAACTCACAAATATGCAAGACGTTTATAGGCACCATGCTGCATGTTACATCTTAGGACTTATTTAGTTTATAACTGGAAGTTTATACCTTTTGACCACCTGCATCCTTTTTTAAATCCTAGTTTCAATATGTATAAAAGGCAAATAATAATTCCTGCTTTTCCACTCCACAGGTTTACTTTGAAAAGCAAATACAATAATGGATGCTAGAGGCAATGAGGTGTAGTGAAAAGAGCCAAGCATTAGAGCTAGGCAGACCTGGTTTCCATTCCTTGTTCCTGAATTTTTTCCTCATGGAGCAATTTGAATGAGATTGTAAAAATGCAAACTTGATCGTATTATTGTCCATTAAAACTTTTCGTTATCTTTCTACTACCTTTAGACTACAATCAGTAATCCTCAGAATTACAATTAAAGCCCTGCGTGAAGTAGCCCCATCCTATATTTTCACTTCCATCTCATGCCATTTTTCTATCACCTACTAGACTCTAGTCCCACGTGCCCCCTTCACCTTTTTTTCTTGTCTTCCTCAGAAATTTTCCCACTTAAGAATTTCAGTTAGTTTCTCTACCTCGATTATTTTCCTCATATACAGTTCATCTTTCTGATTTTATTTATATTCAGGATCTCTTCTCAAGTGTCACTTTCTCAGTTGTACCTTTTCTAATCCCCTAAATTGAACACTGTTTTGATTTATCGTGGTACTATTTCTTTTGCTTTATCATAAATCACAATATGTCATTATGTATTGTTTGAAGGAATATTTGTTTGTCTCTTCTCCTCACTCTATAAAGACAAAAGTGTGTCCATTTATATTGCAGGAGCTGTATCACCAGGTTCTAATGTATAATAGACTGTCAATGTGTAATATAGAGAATATTAACATAATTCTTTGAACCTTATAGTCTTTGCTGGAAAAGATGGATGTTAATGACACCTACCTTGCAAGATTGTAATGTATGTATAATAACTTCCTTAGAATGGCTGTCAAAAAAAATGTAACAATTGTTAATGATATGTAATAGTTTAAAGTATAGTACATTTTAAAATAGTGTTATTTTTGTTCTGTTGAAATGGGTGAGGCCACACAAAGAAAACACACACATATGTATGACTAGTTCCCTACCATAGTACAAATGTAAGATATCTTTTTTGGTGGGAGATTTACAAGGAGAAGTGTAGCATAATGCATGTGATATCCCAAACTATTATTGTCCCAAAGAGGAATACTTTAGGCTGGCCTGGACACACCACAGTGAAGGTTTTAGTGGAGAACTCTGTACATATTCATGAGAGGTCAGGAATAATCTAGACAGCTATGCAACAATGGAAGCTTTTTAGTGAAGAAAATAGCCTCATTAAAAATAGAGAGACTTCAGAGCCCGTTGCTTATTTTCCACCTCGTTTTCCATTAAATTAATTCAGTCCTGTTGAGCTGATTCTTTGCAGAGCTACCAAAGGTGAGGAGACAATTAGCTATCCACTGATACTCACATGCTGACTAGCGTCTCATAAGTGGAAAACATGTTACAGAATTCTAGATGGATAAGGTTCTGGAGTTTTAGTCATGGTGTCTGACTTACCTTCAGTGCTTTCCCTTTATCTCCACTACTTGGTCATCCAGAGTTCTTTCTCCAAATCTCTGTGTTTTATTATTATATTTTGAATCCCCAATAATAAATGCCATACTTAGAATGAAAGAGATGCTCAATGCTCGTTTATTGAATACAGTAAGTGTGACTCAGTCAGGGAGGCGATAAAGAGTGACAGTTCTCGTTGGAAGTGAGACAGACCAGAGCTCAGACACAAGCTGTGTGTTTTTTTAGCAGCCTGACCATGAAAAATCAAGCTTCAATTTCTTAATTTATAATGATGCTAGTAATCCCTAATTTTTAGGATTGAATGATAAGTAGAAAATAGATTTTTAAAAATGTTTAATAATATAAATGAGATATGTTAAGCACTCATTATTATTATTCACTTCGCTTTTATAAGTTGTTATATGAATACAATTCAGGGAGGGATCTGAGGGTAAGATTTGGAAGACAAGAAAGATGGAATGTAGCCAAGAACTGCATATACTATGAATGTCAATAAGGAAGAGGAGCATATTGGAAAAGGAAAGTGAAGAGAGAGAACCCAGACACAGAGGTTACAAGAATAGGTGGTTTGGAATTGACTTAGTAATTGGAACATAGTATGGAATCTCTGGACTCTGAAAATAAATAGTTAAACAGATGTGCTTTGTCTTTAATAAGCAAGACATGTCTCTTCTCAGCCATTAATGACAATTAACTGGTGGAAGAATTATGAAATTGAATGACAACCTTTAGTTCTGATTTTTATTAACTTAATACACAAATCATGATTTATATTTCTCAGATTATTTTACTAAATTTTTCTCCTGGATATGTGCCAAGTTTATTACATATGTTTATTATATATGTTAAATTACTTTTTGAAAAAGGCATGGCCAACTTATTTTTGTTCTTAATCACTAAGTTATACTATGGATGAAGCAATTCCAACAGGTCTGCAGTTTTCCAGCTTCATGATGTTTTACCTTTAATAGTTGACACTATACTGTAGAGGCTGCTATTGAGCATATACTGATCAAATATCTCTGTGTCAGTATCCTTTATTTTTTTTTGTATCATAATGGTTAAATGTATGTTTCTAGAGTTAATCTCCTTCTTTGCCATTAAGCAAAGTCCTTGACTTGTCTAAACCTCACTTCACTCATTAGTAAATAGGACTGATAAAAGCATTATTGCATTGGTTTGTAGTGACAATCCAATTAGGTAATGTGAATAAAGTGCCTGGAATTCAGTACATCAATTGTTTTTGGTCATATGACCTACAACATTCTTTTATATTGATCATTTAATTGTTTAAGGTAATCCTTTGAAGGAAACGTAACTCATACCCCTATTTACATCAAAGGAAACAGAGGTTTAGAAAGTTTATCTTATTTTTGACCTGATTTATAGGAGGTGGAAGAAATAAGAATTGACCCAGGTATAAAAGCCATGATCCCATGATTTTTCTATATTAATACCAACTCATGTGTGTATGTGTGTTAGTGTTGCTTCTTTTTGTACTTGAAGCAGTGAATCAATAATTGGCAAGTTTGTTTGTGGGAAGAATAAAGAATGTATTGATAATGTTTAGTTCAACCAACTTTTATTGAATATATAGTATATATAATGGAAAAAATATCTGAACCACATAAAATCCTTAACCAAAAAAATCTCGTCATCTATTGTGTGAAATAGACATTTACAGCATAGATATGTGTTCAGACAGAATCGACAAATGAAAACAAGAGATTCACTGTCAGGGGTGGGAGACTTGTTAGGATGAAGCATATAGAATCTTGAGAAGAGTCATGGAGAAGGTTATGCTAAAGTAATATCTTGAACAGAGTTTCTCACATGAAAGCTCATCCCAAGTGGTGAGAAAAATTATGAAGAAACTGAAAAACATTATGATTTTGAAAATAATAAAAAGCTCAGTATCACCAGAATTGAAACTTAAAATTTTGGCAGCAGTGGTAAAAAGGAGTAAGGCTAGTAAGATAAACAGGGGTCAAAACATAAAAGGCCTTTTATTGAAATACAAGTAAGACACACTGAGAGACTGTGAATAACTCCAATGGAGAAGAGGGTGAATGTTCTTTCTGCTTTAGCAAATTTCAAGCAAGGAAGAAATCCTAATCATGGTTCAGCCACTCTGTCCTAATGTTGGAAAATTCTTGGGGTATAAGGTTAAAGATCACTGTGTCTCATGACCAAAAAGTCTTTTCTCTTTGATTTACCACCTAAAGATGATCTACCTCATTTTACCTCTTGAGCATCATTTGAGGAATTAATGGTGTAATGCCAGACATATGGATGCTGATGACAAAGAAATACCCAACCTGTGAATGAGCTCTCTCAAGATAAGAGGTAAGTGGCATTTGTATGGTCTTATTTCTAACTAGCCCAATCTTGGGAGCCTGCAAAATCCCTTTCAGACCACCAATGTAAGAGAAGTCATCTAATTAAAAGCCCACTAAATAATACTTGTTTTAGCAATTTCTTTAGCTTAATTGAATATATGCCATTTACTTTTCAAGGACTTTCAACTCCTGTCCCAGTTGAGACTTTAAAAAGCAGCTGTTATTGTGACACAATCTGGTAAGATTAAAGGCATACTGAGTAAATTAAACATGTAGGCCATTTAAAAATAAAAGCTTATAACTGTATTGAAACTAATTATCATACAATATTTTATAGCAGTGCTTGAAACTAAGCAAATTAGAGATGCAATCACTGGGGATTTTGAATCTGTTAGAGTCCCATTTGAATCAAAAAATGCCAGTTCCCCACCTCCAAGGGCTTCAGGCATGTATCTGCTCCTTCACACTGCATAAATATATCTGACTTCATCCGACAGTGCTTCTGAAACAAAGCATTCCTTGCTTAACAGTGCTGCAGCTTCATTCATTAATATAATTCTTTATGTTTATAAAAGGATTACTGGCATGACGATAAGGTTCATTATTTTCAGAAGTGTATGGGTATGTGGGAAGGGAATTAAATTAAAAAAAAAAAAACAAACTGATGCAGTCCCTTTAGTAGTCACGCACCAACAAAAGGTAAAGGTCAGATACGGTTATCCTTCATTAAACAATACATCTGAGATCTGATTACAATTGATGGATTATTATCTACAAAGAATAATACCAAAGTCTATGCTAAAAATTCTAGCTAAATTAACTAAAATGTACTCTCAATGTGTATTTGTCATTATATTGAGTGTATAATAATTATTCAGAATTATACAATATCAAATTGTATTAATGAAGAATTGGATAAGCTCTAAGATTATTTCTTTCCATGCCAAGTTTGTCAGAAAATGGTTGCGAATAAAATCATACTGTTTATTTGATCAAATTGAAAATTTTCCCTGTACATAACTGATAATTTAATGAAAAATAGTTATATACATACAAGTACATATTTTATGAGTTTTACCACTCATATTTCTTGGTTATCTTATTGACTCATCTTTAAGGCACTCTTGTACCAGACTAAATAAACCATTAGGCGTAAACTGTATTGATGGTGAGTTTATAAGTTACAAAAATATAATAGATGTAAACATTGTGTTCAAAAGCTAATCATCTTTGACCTCTAATGTTGTGATTAAGACATTTAACATATATTACAGAAATTTTTGTCTCTTGACCCAGGTCTTAGCGTATGTCCTGAGTCTTTATGCAGCTTACCTATCTGGATTCCTGCTTTAGTTTTTTGGGCTCTGAAAAATACCTCTATCTCTCTCTGCCTCTTTTTATTCTAGTTGTGTATTTTAAAAATGTGCTGTAAACGTATTATATCCAATACCCTTGTGTATTTTGTAGTTTATCTTGTGTTCACAAGATTTTTATAGAGTAGTAGTCTTTATTGTTCTTTATTGTTTCATGAATTGACTGACCATCTACTTTTCGCATATGAATGAATTTTTAGGGCTCAAAGTAGGAAACTACGTTTAGTTATAGAACAGTTTTCTAACCTATACATTCAAATACTATCAGCTCATATATATAAGCTGTTAATTTTCAAAGTAAGCACAGTATTGCACAAAAAATAATATCACAAATATAATAATTTGTTGCTTGTATCTGATCTACGGAATTTATAAATATTAGGAGAAATTTGTCACAACAATCTGAAGAATTAAGATATCTCTTTAGTGAGATGAACAGAGCACTTCCATTACAAAACACAGGTAAAATTCAATGTGTTTATGGGAAGATTTAAAAATAGACGAAAAACTGGGAATAGAGAAAATATGCTTGGACCCCATGGTATTACTGATGTTTCTTAATAATTTAAGCCTTTTTAAAGATATTAGAATTATTTTCTCAGAAGTTACTATACTACTGATTAATGTAATGCACCTCATAGCAGTTAAAAAAATTTTAATTGTGGTCGTTTAATAGATTTTTGGATAAACTTCAATATTCACTCACAATAAGACATTAACAAATTGAGATCAAAAAGAAACTTTTCATCCTGATAAATATATCTTTAGAAAAACTACAGCCAACCTCACATTTAGTTGAAAGGTTTCTCTTTAAATTCACCAACAAGAAAAAGTTGTCCCAATCTCTACTTCTATTTACCTTTCTACTGGAAACCTTGACCTTCTTATTAAAGCAACAAATGTAAATCAATGTTTAAGGATTGATTGAAAAGAATCAAAGTTGCTACAATTTTTAGATGATATGTGTTTAGAAAATTTTTAAAAAGTCAACACAGATATTACTAGTGTTATGAGAAGTTTGCAAGCTTTCTAAACACAAAATATTGTAGAATACTCAATTGAATTTATGTATACCAACCAAAAAACCTAGTAGAAAAAAATTTTAAAAAATAATTTATATATCATAAGAAATAAAACATACATAGGAATAAATATATAATGGGTAAGAACTCTTCAAAAATTATTAAACTTAAAGGACATGTATTAGATAATTGAATAAATCTATTGATATACCACATATGGATAGGAAGTCTTAATATTGTGAAATTTTAAGTCTCTTCAAATTGACTTATACTTTTAACATAATCTGAACCCAATCACAATACATATCTTGGGAGAAAGCTAATTCTCAAATTTATACAAAATCATTTGCAAAGAGTCAATAATGGCCTAGGTAATCTTGAAGACGAATACTATAGATGGATAACTTGTTCTACAAAATATTATTATTATTATTAATTATTATAAACCTATATAAATTTTGAGAGAGCAGTATTGGTGCAGGGATAGATAATAGAGAGCCTGGAAATAGATCACTCATATACAGATGCTTGATATATAGCAAGGGTCACTGAAGAGTAGCAGGGAAAATAGGGTTTTTTCAATAATTGGTGTTGCAATAACAGCATCCAGAAGGGGAATCGGAAGAAATTTGATCCCCACTCAAATTTCTTCCAGATGGACTAACTACCTAATTAAGAAAGGTAATACAAAAAGTATTGGAAGGTAGTCTATGAGAATATCTTTGTGACCTCAAGTTAGCGAAAGTTTTCTTGAGACTCAAAACATGCTACTAATGAAGGAAAAAATTAATAAATGTAACTACATTAAAATTGAGAATATCTGTTTATTAAAAGATTCTTTATTTTTAAAGGCAACCATCTTGGAGAGCATGTGTATAAAACATGTAAGATAGAAAGATATAACAATAGAGAATGTCCAGAAAATTCAAACAAAAATATTGGCCAAACTATTTAAATAGTTACTTCACAAAGGCAGATATCTAAATAGCCAATTTATCAACATGGAAAGATGTTGAACTCACTGCCAGCTGGAGAAATGCACATTAAAATGACAATAGTTTACTGCTTTAAACATCCAGCAGTCTGGCAAAAATAAAATACTATATTTGAAAATATTATGTGTTGGCACATATGGAGATATGGGAACACTTCACTCTCACACCTTTCACTGAAGAGAAAGAAATTAATTCAAGCACTTTGTGAAAGAGATAAGCATTATCTAGCGAAGTTGAACATGTGCATACTCTATTAACTGTATTAACCATATGCCAATCTCCTGGGTACACACTCTAGAGAAAACTGTGCATGTCTACAAGAATAGTACATAGTAGCAATCTTAATAAAAGTTAAAAAGAAACAATCAAATATCAATTGATAGAGAAAGAGAAAAATAAATTACCATATATTCATATAACTGAATACTATCATTAAAATTAAATGAAATATATCTATCAATACATAACGATGTTAATTAATCTTTAAAATATTTTGAGAACAGTCACAGAATACATAAAGTCCATTTATATGTAGTTTTTAAAAAATCTTACTATAAAGACTTTATCTTTATATATATATACTTTTTGGTAAAAATAAAGAAAAGACTCTAAAAGGATGATACCCATAGATAAACATGACTCCCACTTTTAGTCTTGTATTTCTCAGAGGCAATCCTGATGTTTAGAGATTTAGTTTCATGAGGAGTCAGATGCACTTTAGGTTAGTGCAAACCTTGTTGAGGGTGTCTTGCTTTTTATGTCACTGGTCAAGTGACTACTAAAACAAAAGTGAACCAAACTAAAGTAAGTGAACACTATCTTAAATGTCAATCACTATAAGCTAACAATTATGTCATATACCTGGGTTCTGTTTTGAATGTTTCATTTTTTCTAATCTTGAAGAAATCTCTGCTACACACTAATTCCTTAAACTTTCACATTTTTGTCCATCGAATGGCCTACCACTAAATGTTTAATGCATGCTTTTTCCTGAGAGAGAATTTTTTTTTTTTTAGGTGAGGCAACCCTTGACCTCACAAATTGCAAGGACCTTGTCAGCTTACAATCCCTTATTTTTTATTTTTTACTCCTACAGCACCTGGTCTTCCTAGGTAGTCTCCCATCCAAGTACTAATCAGTCCCAACCCTGCTTAGCTTCTGAGATCAGATGGGATCGGGCTTGTTCAGGGTGGCATGGCCGTAGAGAATTTTAAAGGGATCTATGATTCAAATATGTAAAACCACAACAGACACACACACACATGCACACATGGAAAAAAAACAGTCAATTGAAGAATAGTTCATAGTTCATAATTAATAATTAGTCAATAATATGTCTTAATCAGTTCAACCTGCTATAACAAATAACCATAGACTGGGTAGCTTAAACACCATTCTGGGAAGTCCAAAATCAAGGTGTCCAGTGAGAGCTCACTTCCTGGTTTGCAGATGGTTCTCACTGTATCCCCACATGGCAGAGAGTAGAGACAGGAAGCGAGCTCTCTAGAGTTTCTTATGAAAGAACTAAACCCATCACAACGGTTCTACCCTCATGACCTAATTACCTCCCTCAGGCCCCATCTCCAAATACCACCATATTGGGGATTAGAATTTCAAAATATAATTTTTGAGGAGATAAATATTCACTCCATAGCAGATTACTTACCTATTAAGTGAGCTTTATGGTAAAGACAGTTAACTTTCTCATATAGCATTTCAATAAGACTTATGAGTTTTAGTTTCCTTGTCTTTTAAAAGAAATACTAATGCCAACCTAATCAGTAGTTGTGAAGTTTAAGTTATGTGCCTAAATCTACAAGGCCAGAAAGTGGCAAAATTGATACTTAATTGTACATAATTTGAATTATGATGGTTTGACTTTACAGGTGGTGTGAAATTGATATGCATAATAAATTACATGAGATATTCAACACTTTTATTATAAAACAGGCAGTGTGTTAGATGATTTTGCCCAACCGTGGGCTAATGTAAGTGTTCTAAACATGTTTAAGATAGGCTAGGCTAAGCTATGATATTCAGTAGGCTAGGTGTATAAAATGCATTTTCGACTTACAATATTTTCAACATACAATGGGTTTATCGGATGTAAGTCTATGAGCATCTGTACAGATATCATAGATGTTCCCTAATACCAAGGAAACTTCTAAAAGTCAGCATTCATACATGAAATGATGTGCATACATAGGATATTTTAAGGATGGGGATACTACATGGCTCACCAGGAGTAAAGACAGGGAGTATACAGAAACAATGTCTAAAAATAGTTACTATTTTGACAGCGTATGTTCAGAGATATATCCCATTAGGTAGAATTGTTAAATTCTATGTTGAATATTTTTAGTCATAGTTAATAAATCAGCTCTGCATGATAGGTTTACTTTTAGCTACAAAATAATGGAGAACAGACAGAACATAGCACAGAATTAATTTATTGAGCAGGAAAGACAGTAGAAGAATTAATAAGCTGGAGATAATATCAAAAAAAGTTCATTTTGGAGTGATAATGAGCTTTTGCATTAATAAATTCTTATAATCAGGGAAACCGAATGACTGAATGTCTAAGGTTAAATGTCTGGGAGATATAGCAGCTGGGCAAAAGAAAACATGGGAGAAACCATGCACAATCTCTCACTGCTCAATGTTTGATATTTGAATGAAGTCTTTGGTCTTGAAATGGAATGGAATGCTTGTCAGGGTCGTAGGGAGAATTTTTAAACACAGACTAAGAAGTGATGGATTAGGAGGGAGCAAGGTAATTTAAAAGTATAGTAGGATTTACTGAGACCATCCAAAAGCCATAGTCCCCTGTAACTTATTAGCCAATTAGGAGTTTTTTAGAGTGATACAAAGTTGCAGTGCCAAGGTTGGGCCTTTTATTTAAAATCCTACTGAATTGAGATGGGGAGCTGAAGCTATAATACCTGAATTTGTGGGAGAACTTAATTGCACTAACACTGTTGATAGAGCTAAATGTCTAACTTTGAGGAATTGGATGTGGCATTGGAAAAAAATAGAAAGGCAAGGGATGCAGATGATTTAAGGTTTCTATCTAACTTTAATGTGCTATACCTCTGCAATTTTAAATATCCAGAAGCCCTCTTTTGATTTTGATTTATTTGCCACATTACTTTTCTGTAGTTAAACTAAATTTCCTTCCAGGATGGATATTAAAGATATATGGAAAACTTGATCTTAAACAATTTTATTTTCAACTTTTGATTAGGATTTCAAAACTTCTCATTACTATTGATTTTTAGTGCAAATATATGATTTTTTGGGTGCATTTGGGGCTCGCCTGGGAACTTAACTACCAATAATAGTACTCTTTATCTGATAACATTTATTCTGAATTTCAAATGAGCAAGTTAAAAAGTACCTTGGGGGAACTACTTTTATTTATTTATTTTTATTTGTGAGTTCCTTGCAAGCAGTATTACACATTTCAGAATTGTACTCTAAATTGTTTCTAAGATATTGCCACTAGCATTCTATATTGTCAGAGGACATTGGAGTAAATCTTTAAGTGAAATGAGAATGTAACAAGGTAGTAGCTGGACATGTTAGTAGAGAGCAATGTGATAAAAATGGAATGGCATAAATCATCTTTCATAAAAGCTGGCAGTTTTGTTCGGACTGTCTGTCTTCTAGCTGATCATAGTGAGCTCCTTTATTTCTATGAAATATGATAGCACACTGTCAGGGCATAGCCAAGTGGATGGGTTAAAAGTAGTTTGGATTAGGCCAGGATTGAGATTTGAGAATTAATAGTTTAGTGATTTTCAAGGATAGCAGAAGAAAGTTAGTAGTTGGAAGTAGTAAATGAACTAGTGCTACTTTTACATTTGTCAGTTTTCTACTTTCTTACATTTTCCTGATAAGAAAGCTGAGTCAAGAGGATATCAATTTCTTTTTTCTTTCTATTTTTTTTTGCTAAAATACATAAGATATTATATCAGAACATGTTAAAATGAGTTTAAATCAACAAGATTTTAAAAATCAAATTGACTCACTTTTAAAGTGAGTTAAAATCAAAACAAGTTATGATCAGAGGGAGACTGAATTGAGTCATGGTAATAAAATGGAAGAAGCGTGAACAACCTGATGAAGGTTGGCAGTTTCATCATCACAAACATTCCCCGCTGAGATAATGAACTTGACAATAACTCTTCTTATTCTTAAGCTATGATAGCACAAAGTCATTGTACAAAATCTCAGAGTGAGGGCAATTCATGCTGGCTACAGAATCATTGCGTAGTGACTAAGAGAGCCAGTGATCGATGTATTATTTTAATGTGAGCTTCTTCATTTTTACAGAGAAAGGACAAGAATAAAAATGACACAGTTCCTACAGAATCTGGGTGATGCAGCCATAGATCTCAAGTAATGATGGATGACTTGCAAAAGCTGATAATTTGAATTAATTTACCCAAGTGTTGAAAATGACAGTGAAAATCTCAACAGGAAAGGTTTCCTTCAAAATGACCAGTTCAGCAAGATCTTGTTTACTCACCTCACTCCTAAGCAACACTCGGGTTTATCCAAATATTTTTGAAGCCTAAATTAGTCTGCATCACATTTTTTCCCATCACTTCCACCTCCCATCACCAGTCCAGGAGGACTTCCCAATAGGTAAACATATTAGATGAAATCCTGTGTGTTAGTTTATACCCAAGCCATTTCGTCATCTGCTTTTATGGTAAGAAAGGCCCAAATCTATCTAAAATATCTATATTTTGAATACATAAAATTAATTATGATAATCTCAAATAAAGTTAAGCCTATGTTATCCAACCTCCTAAAAAAAAATATGAGTTATCATTGGTCAAATATTCTGGTTGTAAAACCAGAGTTAACTGTCAAACCTATTGAACCCAAATATTTAGAGCCCTTTAGGGACCTTGTGAGGATCACAGGCTCCCAAAGGATCTGTTTACGTATGAAAATAGGTGGCAAGGTTGGAGGGCCATGATAACGATCTAAGTCATATGCTTATGATCCTCAGTAATCTTGTATAGTGATGAGAGATTGAAAGGAATGGAAAAGCCATATGAGATATGCCTAAATGTCCTGGTTCATGACTGTGTTTGAGAGATAGCTATGGTACACGCCCTGCTTAAACCAGGGTGCAGAACAAGACTAAAACTGGCATTGCCACAACATGGATGGACCTAGAGGGCATTATGCTAAGTGAAATAAGTCAGAGAAAGACAAATACCATATGATTTGACTTAAATGTGGAATCTAAAGAACAAAATAAATGCACAAACAAAACAGAAGCAGACTCATAGATGCAGAGAAAAAACTGGTGATTGCCAGATGGGAGTGGAGGTTGGAGGGCTGAGTGAAAAAGGTGAAGGAAGTAAGAAGCACAAATTGGTAGTTACAACGTAGTCACGTGGCTGGGAAGTACAGCATAGGGAATATAGTCAATAATACTGTAATAACTGTTTGGTGCCAGGTGGGTACTAGACTAATCAGGAAATCACTTCATAAATTATATAAATGTCTAACCACTATGCTGTACACCTGAAACTAATATAAAATAATATTGAATGCCAACTCTAATTGAAAAATAAATATTAAAAATAATAAATAAGGAGAGACTAAAACTGGCAACCTTCTGAAGCCATGGCACTTGGGGATGGTGTCTTGATACAGTGTTCCTTCCAGGTTCAAAGTACCCAACCACAGTTTGAAAGACTAATATGTTCTCTGCCATGGACACATCATAACATCTGTATTTCCCAAGCTGAAAGAAAACAGAAGTTAGAAGTCTCCAAGAGGTGCTCTGCCAAATTCCTAAGTGGATATAGAAAGAAATGTCTGTATCCTCCCTTCTTTACCTGATCTCTCCCTTTCTCTTTTCCTGAGTTTGTTCCCTCCTTCCAGCATTCATTCTGTTGTTTCAGAATGTTGGACAGGGCAGAAGACAATCAACTGAAAGAGAAAGTGGGGGATACCAAATCCATCCCTCGCTTGATTTCCTAAACCTCCACTTAACACAGTATTTTCTAGTGGAAGGCAATGTCTTCTGATGCAGAAAATGTACAGTAGGCCAGGAGAGGCCCTACTTGTGGGTACAAGTTACTTATACTCCTTGAACAATAAGAAAAGCATCTTCTGAGAAAAGTTTCTTCAATCCATAGGGTTTAGTGGAGGCTGCCAATCTCTGGACCACATCCTCCTGATCGTGGGGTTGGCCTGTGATCTGAAATGATCCTAATGTGGTGTTCTGTTTGCTCAGCCATATATGTTGCTCCAGGAAAACCCTGGGATCTAAGCTAAGGTGATCCAAATCTTGTCTGGGATTTCTTAAAAATTTGATTGGTGGACATGAGCTTTATGTGAATTCAGAATCACATTGGTTTTCCCTATCCAACTATGGACCTTCCACCGCTGCATATATATGTACTAGTGCATAATGCTTAAAAGTATGGACAGTGACATTTGAAAAGTCTGCATTTAAATACCAGTAACACTCTTGTTATGGAATTAGTCGCTTTAGGTGAGTTATATAATTTTTCAATCTATGACTCCCGATATATATGCAAATGATTTCTTTATCAGAGGCATGCTGTATTGTCATGATTATACCATCCCAGGCCTACAGTGATTTTTCAATAGATATTACGAATTATTATTCTTTATGACTTTTGCAAGGCATTATAAATGCATATGTAGTTGAAAGACACAATTCCTTTTTGCCCTTTATCTTTGAACCCTGAATCAAGATATGTGCTATTGTTAATGTCATTTTATTGTTTTTAACTTGCTGGCACACATAACATTTTAACATCAAAATGTAGGCATTTAAAAAATAGTGTTAACAAGTAGTTATGTACCATTATTGAAAATTATATCTAATCTAGCCTGTTTTCTATGTGATTTATAAATATTATATCATTGTAGTTTTACCAAAAAGTTGTGCCATATGTATTTTTATTGTCCCAACAGACTAAATTGTCCAAAATGACACATATTACACTAGATTAAGCATTTTAACTCAAGCTTTCTAAATCCAGAAGCCATGTTCTCTGCCACCATGATTTACTGCTTATTATCACCAATATCTATGTATTGCCTGAATGAAATAACAGTCTTCAGCATTAACCTCATTCTTTTGAATGAATTAAAATATTTTCCATGTTTTCTTTAGGCAGAGTTTAATTATGACAAGGAAAATTGAATATATTAATAATGTTCAGATTTATGTTTTGCTTGATATAATTAGATCTTCCCGAGGTGGGTAGAATTTTCCCAGGATGGATGGAACACTATAAAAGAGCTTTCAATTTGGATTTCAGCCCGAATGCAAACACTGGTATAAATAAACATTAAATATTAGTGTTAAACATTAGAAACACACCGAGACCAGCAATACGATCTCATAGGAAACCTGGCTTTGAGTTATAATCAAATACAAACTCTTCAAATACATAATTAAAAGTGTAATCAATTGTGTTTTTTGGGTAAAGAAGGCTATTGCAGACAAATACATTAGCATAGTATGGTCATTAATGATGACATGTATATTCTATTTTCTAAATTATTTTAAGTGTAATTACATACCATGTTTACAGATACTTAAGAAATCAACAATATGCAAATTAGTTTGCTAAAGCCAGATATTCTTTAACAATGTAGCTAACCAAACCCATTTTGTGTCTTTCTTCTCTCTCAAGAGGAGAGCTTTAAGCTGGCAAGTACAAAACAAATATCAGTAATAGGAAATTAAAATCTATGATTTGCAAGATTGTAGGTAAGCCCGTTGTTGCTTAAAATCAATTCTAATCTCTTGTATTTGAGGATTTTCTTCCAGGGGAATCTGAAAACTTCTCACATATGCAAACACCAAATGGCTATCAGTAAGCTTCCAGAAGTGGTGGCTAATGTACCTACCAACCATATTCGGTAAGACTGGCAGTTGTTAAATATTGTTTTGTTGTTTCTGTTTGTTTGTTATTGTTTTAAACAGAAGGTAGTAACTTTTTTTTTTTTTTTAAAAATTGCATGTTGGTAAAATTTGCATCTTCCCCAAGCAGAATAAATAAATAAACTATTAATTTTTTTTTTTTTTTTTGAAAATTGCATGTTGGTAAAATTTGCATCTTCCCCAAGCAGAATAAATAAATAAACTATTAATGAGATAATTTAAGTAAATTATGAGAAAATAGTGATCACTGGGAACAATAAAAAATTCACCAAATATTTGTAGAACAAGTGCACTATTATTTTCTGATATGTTTTCTTAAATGGACTCACTTTTGTTTTAAAAATATTTAAAAAAGAAACTTACTGATAAGAAGAAGTGAAAAATATGTTAAAAAGAAGAAAAAAAAACATGTCTTCAAAGAGAAAGTGCTGTAGTCAGATGCAGAGGACAGTTTTAAAATGCTAGAGGCAGCTGGAGAGAAATCAGTCTGTGACAGAGGTCACAAGGAACCTAGAACAAGTGCTGTCAGGTAGATAAAGGGGACAGATAAGGGATAACTAGTACTGAGATATCTGGTAGATATATAAGAAGAGAGTACAGTTGTGGGCAGAAAAGTTGGAATAAGGACAGAAATAAATAGGGCAGATATCTTCCAATATTGGGTTGCAAGGATAATGGGGCAAAAGCCTACTTAAGGAAGTAGTAGCAGGGAAGCTATTGTTCCCCATAAGAATACTTCCTAAATTGGTTTTGGAGTTGATATTTAGTGTGACAGTTGTTAAATTATGAAGAAAGGTATTAAAGGAAGCACTGTGAAGATAGGACTCTGAGATAGACCCATTTTGCTTCTATTCTAAGGATGTCAACTTTTAAAATTTATTTGATATTTCATCAACCGAAGGCAGAGGCTTTATCCTACATTCTTCTACATGACCTTAGAATCCGGCTTAATGTCTGGTTCCGAGTTAATGATACCAAGGTGAAAAGAGGGCACTGCTGGCTGAGAGATATATGCAGCTGCAGAAACAGATGCAGGGTGAGAGCTGATATGTTGGCAAGATTTTAGGAGAGACAGCATGAGGACAGAGATCAAGGCCAAGGGCAGTCCATGAAAGAGGCTTATGGGGTTGAGGGAGAGCTCATGGAGCTGGGAGCCAGAAATAGTCACTAAGAATGTTAAGGAAAAATGAGATAAAGGGGATGCAGGTATGAGAGGTGGACAGTTAATGGAGGCTCAACAATTGGTACCGTGGGAAAGGTGGGGACTCAGAAACATTTGGGGACAGAAGCTAGGAAATGGGTGCAACTGAGCTAAGACCATATATATCACATAAAGAGAAATGAACAGGTAGTTAAAGAGAATCAGTGAGACCCATAGATTGTCTTCCTAGACTGGAGGCTTCTTAGGTGCTCTGTAAAAACATGGAAAATACTAGGTTAAAAATTTTAGTTGGACATACAATAACCTGTTATTATCTTTTTAAGAAGTAAAGAAAACTGGACTTTATAACAGGACAGTTAGAGAAATCTGATAAGTATTTTTCCAGAAAAATTGTACTGATATATTGGTGAGTGTGCAGTAATAAAGAAGAAGAGAAATCATATTTTATTTTAACAGAGATAAATATAACAGGAAACTGGTTGAATGAGTTTCGGAGAAATTAAAATTCAAAAGCGAAACACTGAGATATTATATTTCTAGGGATGTTAGCAGGAAGCAGCTAATATCCCTGGGAATGGAAAATAAAGTGAGCCTTTTCAGGTTATTAGGAACTAGAAGCTTAGAGAAGAGGCCCTGTGGAATCAGGCAACAAATCTTTGAGGAGGTGATGCTGTAAAACAGGTGTTGGTATCTCAGAAACATGAAAAAGAGACCTTGTAGAGCTAGAAGTCAAACCTCTGAGGAGAAAGTGACAGTGGTTGATACCAGCACCTCTGAGGGGACACAATAAGGCCAGTTCTGGGAGTGTTAAAGGTTTTAAAGGATCCAGCTGCTGCTGGAATCGACTGTTGCTGTCCTCTTGAAGGTCCCTTATTGGGACGATATAGAATTGAAGCAAACAGAAACAAGAAATTTTTTTTCTCATCTTCCCCTGACTTGCAATTTTCCCTAGGTTTGTCTGTTAGTAAAACCTAACAGCATACCAGCTGGCAAAGGAGCAAGTTAATATTCAGAGTCCTAGCTCCAACTTCACACACACACACACACACACACACACACACACACACACACACACACACGAAGGATAGATTTGGAGCTGAGAGACAAAACCTTAATAACTTATACAAATGTCAACTTTGAGACATTTTACAATTGCTTTCTCAAGATTTCTGTTCTCAGTCCTTCCTCTTCAAAATTTTCATAAATAATTTAAATGATAATATGGTTGACATTACAACTGTATGTGACTCAAGTATGGAAGCTTTTCTTGCCATGATAGATAGCATACAGAAAGGATCCATAAGCATTCTTGATGGAATGAAAGAGCTTAAAATTTTATTAATATAAGCTTAAAGAGCTAATATAAAATCCAAAACTGGTCTAAACTTGGAAAGGAAACTTCTGACTGTTAATTGAATGAGTCAGTAAAGTGAAGTGACTGTCAAATAAGCTTACATAATTCTGTTTTACTAATATTTCCCTTAGTGGCATCATTATGGTAGCTAATATGTTTTGAATATAATACTCTATATGCCAAGTATGGCGCCAGTGGTCGGTACTCTCTAAGGGAGATTCAGTTAGTATCTCCATTTTATTTATGAGGGAGTGGAGGCTTCTAATGGATAAGTAGTTGCCCAAGCTTACACAATAAGTGATGAAAGGATTCAACCCTAACTTTATGCCAAATACTTAACTAGTATGTTATATACTTGTGATAGATGGAATAACAGCCCTCCAAATATGCCCATGTCCTAATTCCTAGAACTGGTGAATATGTTACCTCACATGGTGATAAAGATTTTGTAGATATGATTTAGGATCTGGAAATACAGTAATTATCCTGGATTTATCTGAGTAGACACAATGTAATCATAGGGGTCCTTATAAGTGAAATAGGGAAGTAGAAAAGTCAGCGTCAGAGAAGATGTGAAGAGTGAAGCAGAACAGAGTCGTGGTGTGATAAAGACTTTAACTGGCTCTTGCTTGCTGTGGAGATGGAAGAGACCACTAGCTAAGGAAGGCAGGCAACCTCTAGAAGCTAGAAAAGGCAAGGAAACAGATTCTCCCCTAAAACTTCCAGAAGAAATGCAGGGTGACAGACACCTTGATTTTGGTCCTTTGAGACCAGATTTCTGTCCTCCAGAATTACAAGAAAATATATTTGTGTTTTTTAAGCCTCTGAGTTTGTGGTAATTTGTTACAGCTGTAATAGGAAACTAAACTACTTTACTACAGGACATATCATAGATGAGACATGGTGTTCTCTAAATCTTCAGTGTCTCTTTAAAAAAAAAAGAAAGACAAACTGATAAACACCCAGAGGAGACATAAAATAAGCTCTTTTGGTTCGATTAGGCAAACTGATTCCTTTCTCTAACATTTCACATATGATGACAAATCCTGTCAGCTCTTGATTTTCAAATATATCTGGGATCTGCTTTTCACGCTTCTCCCTAATCCATTTGATACCACCATTTTCTCTTTGGATCATCACAATAGCTTCCCAAATGTTCACTCTGAATTCTATTTTTCCCCCTTCAGCTTATTTTCAATTCAGTAGCTAAAGTTGTCTTGTTGAAACCAAAATCCTATACTATCTTTCTACTTATGCAAGTATACCTTTACATTTTTCGTGACTGTTGATTTATGAGAACTATTATTTTTGTAGACTTATTTATTGAATTGTCACTTTACTGAAATTACTATAGTTTTCATATTGATTATTTTGTGTTTCCAGAAAAGTAATCATATTAACTTCAGCTATTTCATCTTTTCATTTTCAATTCTTATGCTTTTTGAATGCTTTATCTTGTCTAATTGCAATGGCTAATATCTCCAATACATTATTAAATGGTGGTACAGAGAATTGTATTACTTGTCTCATTTCTGACTATTATGAAAAAGTATCATGTTTCCCTCATTAACTAAGGTATTGACTGTTAGACCAAAGTGCATCTTTTAACCCAAATGCCAGCCAGCATTCAGTAAATTTACATGATCATGTATACATTTGTTGTTTGTTTTTCTGTTAATACTCTATTACAGTGTGATCAGGAAGGGCTGTTATTTTCTTTGTTTTCTATAGAATTTATTGAGGATAACCCTGTGGCTTAGATATGGTCAAATTTCATAAATAATTCATATGTATTTATTATATATTTTCAAATGTTAGAATACTAAGCATGTACTTATGAGTATGAGGATGAGAGGAGATACTGATTATAAAAAGGCAGCATGAGGTAATGTTTTAGGTGATTAAACTGCCCTATCTTATTTGTAATAATGGTTACAAATATATTTGTCAAATTTTGTAGAACTGTACACAAAAATGAGTGATTTTAGTGAATGTTAATTAAAATATAAAGTTGAAAAAAACATAACCATAGCACATAAGAAGTGGCAACTTTATCTGCTTTTCCTCCCTTTTTTTCAACTGCTCAATTCAACTTCCATCTCTCCATACCAGAGCACTCCATGTAGAAATACATATCCGTATTTAATATTTCAGTTTTCTAATCCCAGTGACTTATTTATGTTTCTTTTGTTGCTTTTTATCGATAAATCTCTTTTCTTTTACTGATTGTTAAAATTTTTCATGAATTATTTCATGTGTCATCTCAGCCAGAGCCTTCTCCTCTGTCCTAAGCCAGGCAAAATGCCTTTCCTGTAGGCTTCCATACATCTCTCTTACACTGTTCATTTCAGTAAATTGTAATTGTTTACTTTGTGGAACACTCATCAAACTAAGCTAATCCATTTATTGTCAGTGTTAGAAGAGAAAAGGCATTTGAGAAAAAGAGTTTGAATGACCAATAATAAATAATAAAAGCCATTATTTGGCATCAAGTAATTACACACACACACACACACACACACACACACACACACACCACAAATCTTTTTTTTGCCATTTTTGTCTAAGAAAAAGTTACATAATATATACCCACATTATGTGTGAACATGTTACAACTCAATTCTGTGAAACACATGTTTTCCTATTTTTTTTCTGTGGTAGAGATCAGGAAAGTGAATTATCTACTCTAAGATAAATTATTTTTGTGGCTTTGGAAATGTATAATTTAGAGATATACTTCTAAATACAATCTAAACTTTAACTCAATAAAATACTTTTGAGTTTTTTGGAGTTTTACCACACAATAAGGCTAGAACACAAATAACTGCTTCTCCAACTTTAAATTACTTTATATATTTATTGAAAAACTTGGCAGAGTTCATAGATAAATTTTTAATCTTCATTTTGTGTATATCTGACAATGCTCCCAGACCACAGAATTTCAGCAGAAGATATTGGGTCTCCACATATCTTGGTTGGAAGCGATGTTTCTGAATCATTCTCCTTTTAAAACACTCATTCTGGGTAACTAAAGTTATAATTCAAGGTTAACATTGTAAACACAGTAGAATGCTCCTTACTTTTCCGCTTGATTATAAATTGACTCAGGATAGGCAAGTTTGAACTTGATCAGTAATTATGATTTCTCCTATCTATATTTAATTACCTATAATAACAGAAATAATAAGTTAATACTAATGTTTTTATGTTTTAGAATAAAAACAACAACAACAACAACAACAACAACAGTTTTTTAAGTAGCATATCCTAACACAGGGAGGGAGTGAGCAGAGACATGCATAGATATGCAACAAGACACTCGCCTTTTGAACTTCAATGAACGTGCAAGAAAAATGTCTATGGTTTTATTCTCAGAAAACACTAGTTAAAAAGAAGAGTCTAGTATGGTAAATGTAATAGAGAGATACCTATAACTTAATTAATATAATTTAATTTTAACAATTTTGCATTCTTTAGTTTAGATTCCATAAAGAGTATTTACTCTTTCATGCATCTGATTGTGCCATTTTAATACTAACGTCTAAATAGAGGATATATTTACCAGTTATCTTTGAACATTTATACATTATTCCTTAATTAAAAACAAATAAACAGAGGAGAAAGAGAGAAATATTAAATTGAGTGGAAAAATTTTAAATGACATATATGGAATATGTGTGAGGGTGATTTTACCAGTATTGTGAAATGCTAGGGATTTTGAAAATTGAAGGTAGCTTTAATGAAGATTAATAAATGGAAAAGGAAACTAGCAGAAACCCTCTCTCATGGCTGCCAGTTGCTAATAGTGTTTTAACAATATTACCCATAGAAAAATAATAAAAACTTAACATTTCTGACTATGTAATAAATGCTGTATAAATTGGCTACTATTACCATTTTCAGATACCATTTTTTAAGTAGAATCCACACCAAGAGAAAAAATTTGTCCTCATTATTAGCCAGACTTCTTATCCCTTATCTTACTCTTGTATCAGTTAGAATGCTTCTGGCAATAAGTAGCATAATACCTGATAAAATGGAGGGTTGAATAATTTAGCATCTCAGTTATTTTATGTGTTATAGTTTGTCTGTAGTTCCCTGAGACTATCCTTATATTCAGAAAATGGCGGGTGCATATCTAAAAATTACATCTTTCTGAACAGTATCCAAAGACCAGAAGAGAAGAGAATAAAGAAATATATTCCTCTCGAGTGTCTTTTATTAAGAGAAAATCTTTCCTCAGAGTTTTACTCCAACTCCCAAGGAACGCCTCCTCCACCTTCCCCTTATATCTAATTGACTTCAACTAGTTTACACCTAGTTTCTAAAAAATTGAATGGCATTTCTATGCTCGATCTAAAACAGTTGGCATTGATCAATTATGATTTATCACCTAAAGCTGGACAAAGAATCCAAATTCCCTGATAACCTTGACACCCTCATGTTTGAAACTCATTTCTCATACTTAGGGTTTTATTTTATCTTTGTTCCTTAGTATTACTTTCTCTGGCTTAATTTCTGTTTCTAAATTCTTATTCTCAGTATATCAATTCTGTACTCCAAGAAGCAAGCATCAAGCAGGATGGGTCATGTAAGAGATTTATCAGGAATAAAATGTGAAAGATAAATGGTGAGGGAATAAGACCACATAGGAAAAGCCTTTAGATCGCAGTGCAGATATGGCACCTTTGAAAGAGAGGAAAAAGGATTTGGTAGGAAAAGCCTCAGACCACAGGTAAGTCTGAGAAGTCTCAGCCATGCATAGGAGGGGACCACAACAAAGATTGCCTGTTGAAGGATTCCTACATCAGGTGGGACTGAGCCATCTCTGGTACCCCCACTGTTCTCAGCCATCGACAGGGAACAGAATGAGGAGAGTCTAGTCTTAACATCAACACCACAGTTTTCTCCAAAGAAGCAGAAACTGACAGAAGCTGTCAGTCCACTGTGTTCCCCCGGGAGTCCTCCAGAAGATCAGAACAGCACACCTTCATGAGCACCCTGGTTTACCACTTGTTCTGCATAGATCCGCTTCTCCACCCATATTCTGGAGCAGCTACTTTATGCTTCTCTAAAGGGGGACATATAAGACAGAAGTCAGTGAGGTGAATTATAGTCACTGTCACTGCAGTTGTTCTTGGGAACACACCTGTCTCTGCTTCTCATTTTACATTCTAAATTGTCTGTACATCTAAAATCTTACCCTCAATTATCACCTCCACAGGTTTTGGTGGCTTATGTGGTAGTGTGATCTACTCCTATATCTGCTTTACTGTGAAGAATGTTCCCAGTCAGAAGCTATGTCATGTGGGATTATATGCCAGTGGATCAGGTATACTATAAATCTTCGTGTAGTAGACTGGCTGAGGTTCTTTGGGAAGAAAAGGTAAATCCATACATTAAATGCTCACATAGAATGAGGATAAATCTTTGGCCCTTCTGTATGGAAGGGGCTTAATATAATCTACTTGTCACCAAAGGGCTGGTTGGTGTCTTCGAGATATAATTCAGTATCAGAGATTTAGCATTATACAGCATTATAAATGACATAGAGAGTTAGGCTACTTGTTCATAAAGCTTACATGTGCTCTCTGGTCCTATTCAAGCTCAATGCCTCTGGTGGTGTGATGGGTTGAATTATATTCCCTTAAAATATATGTTGAAGCTGAACCTCCTGAATAGGAACTTATTTTAAAACAGTCTTTGCAGATGTAATCAAGTTAAAATAAAGTTATCGGAGTGGAACCTAATCCAGTATGACTAGTATTCATGTAAAAAGAGGCAAACACCATGTAAAGACAGAGACACAGAGAGAATGCCATGCGATGACAGAAACAGAAACTAGAGCGATGCAGCTGCAAGCCAAGCAATGCCACGGATTGATGGCCAACGCCAGAAGCAAAGAAGAGGCAAGGAAGAATTCTCCCCTTCAGGTTTCAAAGGGATCAAGTCCATGCTGACACCTTGATTTTTTACTTCTAGCTTCCAGAACTGTGAGACGACACATTTCTGCTGTACGCCACTCAATTTGTGGTACTTTGTTATGGTGGCTCTAGGAAACTAAAACAGGTAGATTTATAGGATATCAATTTGGCTCAGTTGAGCGGTTTCTCACAAAAGCCTTCCCTGTGTATTTCAAATTGGTAGGCCACAAGAGATGTTGCACAGGCTTTGCAAGGTGAAAAGGAAGAAGCAGCCAATTTGTTCTTTTTACACTAAGAAGGTCAGCAGAGACAATTTTTATTGTACACACTTTGTCATTTATTTGCTGGCTACTCTCATTGGTTAGCCAGGCATAAGCCAGGCTTGCACCTACTACACCTTTTTCTGGATTCTCTTTCAGCTTCATTGACTCTTGGACCCATTGTGTGTTTAGCTCTGAGACAAAGGATACCACATTTTCCTGGAGGACATGTTTTGTCAAGGTTGGAGTCAGTGAGAGATGATGCAAGTTCCAGTATGTCCTGAGTCACAGCTCACACTGGTGGTTTTCAGCTCAGGCGTATAGATCCCAGCTTCTCTTCACTATAGGAGAACAGCTCCACTATTATGCCCTGGCAAGTTTGCATATCTCCACATTGGCCATACAGGAACAATTACAGCTTGCAAACTTGGCAAAACGCCCTGTGACATTTCTAAAATGTGAGAACATGGGAAGCTTGTGAAGAACTGCTACAAGGTCGTTTTCCACCCACCTCCTATCTAACAAGGAGTTTCTGGTTCTCACTCTCACTCAGATACTGACGAACTATGAGGATTTTTGCTTTACCAGTCTTAAAATGCAGCTGTAGAACATAAAACTGCTCAGCTATCGCTTGGCACAGTCTTTTCAGCAACCAAGTGCTCTGCACCTTGTTGTTTTTTGTCATACGGTCCTTTTGGTTTTGGTGTTACCCTGTAGGACAAAACTAGCACCTTTGGTTACTCCCTTTATTTTCCAAATAAGTAATAAACTCTCTGAATCCAGAAAGAGAGTTTTTTGTTTGTTTGTTTGTTTTGTTTCGTTTTGTTTGGACAGCATCTGTAAACTGTGCCACAATTTGTCAACACTTACTGTCTTCAAGTTTATATTCATTTTTCCTCTCTAGTTGCCTTCCCTATGAACCATGAACCATCAGACACAAAGATAACAACCTTATTATATAAAGGCAAATCTGTGTTTTTAAAAGAACACACACACACACACACACACACACATAGGAAGGGGAAAAAAAATATCCAACTTTTTGAGGATTCTGATTTTAGACACTGGCTATGAATTGACACTAATCACTGGAGATCCACAATACCGTTTGGGTCCACTATTCAGATGAGGAGTTTATAGGGATTAAGTAAGTGATCAACAGATTTTTGACTCAGATCATTCTCACAGTGAGACCACTGGCTCTTCAAACCCCTTTAGTGATTATTTCTTACTGTGGAATGCAAAATTTTAATAAACTTCCTTAGCAGTTGGCATTGCTATAGGTTTCCTGAGTCACAGAGTGAAGCTAATATTGTAGGAAAAGCTATGTGAAAGCCACTCGAACTATCTCTACAAACAAAAATAGTAAGCCAAAAGCAATACTGTATTTCTTGGGAAATTGCAAAGATTAGTGCCAGGCACACTTAACTTGAAAGATGAAGGGTTGTGATTCCTACTAATCTCCATTCAGCTCACTTATTTGGCCTGTGAAGAAGACAACTAAGCTTGGAGAAGGAAAATGGATTATTGAACATGGAATCAGTTGAGACTTTAACTACAGCTACTGTTCCAGCTGTACTTTAATTGCTAGAGCAAATCTACTTATCCCTTGGTACTCGCTATGCAGGCACTGAGCTGGCAGCTGCATTTTTATCTATACCTGTTAGTAAAAATTATCAAAAGCAGTTTTATTTCAGCTGACAGGGCCATCCTCAGTCTCCCTTGTCCTACCTTAGGATTATAGCACCTCTCCGGCCCTATGTCATATCCTGGACCACAGGGACCTTGATCAACTTTCCATTCTACTAACCCAAGAACAAAAGAAGGCTCTGCAACAGATCCAGGCTGCCATGCAAGATGATCTACCATTTAGCCATGTGAATTAGCAGATCTGATACGTCTGAGATATCAGTTGTAAATAGCGATGCTTTATGGAGCCTTTGACAGGACCTTATAGATGAATCATTGGGAAGACCCTTAGAATTTTTGAGCAAAGCTATGTTATCTTCTGTAAATGACTACTCTCCTTTTGAGAGATAGCTTTTGGCTTGTTACTAGGCTTTGGTAGAGACTGAATGCCTTCCCTCTAAGATACCAAGTTAGCATGTGACTCGAGCTACCCGTCGTGAACTTGATATTGTCTTACCCTTTAATCCATGAGTTGGGCATGTACAGCAGCACTCCACAAAATAAAAGGTGTATGTATGAGATCAACCTCAAGCACACCCTGAAGGCACAAATAAAATGCAAGAGGCAGTACCCCAAATGTTTATTGCCTATATACCTGGTGCACCGACTTCTTTCTCAGTCCACACATGTATGTTGATATTGGAGGAGGTCATCAAGACAGTGTGACCTCTGGTTGGCCCACGAGCTGGACCTGGGCAATCAGAGACAACCCCCAAACACACCCACCCTAGGAATGGGCATCCAGCTTGCCTTCCCCATGCTAGAATGTGCCCAAGGACACAGCCTTGAAACAGTAATGTGTCATCGAGACCATCTGAAAGGCATATGTGACTGAGCTTAGGTAAGTCCTCTATATAAACTTTTAAGATTCTGGCAGGAGGATACAGGGATCTACTTGTTTGTGGCAACCCAAGATAAGCCTTCAAGTAAGTTCCCTTCCTTATTAAATGCACCACCTACCAACCTGGAGTGGTCTGCCTCTTCAGTTTCTTCCTGTCCTTCAAATATGGTGGACAGTTTGTGAACCAACAGCTGAACAGGTGACTGAAGAAGAAAAACTCAGCCTTGTTTCCAGATGGTTCTACACCACATGCAGACATCACTCACAGGTGGAGAGCTGAAGCACTACTGCACCAATCCAGGATGGTGCTGAAGGACAATATTGACGGAACATCTCTTGAGTGGGCAGAACTTCAAGTAGCACAACTAGTTTTTCATTTTGGCTGGAAGGAGAGATGATCAGAGATGTGAATCTCTACAAGTTTCTGGACTCTGGCTCTGCAACTCCAACCGTTTGACAAGGGATTCTGAAACTATATAGGTTCATCTCCAGTTATTAAAATTGAATAGGATTGTTAAACATGTTACTTCTCCATGTTTATTATTCAGTTATCTTCTCTATATTTTTCTGTTGTGGTTAACACTGGATACTTAAAATGGGAAGTTTACAAGTTAATCTTTTTAGGAATTAAAAAAAACATGAATAGAAATTCTATTTTATACCCAAATTGAGGATGGAGTAAAAAAACCTCAATAAACATCTTAGATTTTGGTAGATAATGAATGAAAATAAGAATAAAAATAAGAATAATGGCAATATAACTAGTTAGCAGAACTTTAGTTCATTAGGGTGTAATGTGGAAACATTTTAATTGTCAGATTTCTTTCAACTGTGTTCTCTTGCATCTCTTATCTGTACTAGTTTGCAGAAACTTCTTATATTTGAGATAGGTTCCACAACTTTTCTGCTCCTTTTGGCTGTTAAAATTTAATTTAGTCAATTCTTTAAACTTTAATCTCCTATCAAATCTAAATTTTTCTTCTTCCCCCCATCACAGGGGAGGGAGTCTGATGTCTCAGAGCAAATGGTATCTCTTACATTCCTACTTTATTTTGTAAATGTATTCTTCTCGCAGATTCTATATTTTTAGATGACTTTATTCTAGTACACAGCCTGGAAATGAAAGTAGAAAAAAAAAAAGGAAAAAGATGGAAAGAGTAGCCTCTAAACATACTCCAAACTCCACCTGTAGAATGCTTATGTAGAATTTGCATTTCCCTATCAACTAACTGCCTCTCTCTCTCCCTCTCTCTCTCTCTCTTATCTCCATCTCCATCTCCATCCATCTCCATCTCCATCTCCATCTCCATCTCCATTTTCACCTCCTTCTCCATCTCTATCTCTATCTATTTCTATCTGTTTTTCCGTTTCTCTCTATCTCTATGTATCTATCCATCCATCCATCTTTCTGGGTCTGCATGGAAAACTGGGATTATAAGTAAGGTAAACAAAAATTTTACACTTATGCAATTTACTCAGTACAACTTTTTCTGACCCTCATTGGGATCTGAATTCAGTTGTACATGTAGCACTCTATAAATACCAGTGTGCTATGACAGTTTTAAAAAACATGGTGATGATTAATCCTTTCATATTGTACCACTGCAGATTTTGCATTGGGAATAAAGAAATATCTATTTATATGACTGCAGTAGAACTTTATCTTTAATAAATTCTCAAATATATTACTGGGGAAGTACCTAGGGTTAAAAAAAAAAAAAAGAGATGGAGAGCAAAATCTAGAAAGGAAGACTTAGCAACTAGGAACTTAAATTCTCTGTCTCTCTGTCTCTCTGTCTCTCTCTCTCCCTCCTTTCTCCCCTTCCCCTTTCTCTCTCTTTAATTGTAAACTTTATTCCTGTCCACTTTGCAGTGACTTCTTTACAGGAAAGTGGCCTGCACTCAGATTTTCAGAGCCCCACAATCAAAATGAGAAGGAATTATTGTGACAAGCTTCAGTACAATAAAATGGAGAGAAAGGACACAAATTATTTTATCTTTGGAAGACTCCCACCAATTAACTATTTACTATGACTGTGTGACTTGGGTAAGGCAATGAGAAAGCAGCTTGCTTTCAAGTTGCTCTACTTTTCTAGAGTAATGGTTTCTAAAAGTGGCTGAGCTCAATCCCCTATAGCCCCTGGAAGAATCACTATGAACTAGACACTCCTCCCCAACCACCACCACTATTTGAGTTTGCTAATCTATTGAAAATAATGCTTTGAATAAAAGAAAATGCTCAAGATAATCAGTAAAATGGCTTCCTAGACCGTAGACTACTGCTTATATTTTAGTTACAAGCAAGGGACAATTTCACTGAAAAGTTTTCTTCATTTGATTCTGAAAAGGTCATTGATATTTATATTCCAAATGGAGTCACAAAGCAATATGAAAATGCTCAGAGATTTAGAGTTGTGTGAATGGTTTTAAATATCCCTGCAGAGTATAACAACATAGCTGACAGAACCCTCAGGCCCCCTGCTAGGCACAGCCCCATTTATTCCATGCCGCATTAGGGATGAAATAGAAAGCTTAACATTAAATTGGAGGGAAAAAAGGAAAAGGAATCAACGGTGAGCTTTCCTCTCACGTATTGCTGCACATTTTTTTAAAACTTAAAAAAAATTTCATATATTTTTAGATCAACTTAAAATTAACAGCACAATTGAGGGAAAGGGAAAGATTTTCCATTTATCCCCTGTGCATATATCCTCTCCCATTATCAAAGTCGCACCAGAGTGGTAAATTTGTTACAACTGATGAACCTACATTGATATATAATAATTATCCAAAGTCCATAGTTTACCTTGGAGTTTACTTTTGTTTTTGTGCATTCTTTGGGTTTGTACAAATGTATAATGACACATATCCATCACTATGGTATGATATAGAATATTTTCACTGACCTGAAAATCCACATGCTCTATTTATCCTTCCTGCTTCCTCAACCCCTGGCAACACTGATCTTTTACTGTCTCAATAGGAATGCCTTTTCCAGAATGTCATATAGTTGGAATCATACACATGTAGCCTTTTTAGGTTGGCTTTTTTCACTTAGTAACACACATTTAAGATCCTTCCATTTCTTTTCTTGGTTTGGTAGCTCACTTCTCTTTAGTGTTCGATAATATTCCATTGTCTGGATGTACCGTTAATGATCTATTCTCTTACTGGGCATCTTGGTTACTTCCAAATTTTAGCAATACAAATAAAGGTGCTATAAACATCCAGATTCAGGTTTTTGTTTGTCATACATTTTCAACTCTTTTGCTTAAATACAAAGCAGAGCAATTACTGGTTTATATAGTAAGAGTATGTTTAGTTTTCTAAGAAACTGCTAAACTGTCTTCCAAAGTGGCAGTACCATTTTGTATTCCTACCAGCAATAAATGAGAGTTCCTGTTGCTCCACATATTTGCCAGCATTGGCGTTGTGAGTATTCTGAAATTCAGTCATTCTAATAGGTGTGTAGTAATATCTCATTAGTATTTTAATTTGCATTTACCTGATGATACATTGTAAGCATCTTTTCATTGCTTAGCTACCCTCTGTATCTCTTCTTTAGTGCTATTAAGTCATTGGCTCATTCTTTAATTGGATTATTTATTCTCTTATTGTTGAGTTTCAAGAAATTTTTGTATATCTTGATAACATTCCTTTACCAGGTGTGTCTTTTACCAGTATTTTCTGTCAGACTATGGCTTGCTTTCTCATTTTCTTGACTTTATCTTTCACAGAGCACAAGTTTTAAATTTAATGGTATCTCTTGAGTTATCAATTTTTTTTTTCATGGATCATGCCTTTAATGTTGTATTTAAAAAGTCATTACCATACTCACCATCATCTAGATTTTCTCCCATGTTATCTTCTAAGAATTTTGTAGTTTTGCATTTTACATTTACTTCTGTGGTTGATTTTAAGTTATTTTTTTGTGAAAGAAGTAAGGCCTGTTTCTAGATTAAATTTTTTGCAAGCAGATGTCCAGTTGTCCCAGCACCATTTGTTGAAAAGACTATCTTTGCTCCATTATATTGCCTTTTTTCCCTTTTTACAGATCAGTTGATTGCATTTTTATGGGTCTATTTATGGGATATTATGTTCTGTCGATCTACTTGTCTTTTCTTTCACTAATACAACACAGTTTTGATTTTTTTATAGTAAGGCTTGAAATTGGGTAGTGTCAGTCCTCACACTTTGTTTTTCTCTTTCGAATAGTTGGCTCGCTCTTATATTGGCTGTTTTGGAATATTTTTTCTATATGACTTTAGAATCAGTTTGTTGATATCCACAAAATGAATTGCTGGTGTTTTTAGAGAGATTGCATTGAATCTATGAATCAAAGTGAAGAACTGGCATTGACAATGTTGAGTCTTCCTATTTGTGAATGTGGACTATCTCCTGATCCATTTAGTTCTTCTTTGATTTTATTCATCAGTTTTATAGTTTTCCTCATAGATCTTGTCCATATTTTGTTAGATATATATCCAAGTATTTCACTTTTTGGAGTGCTTATGCAAATGGTATTGTGTTTTTAATTTAAAATTCCATTTGCTTGTATATAGGAAAGTGATTGACTTTTGTATATGAAACTTATATCCTGCAACCTTGCTATAATTGGTTATTAGTTCCAGTAATTTGTGGGTTTTTTTTTGGTCTATTCTTTCAGATATTCTACATAGACAATCATGTTATCTGTGAACAAAGACAGTTTTATCTTTCTTCACAGTTTTTTATATCATTTATTATCTTTTCTTGTATTATTGGAATAGCTAGAAATTTTAGAACAATATTGAAAAGGAATAGTGGGAAGGGACATCCTTGCTTTATATCCGATCTTAGAAGGAAAGCCTCGAGTTTCTCACTTGAAGTAAGATGTTAGCTGTTTTCTTGTTTTTGTTTTTGGTAGATATCAATTCAAAGAAGTGCTCTTCTATTCCTACTTTAGAGAGAGTTTTAGCATGAATAGGTGTTAGATTTTGTCAAATTCTTTTTCTGAATCTATTGATAGGATCATATGAATTTTCTTTTTTAGCTCATTGATATGATGGATTACATTAATTGATGTTTGATTGTTGAATCAGCCTTGCATACCTAGGATAAATCCTGATTGGTGCTGCACATTTTTAGTTCACATGTTTTTCTAAATATGTAGTTAGCTCTCTAAGATAAGCACAATTATTATTTTGGCAAATAATGAAAACATTTAATTAAAAATAAATAAAAATTAGCTTTATATTTATTATTTTAAGTTAAACAAATTAAAGATGGCATAAGGGTCATGTAAATTTTAAAACTTATTGGCTACCTCCCTGTTACAGACCCTGTTGCAACCACACTGGTTTTCTTGATGCTCTTGCTACACTTTAGGGTGACTCCTGCTTCAGAGCCTTTGCTCTTATTGTTTTTTGTCCATGGAAAGTCTCCAAGATATATTTATGGCTTGCTCCCTTACCTCCATACCCCTTAAGATCTGTGTTCAAACATCACCTTTCCTGTAAGGCATTCCTTATCAACCGTATTCAAAAATGTAACAAACGACAGACCCACTATTTCCAATCTACATTTTCTAGTTTGTTTTTCATAGCACTGAACATTTTCTAACATTGTAGATAGATAAATGGATAGAGTAATGGTTAATTTTATGAGTCAGATTGATATTTGGCCCTACATTATTCTCTATGTGTATGTGTGGGTGTTTTGAGATGAGATTAACATTTAAATGAGTAGGCTGGATAAAGTAGATTGTCCTTCTGAAAGTGGGTGGGATTCATCTAGTCAGTTGAAGGCCTGAATAGAACAAAATGTATGACCCTTGCCCAAATAAGAAAGACTGCCTTTAAATTGGAACATTGGCTTTTTTCCTGCCTTTGGACTTGAACTGAAACCTGCTGGCCTTATAACTAGAACTATGCCATTGGCTTTCTTGAGTCTCCAATTTGCCAATTCACCCAGAAGATCTTGGGTCTTGTCAGCCTCCATGATCATATGTGCAAATTTCTTATAATAACTCTCTTTATATCCTATCTGTTCTGTTTCTCTGGTGAATCCTAACTAATATAGATAATAATCACACATATATTAATGTACATGTATATATGTATGTATAGTTTGTGTAGTGTCTGCTTCTCCCTTCTACTAAAATGTAAGCTGTAAGCTCCAGTGACAACATATATTTTTGTCTTCTTTGTTCATTGCTGTATTCCCAGTACATTGTGTGAGTGTATGTGAATGAATGAATGAATGAATGAATGAATATGTGTTATTATTTGCAAGGATATTTCTATACAATGCTAGAACAAACTTTTAAACAAACTTCAATTTGATGTCATTTTCACTCAGTTCCACCAAACCAAACTATTTGGGAAAGTAAAAAATGGAGTTATATGTGTTATAGTGGAAAATTTTGGATATAGTCGCTTCAGTAATTTTGATCATCTTTGCACTAATCACCCTCACAACATGGGTTATGTAATTAATTGCCTAAAGCTGGGTTTCTGAAGCAACTGAAAAGAAATAAAATAAAATGTCATAAGCAATTCTAATAGATCGCACAGTCATGGCCAAAGGGAAGGGAAACAAATATAGTTGTTTATGCTTTGATGATGTAAATAGTCAATATTTCAGACTTGAATTAATTGTTTTTAGCAGCAGCACTGCCATAATTCATTAAGAATCTATCTAATTGTGTGGAACTTCTGCAAGCCATTATATTAGTACTATTCTTAATGATTTCTTTCTTAACAACTATGTGGTGCTTTACTAGGGAGAATGACCTGTTTGTAGCACCTTGCACATAGCAGAACCTCAACCTCTGCTTGAAATCTTCCAAAGTCTTTCTTAAAACCAAAGAAAGAACAAAATTCTCTGCTTTGTAGCCAATGCCCTCTTAAGCTCTTCCTCACCTACATTTCATGGTATATCTCTCATCGCCCCTTTATTTTCCTAATGTACCAACATAATAAGATGCTTGTTTCCCGAGAATGATTAATTTTTTGCTTTCTCTCTATCATTATTCACTCTGTCCTTTCTGCCAAAAAAACCAAAAACAAACAACAAACCCTTTCCTGTCACGCATACCAAAATAATCTCTTGATAATAGGAGGCTATATTGAAAGTTATGTCCTCAATCTTTCTAGATTCTCTCAACAAGACTATATTCTTTCCTCTTTGAATAATCTGAAGAATTTATACTATTCTTAAAGATAACTTCAATACAAATATAAGAAATAGCTACTTAATTAAGGCTATAAGTTCTTAAGAATAGAATCTATATTTTGAAATTGCAGTATAAAATTGGGTGCCAACACATACCTTTGAATTGAATTGAGGAAATGATAGAGTTATCTCAATGCAGGAGAAAAGTTTTCCCAATAATTTAAAGAAAAATTGCTTTTCTCTGGTTCTGATGGACATTTTACAACTTATATATCAGGAGACTCACAAAGAAAATTCATGTTTACAGAGACATTAATACTGAACAAAAATGTAAGCAGGACTTTGATGTTTTTAATGTATCCTCTTTTCGTTTTCTTCCTAACAAGATTTTTATTTTCTAATATTATAGCATTTACCAGTGTGTACTTAAATGCTTATGATTCTGGTTGCTTGACTAGATGATAAGCTAGTTGACACCACATTATTTATTTGTTTCCTCTTTTCCGTTTATAATAACTTTCCAATCACATATCTGCCCCCTCCATTCTATATTATTTTCACACCTTTGAACTTTTTCATGTTATTTCTCCTACTTGGAATTCTTTTCTGTTGTCTCTCTTATTTTGCCTGGTTAGCTCCTCTCAAGCCTTTAAGACTCAGTACAAATGATGTTTCCCTACCATTTCCTCCCCAATTAAACAACCTGAACCTGTGGTCTAAGAACACTTTGAACAGGCCACTAATATTTGTATTCATGTTTGTTTTAATGCCTTTCTCTCCTTCTATTCATTTATTTTTTACTGCCTTTCTCTCCTCCTGTTCTATCCTCAGCAAGCACAGAGCCTTATTTTCGTTGTATCTACAATACCTTCTGAAATGTCAGTTGTGACTAGGTTTCCACTGAAAGAAAAATGGTCTTTGAAATTATACATTATTAAATAATACTAATCACTACCTTTTTCTAAAAGTTTGTAGCACTTGTCTTAAATCCATTGTTAGACACATACATGAGACATTCTATTCACTTCCCTGTAGGTCCTGGGGGATGCACTTTACATAGATTATAAGATTTGATGCAAATTTAAATAAACTCTCTGGTGTAAGAAAATTACGTTTAAATGATATTTTAATATGAAATTAAATGTCCACATAACATTACAGAAATAAAAACAAATCAAATTCTATATATAAAACCTATATGAACAAAAAGAGCTCTGAGGGTATTTCTTTCCAATGCCAATAAATAACCGGTCAATTTACTTAATCTGCTGAAAACTCAAATAAACCATTTCCCTCTCAAAAGATCAATAGCCTGTGAGGCAGATAGGGGGGGAAAAAAAAATCAGAGAGCCTGGCCAGAATCCATGTCTTTAAAATAATAATTGCTTCATGCAATCCAAAATACTGCTACAGGAGGTAATACACTATAGAATACAGTTGCTTTTTTAAAGGTGCCCAACAGTCTCCCAAATTATGTTTAAATTATGGCTGCCATTTTATTTATAGAAGAGCTTCCTGAAAGCAATGGATCATTATGATAATTACCTGCCTATCTCTTAATTAATCATGCAAAATACAAATGGCTTTGAAATTAATGGACCTGTGTTGAAATCAAACTCCTACTAAAACTGGTTACTGTGACCTTGGCTAAATTACTTACTTTTTCCAAGCCTCAGTTACTACATGTCTCATGAATGTAATGGGCATAATAATAATACCTCAAAAAATTCTGAGAAATATGAAATAAGCTATTATGCCACTGGGTAATCGTTCAGGTGCAATAAAAAAAAAATCTCAGTATAGAGGGTAAAAGAGTGTTAATGCATGAGTTATTGGAATGAAACTGAACAAATTGCGTCAAGCTCTGATCTCTGAGCAAATTGCCACCGTACCTAGCAAAATGGACTCGGTTTACTGGCTATGGCCTGGGTTACATGTTCTTCTACACCATTCAAGATTCAATCAGAGAGACAACCGCTTAACCAATAGGATTAGGGATTAGGGATCAGGGATTAGCGATTTGGCCTCGCACGATTGTTGGAGTGAATTGCTGTTGTTTTCACATCTGGTGATGATGAAATCAGAGGCGGGGCAGTGAGGAAGGTAAGGTGAATGCGCAGAACAGGCTAGAACACACGAACACGAACCGAAAGTCCAGGAGGAGAGATTGAAACCCCTGTCAACCTTACTTGCCTTTAGCATTTGGCCGAAGGTCAAAGAGAGGAAACAACTTCCGGTTGACCCGAGAACTGGATCCGGGCAACGGACCTTCCTTACTCCTCCTCCGCCCCTGGAATATACCTTCTGCCTAGGAGGCGTTTTCAAGGACACAGACTTAAGAGAGGAATGCGTCGTGGAGACCATCTGGACAGTATATATACATGACCGAACCCAGGTAAGGCCTCTGCATAAACTTCGACGATTCCGGCGAGCGGGAAGGGACCTGTCCTTGCGGGGCCCAGAGTAAGCCTCCCGTGTGAGCTCCCGTGCGTGTGAAGCCGCCCCCCACCCCTCCGGAGGGGCCGCCTCTCTCCTGTCTCTCCCTGCCCTCATGTCCTGGGTACCGGCCAGTTTGCTAACCGGACATTGACAGCCAGCGGGAGACCCAAGAAACAGGTGGGGAGGGTTGGCGGGCGGGGGAAGAGGCGTCTGCAGGGTAATCCCGGCGGGCCACGGGCTTCTCGCCGGGAGGGGCGGCCTGTGTGTCAGATGCTGGTGCACGGCTGCCTTGCCTATGGGGACGCCCCAAAATACCCCAGCATCGCCGGCTGGTTTGACGCGCTTGTTTGAGGAACTGGGCCGAGCGCTGAGTGGTAAAGAAGGGCTGGCCGCCCTGTGGGCGGTCCGGCCAGTCACTGATGCCAAACGAGCGGCTGAAGCCCGAGGGTGAACGTTGGAAGGACCGAGGTCAGAGGAGGACGTGCTGCTCTCCTGGCTTCAGGGCTGGCAGACGAGGTGGCAGAGCAGAATAAGCGGGAGACCTCAGCGTGCTGTTTGGCAAAGCTAGGAGGGGGCAAACTGCTACTGATTAAGGTCTGATGCTTGTGACCAAGCCCGATTAGAACGCTAAAAGGTGGAATTCCTGGGAAAGTGAGGAGAATGAAGAGGAGGATGTTGTGGTGATTAACAGTCAAACAGATGAAACTCATAATGCCCTCCGACCCTCTAATGCAAAGGAAAGTGAACATTGCCCCCAGTAGTTGTGTTTTCAACCTCAGACTTCTGCTGCTCTGGTCGTGTCTGGTCATGAATTGGTACCTGATAGAAATACCTTTCCACAGTGGGTACACTTGTATGCCCACAAACGAACCAACTTGTTTTGTTGTATGGGTATAGTGTAGAAGCCAGGGGTCTTCCTCACTGAGATACACACCCACCCACCTACTCACTCACCTGGCACAGGATTCAGAGAAACTACAAGGATCCAGCAAATATTTGAGCAGTTGCAAACCCAAAGCTGTTTTCAGCTGAAGAGGTGAGTCAGCGGACCAGCAACAGTTTGTGTGGGCAACAGAATGACTGCTGCTTTATTACTGCTTTCCAACTCCCAAGATTACTCCATGTTTCCACTCTATCTAGAAATATACAATATAAAGAACCCTGGGAAATGTAGTTCAGCTTAGCCAAGTAAACACATTACAAAGCTTCCACACTGCCCCCGAGCTAGGGTAGGAGGCCAACACCTCAAATCATAGAGATTGAGACCCAGAGAGGATGATGTTTAATTGTAAGAATGATTAATCTGGATGTGGTGGCCAGACAAAAAGATATCTTCCAATGGATGTTTCAGTTGTCCAAGGTTGAGCCTCTCACATGGTAAACACTCTGTAGATAAAGTGAACAAAACAAAAACAAAAACATCGATTTAAAAACTTTTAGGTAATCTAAAATGTATTCAGTGAATACTATGTATACACTTATGGACTTCATGCTACAAAAAAAAAAAAAAAACAACAACAAAAAACACTGGTTATTAAGATGCAGGAATGATTGTGTCATTTTAGCTATCCTACTCTAACCCATGTTTTATTTTTGCGGTTCATCATGGTGTGATGTCTCTCATTAATGTAACACAAATCTTAATTCATTGGGATGAAATATAAAAGATGAAATGAAGGTTGACGCTGGTTATTTTCCTCACATCTCCTGGATACTACAGTTAAGCAAAGGCAATAAGCAGTGTTCATAAAATGTTCCATTCTTTAAATTCCCACAGGAAAACAGGCATTTCATTTCATGGAAATCTTCTCCATAGCCATCCTCTCCCCACAAAAAAAGTTATTTGACACATTAGTACATGTTAGGTCCATTATAAAACCTAAACACTTCTATTAGAGAAAATACCTAAAATGATTAAGAAAAATGTTCTTTTCTTCCAAAGCATTCTAAATCAGACACTCAGTAGTAGAATATGTTTTAGGTTAATTACTTTAATTCAGTTTTAATTAAGTTCATGTTTCCATGCCAACAAATGGTTTTTAAATTGTTGAAATCTTGATGTTTCAGAATATAACTAAAATTAATTATCAAAATTAATCATTTGACTCAGTTTTTTGGAAACGTAGTGCAGTTTTAGCATCACTGTAGCAGTTATTTTAATATTAGCAACAAATAGTGATAAAGAACTTTGAAAAAACTGCACTGTACCATAAGGTTTACTTTTATATTCTAAATTTTGTGCATATAATTTTTCTAATGCACACCTTAAATTACACCTGGTTTTACAAAGTAACATTAGATACACAAGGGGCTACAAACATGGGTAAACATATGTCAACAGATATCAGCCCCAAATGATACCCATTTCTGAACATTCAAAGCCTATATTCTGGCAATACTCTACTATGCTTGTACATCCAAATAGAAGAGTAAGATCAACAACCAAACAAATGGCTTTGGCTTAATTTATAAATCCAATTCTCTCACTGATATGCTTAGAAAAGAGAAAACGTTCTCAATCTGAAGTAAAAACAAGCATAACTCACAAATGTCCAGAAATAGGAATATACCAGTCGATGAAAAGTTTTGTATAATGTAGAATTTTATTTTTGTATTTTTATTGCCTTTTCTTGAAATACTCTTTTTTTGTCAGGATCAAGTAGGAAAATTAAAGGAATTTTAGTTATTTCAACGGAGATAATTTAATGTAGGGAACTTGTTACATGGATATTAGGGGCCTAATACATGGAACACTGAGTAGTAGTTCATAGATAATACCTGCATGGAACAGTTGTCCTGTGTAGGGATGGAGAAGAAAGGGATGAGATTGGGATTAACAGAACATAAAATCTGGGAGGAGCTGCTTTAGATAGCAGGGGCTCAGAACTCTGATGAGAGAGTGTTATCTGGTTGCTGCTGGTACCTCTGAAGGAATGTCCTGTGTCTGGTTCTGGAAGTGCCAAAGGATGCGGGAGGCTGGAACCAACTGATGATGCTTTAGAAAATTGCTACTGCTGGGATAAAGTATTGCAGCTCCTAGATTATCCTGCTAGGAACAGCATAGAAAATAAGAGAAAAAAGTTCCTTCTCCTTTGCTTTCTTTTTATTTTCTTCTATACCTATTGGCAAAATAGGCTAGGAGAGGCTGAACCTCCTTTTGAAGAATCTAATGAAGTAAGAACAGAGAAGAATCACAGTTTGCATAGTATCAGCCACACCATCTCAGTGATGACAAGGGTGAATTTGAAGGCAATAGGTAAATGGTCTGTTGCACATTACAGTTATAATTTGTTTTTCTTAATTGTTTTGTTAGTCTCTGGCACTAAAACCTTCTCTGTTCCTCCTGCAGTTTTCCAGGTGGATTTAAATCCCTCACTTCAAATTTTTTACTTTACCTTGCAGTCCCTAATCTTTCTCATCTAATCAATGTCTAATGGCCACTCTTTCATTTCATTTCATACATAACTACATTCTGGTTTCTTTTTTTTTTTTCTCCATCTTGGAACCTCTACCCACCTAAAATTTTCAAACACTGCTGGAAGAATCCATCACCCCGTCCTCCTTCAATTTAAATGATAAGATGGGGAAAGCAGGTTTACAGAGAGAAAAAAAGATTAAATTTATACTTATATCAGAATTGAGAAACAGAAAATTATTAAATACAACTGATGGGTGAGGCACGATGTTAGGTTGCTCTCTTATTTAACTGGGTATATGGCAACGACCAAACATTTGAATGTCTTCATTTTAAAAATGGGGATAATAATACATAAACTGCTTTGCTCATGGATTGTTATGCAGGCGAAGACAAATCAAAGCTATAGAAGTGTGTTGCAAACATTAGGAACCCAATAGAAATGATAGGTGCATAAAGGCTTCTGTGGAAATGTTTTGGAGAATGATTACCTAAAATCTTCTGGTGCTCATTCTGGAATAATCAACATAGAGTTCCTCACCTGGGAGAAATCCCAGCTCATTGACAAATTAATGCCTGAAATTTAGTTTATCTCTTCTTGTGACTTTAAATCTGGGTCTCATACTTATATTACAATGTTTTCTTTGCAGTAACCTTGATGTGTGGTCTTTTTTATCAGTACAAAGCCACATAGCCTCACATCGTATCTCAATTTCAATCTGGATGATTATTATCTACTCTTGGAGGTGTAGTCCAGAAAAATCCTGAAGTCAATTTTGCATATTCTGTGAAAGAACCTACATTAATTTAGGTTAGCCCAACCATACCATAAGGATTTGATGATAGTTTACCTAGCCATTTTTACCTGATATAGGAATAAACAGTGTGACTATTAATATTGATCGTTACCTTTAAAAAGGAAAAGCTAGCAAATATCAAGTTCTGAAGAATAAGGGATTAACGGGAAAATAAGTAATGTAGCTTAATAATAGGATTTCCCCTTGATATGTCTTAATATACCAATATAGAAGAAAACTTCCAGAATCAGAAATCCTGAGACAATTTCCCAGGAAACCTAATAAGAATTTTATTAGTTTTTTAGGGAGAAAAATAAACTTCAACACTGAACACAAGTTAAAACACAACTTATCCCTAAATTTTGTGCCATATCAGTATTGTTAACTTATGTACGTATGATGATCGAATGTTAAGGATAAAGAAGGAAATGATAGTACTTGATTTCTAGGGGAAAATGAATACTTAGCTTCTGAACTGGAACTTTCGAGTCCTAAAATAGAAAGCCACGTGAAGGCACTTGGCTTGGGTCACTGGTAAAGCATGCTCATAAGAAAAGATAAGATTAATGTGCTTACTTAAGAGAAGCCTCTCATCTGCACCAGGCCCGAATATTAATGAACTTTCAGCTTTGCTGTCTTCATGGGAATATGTTTGCTTGAATAGTTCATTCCCCCAGAAATGTAACTTGCATCCTGATTGGTGAGACACCTAAAGAGCTAAGTCAGGGCCATTGCTCTCAATGGAAGCATTGCTTGAAAAGAGACCACAAATTAGGACAGTGAATATTTGAGAGGGACTTATGTATAACCACTTCAGGAATAAGCTGACACATGCCCGCAATAAAATTCAGAGTCAAAAATAGAGTCAGATCAGCATTATGCTAAATCAAATCACTGCAGTGAAATAAGAATAACTAACAATGTGATTGGAACAAGATGACCTTTAGGAATCATGGTTTTAGTGAATTTGCTCCACATCACAAAGGCATTTTAATATCATGAATTAACAAATTTAAATAAAAATATAAGAGCAAGCGGAAAAAGAAAAATAATCCCTCAGACATAGTGTACTATGAATTAACCTTTTGTGGTAAGGTATATGTGAATTTAATTATTGACCTACATAACATCATGTCAAAAAAGCCAATGAACTACAGTATTTACTGAGAAAAAATAAATTAAAATGTATTTACAGTATTTTTTGTACATGCTTTTTAATTGAGGAAAATGTTTATTTTTTTCTGTAGATTTTCATAAAATAAAAAATTGTACGTATTCTATGTATCTGGCAACAGATAAAGGCAATCACTTGGATAATTAAAGTATAATGGTAAATTTTACCTTAGAAACTGGTCAGGTCTAATTTAAACTAGCCCTTATAAAAATATAGTCCAAAGTATACTAGTTCAGAAAGAAGTTGCATGTACAAACACACACACACACACACACACACACACACACACACACACACAGAAGCTCAATACTTTAGTAGTTATATTTTATGTCTCCCTCTAAAGGTCTTAAAAATGAACACTAACATTAGCTTCTATAAATGCTTGGATTAAAGAAACATTTAACTTATTAATTCAGTATACAATTGTTCAATGAGAAAGTTGGTCTCTATTCCCTTTTATGTTTGTTAAGAAATACTAGTTGAACCATTTAGGAGAGAGAATTTTCAGGATTTTCCTGGAAAACGTCAGAGATAGAGGTCTTAGATTGCCTGATAGTCCATCTCATGAATTTAAACCCACCTCCCTCAATTTAAAACTATTCTTTTATTTAGTATTCACAGGCTAAGGAATAATCCAGTTATTTCTCTTAACATCATAATCTCCCCATAGTCAGAACTTCAAAACCAGAATAGTAATTAAAATGTCATATTGCAAACTTGTAATTACTTCTAATGGAAAGCTTTAGTGAGATGATAGAGTCACACACAATAATAAGAAATAATACAGAGTAATCTTGTATACACTTTACCTACATACACTTTGTAAACTGTTGTATAATGCCACATTAAGGGAATTGTCATTGATACAATCCACCAGTGTGTTCTTCCTCAGTTTTTCCTGTACTCATTTGACTGTATATTTAATTCTATACAATTTTGTTAAATGCGTGGTTCACGTGCTTGCTACTGTGATCAAGGTGCTGGCTAGTTCCATCATCATAGGTGTCCTTCCTTTTGTTCTTTCAGAATCATACATCCAGCTCTCTCTAGCCCTTCATATAATTGCCTGGAAATTCATCCAAACTGTTGTGTAATCTTTTTTTTTTTGCCTAGCTCTAGATCCTAAAGATCATCTGTTATGTTTTTAAATAAAATTTTGAAGCTTTATAGTTTCAATTTAAGTGTCTGATCCACTCTGAGTTGACTTTTGGTTAAGGTATGATGTTTAAGTCAAAATTAATTTTTTGTCTGGATGTTCAGTCACTCCAGTATCATTTAATAAAAAGTCGATTCCTCCATTTTTAAAATGCTTTTGCTCCTCTGTCAAAATTCAGTTGGATATATTTCTGTGGGTCCATTTCTGGGTTCCCTGTTCTGTTTCATTGACATGTTTCTGCTTCTCTGGCAATACCATTCTCTCTTGATTATTGTAGCTCTCTAGTAAGCCTTAAGATTGGTTAGAGTGATTCTTACCAACTCATTCTTCTGTGTCAAGATAGTTTTAGATATCCTAAGGCCTGAGCCTTTCTACGTAAATTTTAGAATAAGCTTTCCTATGTCTGCAAAATAATCTGTCTGAATATATTGATAAGAATTACTTTAAATCATAGACCAGTTCTTAGAGAATTAATATTTTTTTTATGTTGGGTTTTCCCTTCTATGTCCACACTATGTCTTTCTGTTTATTTAGTTGTTTTTTAATTTCTTTTACTGACATATTCTAATTTTCAGCATATAGACCTTATATGTATTTAGGCCTCTGTATTTCATAAGATGGTTTACTCCAGCAGTGCCCAAACTCTGTGGCACTAGGGACCGGTGCTCCTCTGAGAATCTAATGCCTGATGATCTATCTGAGGTGGAGCTGAGGCAGCTGGAAATACAGATGAAGCTTTGCTGGCTCTCCTGCCGCTCACCTGCTGTGCAGCCAGGTTTCTAACAGGCCACAGTATGTGGTGGGGATTGGGGATCCCTGCTTTACTCCTTTCTAATCAGTGCATCTTATATTTCCTCTTCTTGCATTATTGTAATGGCTAGAACTGCCAGTATTATATGGAGTGGTGAGAGTAAACGTCTTTGCCTAGTTCTTGATCTTAGAGGGAAAACATTAAGAATTTCACCATGAAGTGTAGGTTTACTTATAGATACTCTTTATCAAGTTAAGAAAATTTCCCTATAGTGGTATAACAAATAATGCTGAAAATATTTATCATAATAGGTATTGAGTTTTGGTAAATGCTTTTACTGAATTGATAGGATTATATGAGATTTTTCTTTAGCTTGTTCAAATTATGGTGGATTGAATAGATTGATTTTTGAACGTTGAATCATCTTTGCGTTTCTAGAAATAAACCCCAGTGGGTTATACTGTAAAATTCTTTTTACATATTGTTGAATTCTATTTTCAGTATTTTAGTAACAGTTCTTGATAATGGACTGTACTTGTGTTGTTGGTTTTTGTACTTCTTTGACTGTTTTTGCTATCAGTATAATCCTACTTTCATACAATGAATTGGGAAATCTTCCCTCCCCTTCTGTTTTCTAGAAGAGATTGTGTAGAATTGGTGTTAATTCTTCATTAATCATTAGATTGTCCAGTAAAACCATTTTGATCTAAGATTGGTTCTACTGGAATTTTAAAATAAATATGCAGTAATTTTAATAGTTATAGGAATATTCAGACTATTTTATCTAGATTGAGCTTGGGGAGTTTGTGATTTTTGAGGAATTTCCTTCTAAGTTGTTGAAAGTAGGGGCATACCTAGTATTCCTTTATTATATTTACAATGTCTGCAGAACCTGTAGTGATATGTCTTATATCATTTCTAATATTGATGATTTGTGTATTAGTGTCTTCTTAATTTTTTCAACGTTTTTTTTTGTCAGTCTTCCTAGAGTTTTATCAATTTTATTGATTTTTTTTGAAAAACAATTTTTTAAAATTTGTTTGCTGTATTTTTCCTATTTTCATTCAAATTGAATTTTGTCCTTATCTTCATTATTTCCTTTATTTTGCTTGGTTTGGTTTAATTTTACTCTTTTTAGTTTCGTTGGATGTTAACATAGGTTATTGATTTGAATCTTTTCTTTATTTCTCGCTTAAGTATTTTGTACTGGGAATTTCCTTATTTTCTTCTCAGAACTGATTTTGCTGTATCCCACATGTCTTGATAGGTGTATTTTCAGTTTAATTTTAATTCTGTGTACTTTTTGGTTTCTTCGAGACTTCTTCTTTACCCATGGATTAATTAGACGTATGTTTAATTTCCAAATGTTTAGAAATATTCCTGTTCTCTTTTCACTTACTGGCTTTTATGTCAATCCCATTATGGTCAAAGGACACTCTCTGTATGATTTCAGTTCTTTTAAATTTGTTGAAACTTGTTTTATAGCCCAGGATATGGTTTATCTTAGGGATTGTTCCATAAGTACTTGAAAAAAAAAGTTTACTTTTTTCTTCTATTTTACTATTTTGGAGGGAGGTTTCTATACATATTAATTGGATCCAATTTGTTGATGTGTTATGCAGTTCTTCTTTATTCTTGATGATCTTCTGTTCTTTCAGTTTCTAGGAAAGGGGTGTTGAAGTTTCTAGCCTTAATTATGGATTTGTCCATTTTTGTTTTCACCCTCTATTAGATTTTACTGCCTCTATTTTGTGGCTCCGTTATTAGATGTGTAAACATTTAGGATCATTATATTTTCCTGGTGGATTGATCCTTTTATCATTCAGTAATGCCTCTCTTTTTTTCTAGTCATTTTCTTTACTGTATGTTTTACCACATTAGATTTTAAATGAAGCCACCCTACTATTGTTGGATTAATGTTTGAATGGTTATTTTTGTCATACTTTAATATCAAGCTACTTATATCATTGAACTTGAAATGAATTTTTTTAAGCAACATATAGTTGCCCCCCCCTTTTTTTGTTATTCACTCTCACAGTCTATCTTTTTTTTTTAAAATTTTTTGTCTCTGTCTTTTGATTGATGTATTTACACTGTTTACATTTAAAATAATTATCGAATGTCAACACCAAAGTATGCCATATTATCATTTGTTTTCTGTTTCGTTCCTCTGGTTCTGATTCCTTTTTCTTATTTCTTGCCTTCCCGTGGTTTACCTGAATACTTTAAAGATTCCATCTTGATATATTTATAGTATTTGTGAGTATATTTTTTTGAAATCTTTTGTATTTGTTGCTCTGAGTATTACAGTATATGTATGTGACAAAATCTACTGATATCAACATTTTACTACTTGGAGTGAAATATGGAAATTATACATCCATTTGTGGGTTTTACCTTCCCTGCTTTTAAATATCATTTTCTTCAGGGTCAGGCAGTGTTAAAATTTTTGTTTCAGTCATAAAGTGTGAGATACAAAATTTATGTTAATAAGGATAGACTTTTATATATTCATATTTCTGCTCTTTTACTTAGTCCTTCTTCCACCTGATGATCCAAGCTTTTACTAAGTATTAAGTGACATTCTTGCCCAGAAATAAATAATTTGCATACTTATCTCATTGTCCTTATAATAGTACTGTTAAGAATTAACATATGTGAAACACTTAAAACATAGAAAGAGGTCAGTCCATGTTGTACGTCATCAGGTTTAGCTTCTCTTCGCTCTTTAATCTCTTCTACCATATTTCATTATTATACATAAGATATCATTAACATTTATCAGTGTTCTATTTTCCATTTATGTCACGCTTCTTTATGTCATTTACATATAGCTTCTTTCCC
>NW_006441953.1:16594929-16597606 GCF_000325575.1 Pteropus alecto | reverse complement strand
TTTCTCATTTGCTAAATTCTGATTCATCTTTTAAGGTTATTTCACTATTTGTCTTATTATAAGTAGTGCCTCCCACAACAATCTAAACCAAGAGATTGAGTGAGGCAGAGATTCAGAGACCTGGTTATTTTGTTCTGCTGCAGGTAACTTTGATTGCCAATACTAGAGCTTCCCATTGGATTGATTGAGGTTTTGTTGATTCTGCATAGAAGTTTGATTTCTTTCTCTCACAAATTTTGTTTTTTTCCCCCCATCTTTTAGAAGTGTTTATCACTAATAAACACCTCATACCTCAAATTCTCTCTCGGCTTTTATTTTCAGAAGGCCCAAACTGTGACAAAGTGTATCATGACCTTTAGTCAAGTGATTTGTATTTTAGGCAGTGAAACAATAACAAACAATTAGAAAATCAGAAAATTAGACAAGCCAGAATTCCAGTCATTCAGAAGCCAATAGCATAACAGGAAGAAGGCAGGTAACCTGAGCACATAAGGGCACAGAAATCAAACCAGATCTTAAATTGTAAACAGGGTTTCTAGAATCTTCCAGATAGTAAGATTCTGATATGTTTGATATATCTCTTGATGATAAGGAAATTGGTAAGATAAGTATAGAAAAAAAGTATTTTGGTTTAGATTAAAACAGAGCATTTAAACAAATTAGTATGCTTAACTGTGATGGGATTGTTAAAGACCAAACCAAACCAAACCAAAACAAAACAAAACAAAACAAGACAAAAACAAGTAAGCCATTGATAACTTGACTGATGAGTCTGCTTATGATGATCATGCCTGACAGAATAACTAGAGTCAGACAGGAGTGGTCAGTGAGCAATAAGAACACCATTTTTTTTTCAGTCTGTATGAAAATAAAATTTTAAGAAAATGTTAATAGTCATTTTATGTGCAAAAGGAAAGAGATGGGATACAATTTTAATAATATGTTGAGGTAATCTCTTGGCTGAAGAGGAAGAAAAAGGAACTTATGTAAAATAAATGCAAGAAAGGAAGATGAACTAGACTTTGACATTTGGATATAGATATAAAGGGAAAGGAAGAGTCATATTGGGTTCATAAAACAAAAATAGGAAAGTTAAGGAAGTGAATGCAGTCAATTTTGGTGTAAATTTTTTGAGACTATATATTATTTTTAACTCATCTCCTTCAAAGAATATATATAGCCCAGAATCTTGAATGTCATGAGTGTACAAATAAGTATATATGTTTGAAAAACAGTGATACATCCAATGGGAAATCTCTTGTTGGAGATTTAATGTATGCTTGTTATTAACATAATGTTTTATATTAGCAGTTCAGGCTAGAAGTAAACAGAAGCAGTTATTCACAGCATTATAGAGATAACTACTACCACTAATACATCTCCTCCTCCTCCTCCTTTTATTTTTGAGAAATATAATAGAGAAGACCAGAATAGGCAAGTTATCAAAACCTGTTAATTCCTTGGTTGATGGAGAAAGAATAACCTCTGCCTAAAACAATGATGATATGAGAGAGAGGGATGGAGGGAGGGAGAGGGGAAGGGAGGGAGAGAAAGAGGGGAGGAGGTGGGGCAGAGGTGGGGGGAGAGAGAGAGAGACAGACAGACAGACAGAGGGAGAGAGCGTGCGCGAGTGAGCTAAGGGAGAGGGGAGGTGATAGATCCAGTTGAAAAGTTTTCTGACAAACCCACCCCATCTTCAAAAATGTTAATATTACAAAGAAAAATAATAAAGACTTTTGTATTGAAAAATAAAAGATTCATCTTAAATGATCTTATTAACTGTGAAGAGAATCGCCTTTAAAATTGACGTATGAGGAAATCCAGTATCTTAAATAGGTCCAAAGTTAGCATTTGTAGGTCCTGAAGAAAGATTATAAACGTGGTCCCTGTACTGTAAGTCTAAGTTAGTTATAAATTAAGGTAAGCAACTATTTAGGAATATGTATCATCTCCTTACCCTGACAAAATATGTCAGCAATCTCGAAATGCAGGTGCAAGTTTATATTTCACACAGAGATTTGTGATACAAGAGAGCTGGCCCTCATCCTCTGGCTTAAGATTCCACCTCTCTTCCCTCATTACTTCAATTCCTACACTATGAAGTGTATTGCACTTGTTCATGTGGACGCTCTAGTCCATATCTCCAAGCGTCAGCCACAACTCCAGAGAAACAGCCACCCCTTCGCCACTCTTGGCAGGCATGTGGCCACCAGATGCATGATGCACCCTTGGCAGGGTGAGCTGGGGAAGAAGCCCATTGGGTTACTGGAAGAAGGCTTATTGCCATTCAGGCAGAACAGTGCAAGGTTCTGGATGTCTGTGACAAGAAAGGGAAGCATGTAGGCTCTGAGTGGGCATGACCTCTTGGTTCCTTGGTCTGCTAGCTCTGTTGTGAGCATGAGTCATAGCTAGAATAGGACCAGAACAAGGCCCTCTGAAACTCCTAGAGGAAGACTTTCTTTTCTTGGTCTGTGGGTAGCCTGAGTCTGTGTGCCAATACTCAAGTAATATCTATACCAGAGTTTGTCTCTCTGCTTTCCTAAGGACAGAAGTTAGTCAATGAATAGAATCTTTCTTCTTAATTCAAGTGCTTTGAATGAAACTAGAACATACAGTTTTTTTTTAAGAAGTAAGTGTGTTTGTGCCTAGCTCCTTTGGTGGAATTTTGGGCCAGATT
>NW_006441953.1:16594091-16594897 GCF_000325575.1 Pteropus alecto | reverse complement strand
TATTGAGAAAGTTCTCTAAACCATCTGGAGTGTTACGGTGATATTTACTTTCCTCTAATTTGCTCTCAGTGTGCCACTCAACTTTCTCTGTTCTCAAAGGACATCCCTGAGTTTTAAATTAGCTGTTTTCTTTATTCATTATCAAAGACTAACATTAAGACAACACAGAAAATAATGTTGCATTTCAAAGCAACAGCTGCGCTGTCGACAGTGCTTTATTAAAAGTCTCTAAGTTGTATACTACATTGAGTTTTCAACTTTTCAGAAAATGACACCAATTTTTATCCACTTCCGCAGATTTTTAATGAGCAGCTTTTCCCCTGATGTCTGTGTCAGAGGGTGGAGAGGTATGGTTTTTGGTTTCCGGCTGTTTCAATTAAGGAGTTGATCATTATTTTGTGTACTCTAACATCTGTAATAAATCCGATTAGGGAAAATTCTGACACAGAAAGTGGCTTAGTTGACATTGATTTTAAAAAGGGATTGATAATTATTCCAGATTGATAAACCTTATCTGTTTCAAAAACAGATACCTTTTTACAAGAAGCCCACACCATAATTTATCTTCATTTTTTTCTTTTGTATTTTCTACCCATCCTATGTATCTGGAGTGTGTAGGAAAAAATAATCTCTTACAGAACAAAGGGAAGAACAGCAGATTCAAATCTGAATCAAGTCATCAAAGCCCCTCATGTTGCACAGCGATGCAAAGCTGCACAAATCATTATTCTAAATCTGTCAACACTTCCATGCTGTTTCCTCAATAGGAATAATTGGATGATTTAGATTTCCTGCTTTAAACATGA
>NW_006441953.1:16516791-16594079 GCF_000325575.1 Pteropus alecto | reverse complement strand
GATTGTCAGTGAATAAAACAAATTAGTTTTAATAAGAACTTTCACATGAGCACGCAGAAATGGAGTGACAGGAACAGTAAATGGAGGTTTTCAATAAGTGTGTTGATAGAGCTGCATCCAAAGAATATTCAGATAATTAGGATGATTAAGCAATAATGAACATTCCACTGATTACTTTTATCCTATTTCAAAATGTCTAATGAATTTATTAATGAAAAGCGTACTTTCTTTAAAATAATGAGCCCCTTTTTTGCACCAGCATTGAAATGTTATACTGACAAAAGTGAAAGCTAGTCAGACTTGTAAAAATAATAAAAAGCAGACCCCACCGATTCATCTGAAATATGTTTTTTAATGAAATAAGTCTTAAATGAGTTTCGCTTTACTAAAATAGTTGATTTTTATTTTTTTCAATTTTATTCTAGATAATATTTTGAAAAATAATAAAGCATAATACTTATAAAGCTAATTATTGTTTTATTTTGAGCGGGTTGATGGAATTACTTTATTTGTTATTTTATACAGGTTGTAAATGATGACAGAAATAACCTGACAAATGGATTTTATAAATATTATTTTTCAAAATGCATAACATTGTCATGGCGCAGAGAGATTATTTATACTCACATGCATAGAGCCTGGTCTGTGACACAGAGTGAGTGGTTGAAGTGAAATCAGGTAAATTAAGCTGGTAAAGTTGGTTGGGATCAAATTGCAGATCCCTTTGAAAGCAGAATAATGCCGAAAGGCTTCATTCTGTGGGTAATGTTAAGTTATTAAATAGTGAGAAAAATGTGGAGAAAAACAATCTGTTCTCAATACTGCTGTGGCAAGATTGCTGTGATAAGATTAAATCACTGATGCGTCTATATGATAAGCTTTATTTTCTGGGATCTTTTAATATGAAACAGTTAAGTTAATATGTTACTGATTTATCTTCATTATATGAAAATTCAGACTATTAGGAGATAAAACAGCTGGTAATAGATTCAGAAATTTGATGATTTTTCTTAGATATTATTAGATATCCTATATACTAATATATATAACTAAATTATTTGCAAAAAAAGACTTTTTATATATTTTTATTAAATAAATTACAAATTATTTTATAAATGTATTATTTCCTTATTGTGACATTTTAAGTTTCAGTCGAAAAATTTAGCTTGTCAGATTCCATGAGCAAAAAGGCTCAGCAATGAACTTTAAAGATTATTTCTCAGTTTAAATGGAGGAATAAAGGGAGAATAAAATCTCTTGTTTATTACAGGCAGCTTTTTATTTCTGAAAATTCTAAACTTAATGACAGCCTCAAATTTTCCTTTTCTGAGGCACAGAGGGCGCAGTGAGGTAAGGCCTTTGCTGCACTTGCTGCCTCTGTCTACATCGCCATAACCAAAGTGGATGCGAGAGGCTCTTGTCACAGCCAAGGTGTGTGGAGAGGATTGGAAAGGATTGGAATGATTCCTGGGGACAGAATAGATACTGACTTACCTGCCTGCAAAATCCTCAAACAAGCCAACATTTTTTAACCATACTTTCATCGAACCTATTCATTGAACAGTCCTTACCAAGAACTATGCCAGTTAGAAAGAGAAGCTCTTAAGTTCAACAAGGATCAGATGGTCAATAAATAAACAAACAAACACTCACTAACATGCAAGATACTACTTCATAGTTCAGATATAGAGGTTATATCTATATCTGTGAATACATATATATGACATATACGTGTGTGTGTGTGTGTATGTGTGTGTAAGTTCTAGAAAGATATAAGCAAACTAAGAAAATGGTTACTTTTGGAGAAGGTGGGAGAGGAGTGGTATTTCAAATCATCACCAAATCAGATCTTAGATATTATATTTTAACTTTTTACCAGAATATATATTTATGTTCTATTTTTATAACAAACTAATTTTAACAAAGGTCTTTGTCACATGAACAGATGTCTTAATCACCAGTAGAGTCTCTGGCAGGCACAGTTCAGTGGCTCCTTCTTTTGATTTGATGATAAAGCCAAGAAAAAACAGAGGCACATACTGCTCTCCACCATTTTCACCGTTGTTCCATGATGCCTATACTTATTCCTCCTGTGGGGAAGACCTCCCAGTTCCACGTGATCTGTGTCTGCAGTGCCTTGGTAGTGATTCATTCTTGGGGTTACCAAGGCTTCCTCAGAATTCTTCCTTGCCTCTAGCAGAAAATGTTAATACACATCAGGAAATTGAACAAATGTTTTATTCACATATTTACATCTAATTATTTTGCCGGATTCAGGTCAGAATCCATAGGGACATGAAGGTCAGAATATTGAAATATAAACAAAACATTCATCAAATATGGCAAAGCTGTTTCAGCATTTAAGGAAAAAATGCACTGTTTATTCTTTATATGAATATTTAAGAAATGTATCAAATTTTATTCCTTTATATATTTGTCTGCTTTTCTTTTTAAATCAATTTATTATTTCTATGGAGCAAAATATACTAACTAGCAAGATTTTTTAATCAAGTGCTGTGTACCATGAGGGAATTTAAAACTAAATTAGTAGGTTCTTGTCATTAAGGAGCATATTACCAAATTAGGGAAATAAGATACATGCATGGGGAAATTTGAAGATGAAATAAAAGGTATTGTTAGATCTCAGAGATAAAGATGCATTCTGGAGTAATGAAGAACCTCTTGTTTAAACTGGACCTAAAATATATGAACTATCAAAAGTTCCTAGCCTTAGAATTGCTTATAAGTGTGTGTGTGTGTATAATATTTATATACAAATATGGATATTTAAGTTATTCATATATATGCATATGTTATACATATCAATATGTACACTATAAAATATATGTTTATATATATTTAATGACTTCAATATTCCATGTAATGAAACACAAACTTAATATATTTTGTGTTTTTGTTGTTTAGGATCACATCATTTATCAGTGAATAAGTTTAGCAGCTCTATCTAGTATAAGCATATTTTGGTCACAAGTCTCACAAAATAAATTTCATTAAAAAAAAAGAAAAAAGAAGATGTTAGTAGTACCCTTGTCAAAATAAGCCCAACCAAATACATGCACTCACAAGTAAGAACAAAAACAAAATTTGGTAATGGAGTTGAAAATTTAGAGGTGTCTAAAGGAGTGATTATTTTAAGGCGAAATTTAGATTTTTTTAAATAATGAATCAGAAGAGAGTCAAATTTTACGAAGGCTAAGATATTAGAAAGGAACAAGACTTCCATGTACATTTTATGACATTCAGAAACAGTAATTAGTTAAGGTATTTTAAGAAAAGCCCCAGCTGGGTCAAAATTTTCTCATCAAATTAGAAATGTTAGTGAAATTTGAAAAGGCTTAAGGTGTAATATGATCAGTTTATATGCCAGTAGGCAGAAATAAGATTTGAAAGAGATTTTGGAGCTCAAGCAAATAATCAAAGACCTTCAAATATGTCTTCATTAATATCAAGGGTATGCTGTGTAAACCTGCTGAGAAGCTATGCAGCTAAGAGTGAGAAATAATGGAGTACATCCAGAGAGTAGAGGGTCTTAAAACTCAAGAAGATTTTGAGAGGAATATGGAATTCTGTCACAGTTTAAATGCTTACAGTTTAGGTTGACTTATAATGAAAACTATGTAAGAGTTAAGGTATTCAATTGTATTTACCAGTTTTTAAATGTCAATTCATACTCTTGCTAATTCTTATTTTGACAACCATATGCTTATTTTTCATGTTGCTAGACAATTGTGACAAAAATCAAATTATAAAGAAGCTAGTTAGTGAATGTCAGCGTTCCTAGAAGTGAATATAACTTGCACAGTGGACGAAGGAGCAAGAGCGATGCATGCTAGGAAAGACTGGGACTGGTAAAGCAAGCTGGAATCCTGAGGCAGCTGCTGGAATGGAACATGACCTTAAACTTACCTGAGTCACGCCCTGTTTCCCTTCAGGGCTTTTTGGTGAAATAGAACTAGTATCATCACTAATTTAAAATTTTATGCCCTAAAAGCCTTTAATGTTAATAAAGGGCAAGGAAAACATCTGACTATTGAAATGTTAAAGACTTGGGCTTAAGTTAAAAGCATCTGGACATGAAACTTATAGGAGAGTCTCAAAACCTGCCCTCTTTGAAAGTAGAAGTATGGTTTTGGTAGCAATGCTCAAGTATGGTTGGAAAGCTGCTCTGAGAGATGTCCTTCAGGGGACAAAATTACGAGAGCTTAAATAGAGGGAGCTGAGGAAATATTTTTTTTTGTACAGCAATTAGGGAAAGTAAGAACTCGTACTTAATAATTCCCGTTTTTAAACAACTGAACACCATTCATAATGGCTTTTTGAGAAGGCATTTATGCTAGATGCTGTATAGGTGCGTTATATATATTCTATTTTTGTAATATAGATCATCAAATATGACTTAATTTTGTCTGGTCCAATGGGGATGCAGCTATGAGATACCCTAAGTGAATTTGTGGTTAAGAGACATAAAGATATCCTGTGAGAACTAAACCAATAAATTCCATACATAATAAATGAGGAGATGACCATATATAATAGAAAAATAAGAATGTATCCTCATTCCTTTATGTCAACGTAAACATCGTTTCTTCTGAGAGAACTTTTCTGGTGTTCCAGTAGTGCCAGGGACTTTTCCGATCATACTGTTCAGTGCAATTTATTTTAATACCGTGTTTAATTTCTATTTTATCTTATATAGTTTGAAGTTTATGAAGAAAAGAATGTGTCTATCTTGCCTAGGGATAACATTGTACTCCTAGGAACTAAAATAATTTTCATACAATAAATACTCAACAAATACTCCTTGAATGAAGGATGCTGAACAAGTGGTCAGTTATTGTACAACTAAATAGTTACAGAACAAAAGAGCTACAAAATTCTAGAATTCTAGCCAACGTAACTCAGGAATAGTCTAAGTGTGGAAGGAGTAGATGGCATGATAATTTGAGCAGTAGTTATAGTCATCTTGCTAGGAGAAAGATTGTAGAAACAGAAGGCAACAGACAGGCTAGGTAAAATAGAAAAGGACAGCTCCAAATGCCAAAGGTGACAGTGCTAAGCGGAGTGAGTGTGCTGTTTGTTGGGTCGGCATGCCTGTCTGCCTACCAAGCGCGTCTACTGGGCGAGAAGGCTGCATCCGGTTATCAGAACTTGGCACTCTGACATAGGAATTATAAAGATAACTCCTGTGGTTAGGATTTGTAGTACATCAGCAAACCATTTGATAAACTGAATCCCCATGTACTTTTTAATTAATTAATTAATTTATTGCGAAAAGAAAATATGCTGAGCAGGCTATTGCAAATATCCAGTCCACTTGACATTTTTAATCTTCCTCGAACTTCATAAATCGAGATTCTTGATGTTTTTTAGGCTTATGAATTTTGTTAAGATGACATAATCCTGAAAGATACATTCCAGAAAACCCAAGTTCCTAACTTGCAGTACTGAGACTCCGAGTCTAGTTCGTTGAGAATTATGCAAGTGCAGTATCACTTGTGAGTCTTCCTGCTCCCACTGGCAACATGAGACCACATCACTTAACTTCACCTATGATCATCATGACATTATCTAAGAAACTATAAAAACCTTTCTCTTATAGGGAGTCAGTTGCTGATTGTGACCAAAATGTGGCTTTGCATTATAATGGAATTAAAGTTCATCTCCAGTCTTCATTGCATGTAAAGCATCAAGATGCAAAAATTATCAGATCATACAGATAGGCAACTCAAACTACTGATCAGAAAGTGAGTAGATTGGATAAAAAAATTCAGAGAAATAGAAAGTTTGTTCGTCCGTTGGAGGAACCTGGAATTTGCAGCAGAAAAGAAGGCTTTAAATACTTTTAAGATATTTTACACATTTATTTTTGCACCACACAGACGCAGACAGATATCAGAATTTGGGACAGATAAAACTAAAAATAGCTGTAGACTATTAAAGTTTGTAAACCTTCCCCCCTTTTAATTGAAAAGATGATGTATTCAATTATAATAATGCCAGAATGCTGTGGATAATATCTTGAGTACAGTTTTTGAGTAGCTAATATCTTGAGTACAGTTTTTTTTTTTCTTCTCTTGATTTTCTTACCATGATCATTGATTTTGCTCTTATGGCAATAAGTAATTTCTTGAAAGAGTTTCTATAAAAATGATGCCAGCGGCTGACCTTATCACCACTTCTGTTCTTCCACAAATTGGACAAGGTGAGTTATCATTTCCTCTTGCAAGAGAGACTTAACCTTGTGTATTATGTGGGCTGCTTTCATTAGTAGAAGCTTCAGCCTATGTTATTTGTGGAATGCTGATAATTCGTGTCATTTCTCATAGTGAATACCCTTAAAATTGTATCTTAGATGTTGCTTGGTATTTGCTGACTTTTAGCCATTTAAGTAGGACTTATTGGCCTAGTGCCTGTGTGTTTCTGCAAAGAATGGTAGCAGGTGAGAAGGCAAATGAAAAGGAGGCATATTTTAGATGGTGACACCTGGTCTCCAAATCTACTGATTTGCTGGACAATAACTAATCAATGATAAAATGGGTGATTAGGTAAGCCAATTCAGTATTTAGAAAACTGAAATAATTAGTTTGTTTCCCAGTGGTTCTGACTAAACAGATATTTGGGAGCTGAGATTCAGAATTATACAATTGATTAGCATTTAGAGCTTTTTAGCTAAGGTTGGCATAAGACTGTTGAGATACAATTAACTGCACAGAAATGACTATTGTGAAAATTCAAGTGATCTTTGCTTCTCTTTCTGTGTTAGCTAGTCCCCAGGCAGCTGAGGATGTGTCAAGCTGTTAGTTGGCCATTTCCCAATGCCACAGTAGGCTAGTGGTCTTCTCTTCTCTTTTATCATGTAAATTATTTATTTCATTAGGATTTTTATTGTTGTTGTTGCGGCTTTGTTTTTTTTTTTGCTTTTTTTTTTTTTTAGTGTGTGTTTCTTTTGTTTGGAACATATTTCTTTGTTTCTTCATTTTGCTTGACTCTGCATGGAGACTTCTATGATTTAGATGAAGCAGTTACCTCTCCTAATCTTGAACGAATGGCTTCGTGTAGTAGATGAAACTTTTGGTTCAACCTTGCCCTAGTTCTTGGTTATCTCTGAAATCTTTGCGATTGTCCAGTCTATTTTATTTTTAATAGCTTCCAGTAGTTGAGGATGTGTCAAGACCCGTCAATATTCCAAAGGGGAAGATCTCAATCAGCACCTAGATTTAGGCTGTTGGAAGCTAGTCCTTCAGGTAGCAGCTTTAAAGAATGCAAATATATACAGTCCCATGGGACTGCAAGTGTAAGCCCTGCTGGCCTCCATAGCTAGGCAATCTGGAGGTATCCTCAGGCAGCAGCCCTGAAAATCAGGGTGCCAGACAAGGGTATAAGCTCTTTTCTGGAAGACACCAGTGAACTGGAACGAAGTAGATGCATCTGCTGGTCTCCATTTCCTGACAGCACCACCATTAGCATCTTGCAGTGAGCCACATGGGCGGAAAGCCTGCTTCTCAGGCCAAAGCTCTTGGACATGCAGGTAATCCTCTTTCTCAGAAAGACTAGGAGTGTGTTTCAGTCTGCTATCTGTGCAGTGCCCTGGGAGTGCTAGTCTGCCTAAAACTGTCTCTTCAGTTGCTACAGTCATGTGAGATCCAGGAACACAAGCCCCCTTTGACTCCAGAGCCAGGCGATCAAGGGGCTTCCCTGAAACAGCACAAAAACCAGATCACCAGGTGTAAAAAATGGGCATCAGACACATGTAAAGTATCTTGGAGATACTGACTCTCTGGATCCAGGCAGATGGGGAGTGCAAGATGGCACCTGCCAGAAAAAAGAAGAAAAAAATAGAATTAAAGAAAAGAAAGAAAAGAAAAAAAAAAGATCATGTCCAAAGATGTGTCCTGCCAGCTTAAGCATAAAGATGCCACTTGCAGAAGTGAGGGGGAAATTATGGATTTAAAAAAAGAAAGAAAGAAATGACACTCATTGTGGTTGGGGGGAGTCTAGGGTAAATAAAATAAAATAAATAGAAATTTAAAAGCAAAGAGAAAAAAGTGAGAGAGAAGAAGGAAGGGAGAGAAGGAGGGAGGTGGAGAAGGAGGAAGAAAGGAAAGAATAAGAGAAAAAGAGGGAGGAAAAAGGAAGGAAGGGAGGCAGGGAGTAAGGGAAGGAAGAGAGGAAGGGAGGGAAGGAAGGGAGGGAGGGAGGCAGGAAGTAAGGGAAGGAAGGGAGAGGGAGGGTGGGAGGGATGAAGGGAGGGAGGAAGGAAGGAAAGAAGAGAGGAAAGGAGAGAGATGGTGCTTACCCATCTCCCTACCTGGAGAGTATCCCAGCAGGCCTCTGTTCCTCAGTAGGATGCTTTAATATTAGTAAATAAACCTGTTTCACATAGAGTCTGATCATTCATCAACGGGTGCCTCTGTGCTGGGCCTGGGGTGAGTGGGAGGGTGAGTGAGCCATTAAGGGCCATTTCTCAGTTTGCCACAGCCCCACTCATGGGTGAGAGCCCTATTAGTTTTCTAAGTTAGATTTTTGTGGGGCTCATCTCTCAGGTGCATGTCTTAAAAGTCTAGGTGCCTAATATGGGGTACAAACCCTTTACTCCTCAGGGAGAAGCTCTAGGTTTTGAGTTCCACTCAATTGTGGATTATCATTCCACGTATAGGAGAGGAAGAAGGGGTGGTGGCATGGTGGTGGGTTTATAGCAATATTGTCTCAGCCTTTCCTCTGTTGGCTTAAGTGTGTGTGTGTGTGTTTTCTCCTTTGTCTGATGTGAAGGAGTTGTTCCACTAGTATTTAGGTTTTTTCCAGAGGAAATGGTTTCATATGTAGATTTGTTTTGTCTGTGGGAGGGGGTGAGTTCTAGATCTTTCTGTGTTGCCATCTTGAACTGGAACCAGCCTCTTCCCTTTTAATAGCTGTAGATTTGAAGTTGATATTATTGCTCATTATTTGAATTTATTTTAAACACTAACCACTTTCAGGTAGGATGTTTATGTTACAAAAGGTCTAAGTCAAATTACTTTATCTAAGTTACCTCATCTGTAAAATAAGGGAAGTTAATTTATAAACTAGGTAGGTGATAACTATCATATATAATTGTTGAGAGGATTAAATTAATCAGTACACATAGATAATTGAGAATAGTGGATATTATGTAGTAAATTCTCAGTAAATGTTAGCTGTGATCACAGAAGCAAAAATGATGTTGAAGATGAGGTTGATGAATTGACATATTTTATATAACCTTTAAGTGTTCATGTATCTGCTGGTTTTTGATACTTTAAAACATTACCAGACTCTTTCCACATTAAAATATAATTTTCAAATCCTCACTAATCAAGGAGAAAATATGGCGTCTCAAGGAACCTCAAATAGATATGACACTGCATTGAGTCTCATGCAGAAAAGCAGAGGGGCCAAAAAATCACATGGCTTACCTGGCCATCTGGATATTCAATCTAATAACAGACTTAGAAACATTTTTCTGAAGAGAAAATTAGGAGAGATAAATTCCCTGTAGAGTAATTAAACACAGGCACTATAAAGAATTTATTAGTTTAAAAATTATTTGTTGAGAACAAAGTCTTTGTATTTATGGAAGTTATATTCCAGTGAGATGAAAATGACAAGCTATGAAAATGTGCAAAAATGATATTTCTCATGGAAATAAGTGGTACTGAGAAAAATAAAACAAGATAAAAAAGATAGGGTTGGAGGAGATTGCATTGTATGGTGATGGTTCTTGAAGAAGGAATCATTGAAAAGAGAATAGATGATCAGATACTTGGAAGAAGTGGGAATTGAGTCATAGCATTGTCCAGAAGAGCATTCCAGATAGCAAAAACAGTAAGTGTAAATGCTATGAGTCGTTTAGGATGTGCTGACACCCATCATTTAATCATCATCAATCCTATCATCATCCATCCTATCATCATCCAGTCATCAATCAATCAACCAACCAGTGTGAGTCCAGCTGAATTAACAAGACTTGAAGCAATAGAAGATAATGCCAGATAGGTAGCCAAACACCAGTTTATCCAAGGCCTTTCATGAATTAAATGAAAAACTATTGACAGATTTTGAGCAAAGGAATGAAATAACCTGACTTCCATTTTTAAAGGACCATTCTGGTGCTGTGTTAAGAATTCACTGTTAAGAAGGAAATTCCTTTAGAAATCTGTTGCAGAACTTAAGCAAAACTGGTAGTTGCTTAGACCGTGGTAGGAGTAGAAGTATGGGGAGCTACTGGATTCTGAATCTGAATGTATTTTCAAGTCAGAGCTAAAGGATTTGTTTATGAATTGAGTATATATCATAGAAAGGAGAAATAAATGTCAAGTGCTCTTGGTGGAGAACTTTAGAGGGTTGCAACTGCTTTTGGGGGAAACCAAGGGAAGAACAATTTGGTAATGGTGGTGACAGGACTGGTAAATCAGTAAAAGATACTGAAAAAGAATGTATACACAGAAAAAGTAGAAAATAATATTGAGAAATTGAATTTTTAGAGTAATCGTGTTTTCTTGAATATTTTACAACCAGAAATTGTTACATTATAATTTAAATAATTAAAAAATAACCTGTATAACAACAGAATTCCCGTGTATACTAAACATAAGTCCATATAAAGGTCAGCTCCCCTTTGCCCCAGTTGGGTTCATAACATCTTTGTCCACCTCAATACAGAGATTCATTATTTAGGATAGTGATTGATCCTCTATGGACACGAAGATGCTGTAGAAACCTTCACTATTTCTTATGTACATTGTTACATTTTAATTTCAAAATATTTTCTTTAACAGTATCCTGAAGGCCTATAGAAGATGTTTTATTTTTCTTTCAGTGTCAATTTTTTTTTTCTTTCAAATGTGATTTAGGTTGAAAAGTTCCACACTTAATCCTCTTACTTCTCCAAGTACAGCCTTCTGAACACGAGGCATGCTCTCAGCAGGAGTAACAGTTGTCTCCAACAGAGGATGCCAGGCCAGGGCATATTTAAATTCTTTATGGGTTATAATTTTGTAATAAATCCTTGAGAGTACATGTTCCTTATTCACAATAGCTGTTCTAACATTAAATAAATTATAAAATAAATTAACATCTTTCTAATTTATCCATTCTCAAATCCAGGACTAAATGTGTTTTTATGTAAATTATAAGGTATGGTCTTTACAAGTTTTGGTTGGACTAGCTTCCCACATGCCTAGTAACTGATTTGTGGCCTTCATAAATATTTGTGAAATTCAGATACATTCCTTTTTAAAAAATCTTTAGCAGTAGCAAATAAAGAAAACATAATTCTTTTGTTTTAATTTTCTAAATAAATACTTTCTTCATGCTAACCCTATTTATATTTGTTAACATATACGTATGTTTATCAATATAGCTCTGTATTTAATCGCTTTATCTGTGTATACAATCAATTTAACTGTATTACTTTTATCATAGTGTAGTTAAAAACCATAATATGAAATGAATGGTAAAGTGAAAGAGCAGTAGACTGATTGAGATTGAGCAAATGTATTATCCACAGTGCTTTCTAGTATAGATAGCCATATGAAAGAGTGAGTTTGTGCTATGTACATACTACACAGGGAATAGAAAAGAGGCAGAAATAATTCCAGTTTGGATCAAATGAAACATAAAGATCACATAAAAGTTGAAATAACACAGGAGTTCTGGACTGTCATTCTGTATTACATTTTGGTTTAACATCCCAAACACTTTAGATTCCATTTATAAATATATATACTCATTTTTATGCTCAAACTAACTAAATTTTTGCTCTCTCATTTGCCGTCATCAGCTCTTGCTTGAATTGGCCATATAAGAGCATTTCAGGGCCAAGGTCATTAAAATAATTCTAAACAAGGAGTAATTTTCCATGAAGTCTCCAAGGTGTTGGATTTCAAACCAATACATATATTATGGTATTTAGAACTCTCTGATTTTCATTTATGCATATCCCAGTCAGCATATGATCGCAGCTGGAAAAATGAGCTTGAGTAATGAAATGAGATGCCAAAGCAATGGGTCTTCTTAGAACGAAGGCCATTAGTTTAATTGCCACAGATGGATGATAATCAGGTCTCACAGCCCTGGTACTTGGAGTTGTCCTTTAAACCCTAAATATGAATATAACAGTTCCTTATAGTCTTTGAATGGTCACTAGAGTAGAGCAAGAAAATACCTCATGTTAAAAAGTAGTAAATTTATAATTTTCTAAACAAATATTATAGGAATTCTGAATCTCAAAGGGATCACTCAAACCTTTAGAGCGTTACGTGCAGTTTGCAAGATGTGGTGGGTAGAGATGTTTACACAAGTTCCTCACCTATGAAATGGATAATATCATAGTCATCATCATGATTATCATCATCTTCATCACTGCCATCATTATATTATTATTATTATTATCTCTAATAATGTTGGATGTATTGAGAGAATTGATTTAAAGCATTTACAATATCCTCTAGTAGGTAGTAACCACATAAAAATATTCTTATTTTGAAAGTTGTATAATCTTGTTAAGGCTCAGAGTCCTCATTTTACAAATGAGGATAACAATGCCTGGTTCTAGGTTTTCAACAATATTAAATTTGAATAATGTCTGTATAGTACTTAAAAAATTATTTGGCATATAGTACAAGGTATAAAACTGAGTTCAATTTCAGTGATTCAAAAATCTCACAAAGTAGGTGGTCAAGGCTATGTCAAATCAGTTTATAAGGAACATTCATTCTTTAAAAGTGAAAGTCATTGGATATATATTCTTTTATTCCCCATTCTTTACATTGTAGTGAATCCTGCCCCACTGGCCCATTATAGATAAATATAATTACCTATTTTTATGAGGAACATCTCAAAACAGGAGATCTTAAATTAAAAAAAAAAATCAGTGAACGAGAGAAGAATCTAGACTAAATCTAAATATGACACCTTTCTATATATTTTCAATCTTTAATCCACAGCCTCTCACCTTCTTAGTGCTTTTGCATATTAGTACTGAACTTTGCTTTAAGAATACTGATTTTTTATCTCTAAGAGGTAGAGTGGAGAGAGCAAAGACTTAGGAGTCAGACTAACCATATTTACAATGCTAGCACTGCTATGTAAAGGCATAAAATGTGGGCAAGTCATGTGACTTCTGTTCCTCATTTATAAAACGTAGATAAAAGTACCAATACTGTAAGGTTCTAAAAAGATTACATGTAATGTATGCAAAATGCCTAATATTAACGAAATGCCTAGTATTAAATAAATTGTAGCTCTCATAACTATTATAATCATGTTAAAATGTACCCCATTCTCCGTTTGTTACTCAGTTTTTCCCATGGCTAAAAATTTTTAGAAACAATTATTAAGACACTTCCTTCACAGAGTGTTTTCAAGGTAAATTTGCTAGGTTATTTCATCTTCACTCAGTTCTCTTTGTCTTATGTTCTCCTGCCTGGGAAAATATGAGAAACAAAAGATACATAAACTGGAACTCTGCCCTTCACATTAGAAATGTGAAGGAGTTTCTTAAAATTTCTATTTTCTAAACTGAATATAGAAAATAATCTACTTTCTTTCTAAAAATGTAGAATCTGGGCCTCAGTATCTAGAATGTTCTGAATTCCTGAGACTATAATGAATTTTTACTCCCCTTCCCTCCACGCCTTCTTTGCCATTGGTTTACCCTGTCCGTAGAATATTTTTCTCTTCGTCACATCTCTGGTCACATCTAGATGAGACATCTTCTTCCTTCAGGCCTAGCTTAGGTTCAATTCAGAAAAATGATTCTTTGTTTTTTTAATTTGGAAAACTCACTTTTATTTTATCTTAAAGCTCTTTTTTTTGGTAATAATCATCATAGATGTGTTTAATATATGCACATTTATCTCTCTCGTAGTATGTCCGTGAAAGCCAGGAAGAGTATGTGCATTTTCCCCTTTAGAACACCAGCACGGGGATAGTATTACATACAAACAGTCATTTTATGAATAGCTGATGAGTCAACAGAGGCAGCAGTGGAGAAAGGTCAGCTAGGAATGCCAGCGATATAGCTATTTCTTAGGTGTCATGTGATTCTTTCATTTGCTCTTTAACTTATCTTTGTGATACAGTTACAATGATACTGTTTTTTCTCCTCTCATAAAATAAAACCAAATAATGAGAGAAGCTTAAAATAATATTCTAGTAAAAATTACTTCAACTAAAATATAATCGAGTAAGTATAAAACAAAATTATATAGATCATAGTAATTTAGTTTTATCTCAAAAGGTCAATTTCTTAATCTCTTTGGAAATTTGATTATTGTTTTTATCAAAAGAAGTAAAGAAGAAAATGCCCACAAAGACCAATTACCTTTAGCTGTTGTTGTATTAACGGCTCTGCCATCTACTCTATGATTTGGGGCAAGTTAATTAATCTCTCTGTAACCAAGCCCTTGCCTACAAAATAGAGAAAGAATAGAACCTACCTCATAGAGTTTTTAAGAGGTCAAAATTATTCAATATATATAAAGTACTTAGAATATTATAATCGTTGGTAAAAAAGCAAAAACAACAGCTAAACAGTATTTGACATAATACTTCTTCCATTCCTTAGAGATGACACTTGTACTGTCAAAGACCCGTGTACCTTGTCATTTCATCCCTCTATTTAGTAAAAATACATATTAAAATGAGTCAGTATTCACTTTTTAATAACTTATTTGCTCATGGTAGTTTCAACATTGCATATATATAATTTGTTTTAAAATATAGGAAAGCTTAAAACTCAGAAAAAGTTTTACCCTTTTTGTATTATAGGTAAAATAAAATGAAATAGTCTGGTTGGTTTTATTGGCTAGTATAGAAAAATACCAAACCTGATTCTTTATAGAGGGAATAAGTTTTTCCTTTGATGAGCTTTCATTAACAGTTTGGTTTACCAAATAGCAACCTAATAGATGGAAAACTTCCTCCCATGGTATCTGAAAATCACACTGTATTGCGGAAGATTCTGAAACAACAGCTGTACCAGTCAGCAGGACATACCAAAAATGCTAAGAAAGTCTAATGAAAGTTTAATGTAAGGTCTATTTACAGAGATGGAGACAAGAGGAAAGGATCCAACAAGGGATGGTGAAGCATACTGGCACCAGCAAATGCTGGACACCTTTATGACCTGTCCACCCAATGGACAATTCAATATAGGAAAGTGAGTGGAACCTAACACTTGGCTTGAGCAGCAGCTGTGGGAATTTGATAGTAAAAATCAGCCTGGCAACAAGAAGAGGAAGAATCCAAGTATCCTTTCTCTGTCTCTGTCCTTTGCTCTCCCTCTCCCCATCTCTCACTCTCTCCCTCTTTCCGCCTCTCTGTCTCTTCAGCTCACCAATTCTCTGCTGCTGCCTCTGTTGGCCAAACCCAAACTGAGGATGGAGGAGTTGGAATAAGGGGGATGGTGCAGCTCATGGAAGTCAACCCCCTGCAGCCCAGAGCAAGGTGTAGAAGGAAGCCTGCAAGAAGAATCTGAAGGGAAAACGGAGACTAGTTAGCCTGGTAGCCTTCTGGATAATTTTGTAGTTTTAAGATACTTATACTAAGTGACTTGTTATTTTTCTGCTTACAATAAAATTTGTATAATCAATCAAAGTGAATAGAAAGAAAATATGTCTACATGTATTTATTACTTAATGGATATGGCTTACTTTCTGTGACTAAAACTAACAGGAATAATTTTATTACCTGGTTAAACTAAAACTACTTGCAAATGAAATTCAATTTTTTCCTAGTTACATTAATATTTTAAACATACTTGCTGTATTATCCTACAGGCCACTATCTTACAGTATTATTTTTCCCTTATGTGGATAAATATGTTAATGATTTATTTATCATATAGTATATATAATCTATTTTTGAATATGTATATTCAATCTGGATTTCTTTTTCCCTAAGAAAAGAGATTATAGCCTAAACTTGTTTGATGGTGGTGAGTGCCTACGAGTAGCCGTTTAGTCTGCAGTTCTTAAACTTTTTAGTATTAGGACCCTTTCTAGTCATAAATTATTGGAGATTCCCAAAGTGCTTTTGTTTATGTAGATTAAATCTACCAATATTTTTGTGTTAGAAATTAAGACAGAAATTTAAAATGTTTTATTAATGTACTTAAAAATTATAAACTTATGTATTAATACCTATAATATATTTTATGGAAACATTTCACAAGACAAAAACAAAATGACTTTAAAAGAACAGTGTCATTCTTTTACATTTTTGCAAATTTCTTTAATATCTGCTTGATAAAAGGAACCTGGACTCTCATATGGACTTCTCCTTTCAGTTTGTTGTGGTGTGCTCTTTTTGTTGAAGTGTGTGAAGAAAATCTGGCTTCACAAGATAATGCAGTTAGAAAATGCAGAACCTTGCAGACCCCAGGAGCTCCTTAGACTACACCTTGAACTTTAGATCATTTCTCTCAATAGAAATAGTGGAAAATGATGGACTGATTCCCATGAACACTACACTCTGGCAACTGGTTCAGAAAGAACAACAATGTTATAAGAAATGTATATGCATTGCATGCTTAGTAATCATACCACTCTATGAATAAGATCAATATGATAGTGCTGGGAGTTTAGGTGCTAAACTAGAGACACACAGAGGCACATCTTAAACTACAATTAACCTGAAGAGAAGCAGGAGTTTGGAATCATGTCTACTTGATTTCCAAGGCCAAGATCTTTCTACTATATCATCTCAAGGGAAATTCTGTTCATAAACATCATTGACTGGTGGAAATTGAGAAGGGCATAGCTTCACGTGTCAGTTGTGTTTTAACTTTCATGTTATGACTTTTCTTCCATAATACTTTAGAGTTACATTGCTTAGATGCTTTTTATCTTTTATTGTTATAATTTTTTTCAGTTTTATTTTTAAAAGAATATTCGAGCTGTTTGTATAATAAAAGATTTGTCTTTGGTGAGCACAACTCTGTTTTTACTCTTAGTTTTGAATATTCCTCAATATACTTCACTTCATTGGATATATCATATACATAAATAAGTTAGAAACGAACTTTTCTTCTTCCTTATTGACAAGCAATATTATCATCAGTTATCTCTCTCTAATTGCATCCCTAATTTGCAAGATTATTGCAAAATCCTGACTCTTCCTATTACCATGCCTTGGGAGATAACTTTTCTCAGTGCAAAAGACTCTACTTTCCACAGGCATAAAAATAGCTACCCTCCATTTGAGGAGAGAGAATACATGGTCAATTCCTTAGTCTAATTTTAGTGACACTGTCCCCCCAAATATCTTCCTTCGTACTTGGTTTCATAAGCTTTCAGTCTTGCCACTAGATATCCGTCCTTGATAATTGGAGGATTTTCCCATTAAAATACAGATGTCCATGAGGTTATGTTTGAAGGAGTTAGTCATTATTGGTCATAATTTACTATTATGAATTCAGAGATATTATCAAACTTTTTGACTCTTTTTATCTTACTTTTTCTCCATCCTTGGTATGTGATTTTTATCTCCAAAATCACAAGATGACTGCTTGGTCTTCACATTTCACATTCTTATTCTAGGCAAGGAAAAAATCAGAAATTTCAAAAGCCTTTTTCCTAAGAAGGTATACCTTTTATTTGCAAAGGAAACCCTTCTCACCAAACATCCATTTATATGTCACTAATTAGGAACACCTAATATAGCCACACCTCACTGGAAGGTAGCAAGGAGAACTGAGGATTCATTTTTCAGTTCCTCTAATAGAGAAAGGCAAGGTAGAAAGTGGATGAGTGGGCAACTCCTTATTTTTATTCATTCATTCTTACATATTTATTGAATGACTACTATGTTTAGACACACAAATATTCTCATCATTATAAAGCCTACATTGTCATTGTATGAGACAGGCTATTAAACAAACAAAATAGTCAAAATGGTAGTTAACAATTATTGTTATGGTAAAAAGGATAAGCATAAAAATGGGATTGAAATACCAAGAGGAAAGATGCTATTTTTAAAGACTATGATGAGGTTAGATCTCAATAATAAGAAAATGTCTAGATAGAGACTTGGAAGTGTTGAAAGATAAAGCCATTTGGATTTCTGAGGTAGAAAGGAATGTTTCAGTTAAAGGAAATGGTAAATCAGAATTCTGAGGCCAAGTGTCCATGGTAGTAAGGTCAGCGATCTGCATGGGACAGAGATGAGGAGGTAGGAGGGAGCTAAAGGTGTGGTAATTGGAGATATGACCAAAGGTGTAAAGGGAAGATGGAATGGGGCTTTTTAGGGTATTCTGAGAAGTTTGGCCTCTCTTATGAAATGATAGATTATTGAGGTTGGGAGAGCTTGAAAAAAGTTTCTGTCATGTTGTGCTATATAACTTTAAACATGATATTTGAAATAATTTACTCACCCTGTAGTACTGTTATCTAATTGTTTCACTTAGTATTCATAATAGAAGATGAAATATGTAGATAAGGCAGATATCATCATTCTCTTTTTTTTCTGGGAGGAGGTAAAGCTCAGGAAACATATGACTCATAAAAAAATCAAACAGCTTACTAATAGCAAAACCAGGGCCCAGAGCCAGGTGCTGTGCCTTCTGATCCAGCCCTCTGTACCCTGCCACCATGTTTTTTGTTTGCTTTTTTTTTTTTTCCCCAATTTGGACAGTGTAATTCTATCTTTATTTTTACTGTTTTGGAAGTAAGTAAAATATAACTTTATTTCTTGACTCACATGTTTGTTAAAAGATAAATTTACTGAGACATATTGAAAGTTTTAAGTTTACTAAAGCAAAAATTGATTCCAGTCAGGCAGCGCCAAACCAGCAGTGGCTAGGAACACTCTGCTGCCAAGAGCTGGGGAGAAAGTTTTATAGAGAAAAGGTGGAAGCAAAATGAAGGCATTATTCATTGGCTATAGCTTAAAACCTAGTTGGCTATTTGTGATAGGTTGTCCTTAGGTTTCAATTTTGTAACCTTTAGGCGTTTATAGGCTTGGATTTTCGTTTGTTTATATGGGCTGCCTCGACATTAGAGCCACCTCAGTCTAATGGTCTCCTTGTTTAATTCATTTGTCCTTTGAAAGCTTTTCTTTCCGGAAATTCTTAGGCACTGAGTTAGCAGCCCTTGAGGCTAATGGAAATTTGTTCATCTTCAACTTTATTTTCTAATATAAAAATATCTACATGAATAAAAAGTTTCTTCATATTCTCATGAGTTCAATGGAAAATATCATTAATAATCCTGCTTAAACCAGCTAGATAAAATGCAACCTCTTCTTCCCTATCTTCATAGCTTCTGACTTTAGAATACAAGAAGTTGGCCCCATAACACACCCTTAATTCTGGGCCCTACACTCAAGTGGGAAATATCTGCCAATCACGTAGAACCCTGCTAAGTGCCAGCATCCTCGCACAACTGGTAATTTTGATATCATCCTATTTATTCCTTTCTCAGAATGTTCGGTGAAATGTCTACTTTAACATTAGACATATTCTCTTGCAACTTTCAAAAGATATTTTGATTGAATATCTAATGAGTTTAGATTCTAAGTTTAAAAAAATATTTTACCTGTTATGTAAGTTATATATGATTACCAATCATTTTAAATACTCAGAAATATAAAGAAGAAAATCTCTCATCATCGTTAAATGATTACATTCGAATGCTCACATAAGGAACATACACGTAAATACACACATATACTTGAAAGATATTTTAGTATATCTTAATTAAATTTTTCATTTTATTTTTTCTCACCAAATGTTTCATAAATATTTTCTGTAAGTAATTTATTAGCTTTCAAACAATGATTTTTTAAAATACTGGTATAATATCTCATCCTTTGGATGTATAGTGATTTAATTAAATATAATACTGAGAATTTTAGAAAGATTTTAGTATAAGGAAAAATAATTTTGAATATCGTATCTTTATTCCCCAGGTGCCTTCCGATAAAGTTTATAACTACACTTCCTCTCAAATGAAGTCTATGAGAATCCTATCTCACTGTATCCTTGCCTCTAGTATTGAATATTATCATGCAACTGGCTTGGATCTTCATGTTTGTTGGCTTCAGGAAAGCTGCTCCACTTTTAAAATTCTATCTATATTTTGGGCAGTTAGAAGAAGAAAGTTAAAAAGAAAACATTGTATTAGCTAAGTGCCCACAGTGTATACACATTTTTTTCCAGTAGATACCTAATTATGCCAAATAGAATCTTATGTCTGTTCTAAAAGAAGAGAGGAGACTGGGCATTAAGTTGGCAACTAGCAGTTTCTGCTTTGGAAGTCAGTATTGGCTAGTGACCAGACAGACAAAATTCACATTTCAGTACTAACATTTACCAGCTGTGTCTTTTGTACAAGTGACTTTATTTCTTTAATCACAGTTCTTCAGCCACCAAATGGGGCAAATAATGGTACCACAATCACATTATTGTAAAGAGAATTAAACAAATTATTATAAAAACATGGTTGATCATGTATCTAACATTTTGCAGGCATTCATTAAATATAGCAATTAAAAACATTACTGTGTTCATTGAGATTTTTAGATAAAATGATTTTTTTAAAAATAGGGATGTTAATATTTTATATTTCGATATTATTATTAGGAATATTCACCATATCTTCTAAATGATTAGAGGAGGAAATATAGGAAGACTATTGACTTCTGTATATTTCTTTATAAATTGCAAATTCTGTTTAGATTTTCTCCATATTTAGTCTTAACATCTCTTCTTTCTCCAAAGTTTATAACTTCATTTTCTCTATGATGTATTATTACTTTGGCTAATTTTTCCCAGATAATATTATGACATGATGTAGATGAACTTCTTGTCTTGCGTTTATGAGAATGTCACTATATTTTGTTATTAAGTAAAATGCTTACTGTTAGTTTAAGATAGACATTTTTCATTATACTAAGATCATGTTTAATCACTTGAATTAGGAATGAGTGTTTAAGAGTTCCTTTCTTAAGCATTCTTAATACCATTTGATGCATGTGTTTTATGTATTATGTTTTTATATCGTCTCACATCAAATGAATCTTTCCATCCTAAAATAAATATTACCTAGGCTTTTGTCCTTTAATCTGTTCTGTCTCTCATGTGTGATTTACTGGTCCTTTTAGAAGGTGTGCTACTATTTAAAACATCTGTAATAATATTACTCAAAATACAGTGAGTGCTCACCCTGTAGCCAGCACGAAATATGCATCGCTTCATTTAATCCTCAGAACCTTTCTATTAAGAAAGTACTCTAAGTTCCTATAGTGAGCAGATGCTTAAAGTGAGGCTTTGAAAAGTTAGATAATTTGATCATAGTCAGAACTAGCATAAGGTGCAGTTGAGATTTTCCCCAAATCTTTCTCATTCCAAAACTCATGTTTGTAAGTACTTGCTACATTTTATTCATCACAAAAGTATCTCTGCATAATTAGAATTTACATGTGTAAAAGATGTATTATTTATTCAGTTTGTATTGTGGAAATATAGACCTTGAAGGCCCTTTTGGAGGCTGCACATCTGAATACTCAATGCTTGCTTAAGCCTTTATTGTATATTCTACTTATTTTTATAGATACATGTGTAATAAAAATGTAATTAATTGAATTTTTTTCTTTTAAGTTCAGAAATGAGATTTTAATGCTATGAATATATCTTTAAATAACTGTGTCTACATCCAAGAATATTAACATATGCTACTTTGATTGTCATAGTCTCTTTGTTTTAAAAAATGGAGGGAGAAGGAAAAAGTTTTTTACTTTCAGTTAGTTCAGAATTTTTTAATGATATTTCCCATGTATTTATTCTTACATTACGTTTTACTCAGATTATAACCTATATATTTTATGACTTGGAAAATTAATTCAGTTTTAATTTGTGGCTAAATTTGCAATATATTGTTGACAAGCAGCTATATTTTCAGTAAAGCTCAAAGAAAGACTTAAATTCCAAATCAGGAAACCAAAATAAAATAGCAGAATTAAATTGAGGAATATTGAGTAAATCACTAATAAAGATAAAAGCAGATATTCATAAATTAAGATCATATGACATTGATTTAATTAATGAATTGATGCCAGTTGTATTCTTTGAGAACTTCAATAAAATAGATCCAAATATTACAAAAACAAGAAGAAAGAAAGGAAAATAGAACCATAAAATTGGTGAAGAATATACTACATGGTAAGCACATTCATTATGAGGTAACTTAAAAATATAGCAGACTAATATATAGAAAATGGCACTGAATAATTTGAATATTTTTACAAATAAATACATTTTAGATTTTAAAGTGTTTAATATAAGAAGAAAGAGTTAACTATATGGATGGACCTAGAGGGTACTGTGCTGAGTGAGGTAAGTCAGCAAAGAAAGACATGCCATGTGATTTCACTTACATGTGGAATCTAAAAAACAAAATAAACAAAACAGAAACAAACTTATAGATAGATACAGAGAATATTTTGATGGCTGACAGATGGAAGGGGAATTAGGGGGGTAGAAAGGGAATGAAATAATATCATAACTATGTATGGTGTCAGATGGGTACAGATTTACTTGGATGAGCACATTGTAAGTTATATAAATGTCTAAGCACCGTGTTGTGTACTTGAAACTAATATTGTATGCCTTTTGTAATTTAAAAAAATTATTAAAAAAATAGAGTGAATTTTTATAGTAACCAAAATTCTAGATGTAAAAATCACTACAGGACTAAATATATTTTGTTAATAAATTCTGTAAAACTGAGACTGTCTACAATAATTATGTTAAAAGAAAAGCTTCTAAATTCACTTTATGAAGCTAACATGATTCCGTTGAGGAAGGTCATCAAGAACCCTTGACTGCTGATTTGACCCACGAGCTAGACCTAGGCAATTGGAGATTCCCCTCTCCTTCCCCTGTCTTTAGAATGTGCACTCTGCTCACCTTCCCTGAGCTATAAAGTTGCCCAAGGACACAACCTTGAGACAGAAATGTAATGTTAAGACCATCTGGACTGAGTACATGACAACCCTGTCAGAGCCCCTGTGTATGTGATTGAACCCACTTAGGATTCAAGGACTTTGAATTATATGCTAATATGATGAAAAACTATTCGAATGTTTTAAGCAAGAAGATATCATGATCTAATTTACGTTTTAAAAGAGTATTGTGTGAAGAATGTATTATTAGGGGGACATGGGCAGTGGAGAAGCCATTGAGAAATGATATCTAGACTAAAGTGGTAGTAAGAGAAACAGAATGAATGTTCATGAGGGTGAAATCTGAGACCCGCGTGATTTCCTTGTGGGAGGCCTTTTTTAATGTTGTTATTTGCTTTTAGTTTCTGGTTATTGTTATTTTATTTGTAGAATTTTTTTGTGGATTTTTTTAAATTTTTCCGGATACCTCTGGCATTGGGAACTACTTAAGTTGAATGGCTGATGAATAAATTCAGGATATGTATGAAATTGGGTTGAGCTGCTATGGGCACAACAAACTTGAGTATTTGAAGAGTTGCAGAACACAATAAAAACAGAAAGGAAGTGGATTTATGTGGCACAAGGAAAAGACCTTGATTCTCTGATGGAAATACCAGGTTTTTAGATCTTAAAATAGTTATATGTAAGAAATTTATGACATAACTGTTTTATTGTTATCTTTGTGGACTTCAAAATAAGGTGATAGAAGTGAAAAATTGAAAGGAATGTAAAACTACTCTCACATGAAAATAGGAACAGATATTCTACTCATTGAAAAAAAGCCAACTATATAAGTATTAGTATGTACCATTTACAGATCATTCAGCTGGAGATTATGAAAGATTGTGCAATGCTTTTTAAACATTGAAATCATTAATTAAATTGAGTAAAACTGTAGAATAAGTAAAAGCTAAAGTTATTATCACTATACAAAAAATAGGAAGAGTGACATGCGAATTTCAGAAGAATTTATTGAATGAGAACAGATGCAAGCCTGGATGTAGCATTGGTGAGCAGGAGTACACAAAAGCGTTAACAGATTTTGATCTTTTCTATGTATAGTATAAGAAAATGGCAAAAAAAAACCAAACAAACAAACAAAAAAAACCCAAACAAAACACTGTTTTAAAGGCTATAATAGTTAGCGTATTGATTTAGATTTTTCTTTTTTTGATAAAAAGAAAGATTATTCGTGTCCTGAATCACCAGGAGACAACACTTGACCTAAATTAGAATTTTTAAAAGTTGGTTAAATCTACTTCTAGAGGCACAAGTTTATATTGATGCACAGCATAAATGAATTACTCTCAGGCCCTTGCAATAATTATAGCATAATGAGATAATGAAGAGACTCTGTCAGGCTTTTTTAGGCAGAGAGGCTTGAGGATACAAATATTTGAAAACAGAGAATACCAATTAGTTTTCACGCTACCCTATTAGTAGGACAGAGAGTCACATTTTGTCAATTCTGCAGTGAAATGAAGGCAGGAGGAAAACAAAATGCAGCTTACATTATGGTGCTTGTGTTAAACAAGTCATGGCCATTAAATGCTTGAAACAACAGAGTAATTAAAAATCAGATGTCCTTGCCAGCAAAAGGCCCCTCTGAACTGTGACATAAGTGATGTAAAGGACAACGTTGCTGCCTAATTCCTGCATTCTCTCTATTTGCTTGAAATTAGGATCCCAAATGTGATATTTATCAGTGCTTATGTAAAAAAAAGTATCTTAGCATCAATTTAGGTTAATTGCCATTATATTTATTTCCTAGCTGTTTAATCTCTACCAGGCCTGGAAGGGTCGTTTAAACTGTATTTAAATTTATTCTGCTTCGTAGGTGTCCAGTAAAATGAACATTTATAAGTAGCTGTGCTCTAAGGTTAATTTGTTCTGTAAAATTACCCATATTTCTCCAGAGTATTCATTAGTGGAATAAAACAGAGAACTAATCTAGATGCTGAAGGATTATCTTTATTGCCATACAGATAGCTTTGATAAAATTCCAATTGGGATTACCTCCCAGGGTGTGAATAAACTAAGTAGAATATGACAAAACTCAGCTCTCAAAAAGCACAGATAAAATTGCTGAGAATTGCAGGCCAATCAGAACATTAGTAAGCTATTTGCTGCAGTAATTTATTGAATAGTTTTTCAATGACATTTCAATGCTCAACAAGTAACTCTACAAAGTGTTATTAAGACATAAATTAAGCCTAAAATTCCATTATACCACTGAGTAAATTTCAACAACTAAAATGCATTTCCAAGCAACTTTTGGCCTTTTGAGACTGAAAATAACTTAGAAGTTGATAGTTCCTATAAGAAAAAGGTATATTACGTCTTTAACACATGTATAGACACACAGAGAAATAAAAGAAAAATTAAAATTGTTTTAATATATATCCCTTTTGAAAATGGACATACCATAAATTTTCCTGTAATTTCCTATTTTCTTTAATTTTTGTTGTTGTGGGTATTTAAAAACTACTAACATTTTCAGATCATTTGTAGTTTTTCATTTAAATCGAGGTGAAAGAGAGAACTCTTTAAAGTCTCGAAATGATATTGAGTGGTATTGGTTGATTAATGAAATGAAAACTTCTTAAATGTTTTGTTTTAAATGCTCCAGCTGATAAAATTTTCATGAGTACTGTTCATTAATGCTGATTTTCTCTTGGCCTCCAGACTTATGTCTATGGAACTGCTCTGGCTCTGTACACTGGTAATTACATTTTCTTTAGAAGCTTATTTATTTAGAATTTCTAGTGCCTGTTCAACTACCCTGAAAGAAGAGATACCTCTAAAACATTGTATGAAAATTACATCAGCTGACTCTGCTGAGGATGTTGAGAAACCTTGTGTGGTCTACCAACCTTGATGAGAAAGGTTCATATTTGTATCATTTTCCCACCACATCAAACTTTACATTGTATTTAATTTGTGTTTCTCTATTAGTTAAGGTTCAGTGGTAGATTCCATTCATAGGGTAGAGATGGACTAACTCAAAGAAGAGAGGAAATGATTAGAGGAATACTTGTGTATCTTCTGTCACTGTCACTGGTGTTTTGAATAGTTTTTTTCTTTTTCCTCATGTCTTTAAAGATATGAATCCATTTTCTCCCCCTTCTGTTTTACTAGCATTTTAAAGTGGGGAGAGGTAGGCTGGTGTAAGATGCGGCTGTCTGCTATAGCACCTTCTAGAGAGTGTGTATCTTGCTATGTTCTGCAGGCTTGTGACATGTAGTTAAGTAGGTACATTCATGCATTTCTGCTGGGATGGTTAATTTGTAGAAGCCTTTGCAAAAGATATTGGCATTATGTAAAAATAACCTTAACTGTGTTTGTAGCACTTGAAATGGTAACTCCACTTTTATAAACTTCCCTTAAGAAAACATTTACAATTTTGAAAAATAACACTTATGTTCTATTATGACCAACACAGATTTATAATAGAGACCATGTTAAAATAACCTAACTTATATACTTAGTTTTAATAAAATATTATGAAGTCTTTTGACATAATTTTTAAAAGATGACATAATAATCTAAAAAAATACATTATATGAAATTAAGAATGCATGGGTAGTATGGTCACAGCTCTGAAAATATTGGATAATGTTAGGAGAAGAATCAGCAATATGCAATAATGTCTTTATGTAGGCATTATTAAAATGGTTGATTTAATTTATCTGCTTTTTAAAAATATTTTATATATATTTTTATATTAAGTATTCATTATTCTTTTTTCATTAAGTATTTATTATTTTAATGAAAATGTGCAGTAGATGTTATTCAACCTTAAATCCTCCCTAGAAGAAATGCAGGTTAAAAAATGCATTGTTAGACATTTTGATATATTAATAAGAATCAGGCCTCTGATACTAGGTATGGTTTTGAACCTTCTCACTTCAAACGTTCTGAGACTTCGGGTAATTATTTTATCTACTGAATGCTAGTTTACTCATCTAAAAATACTTGCTATAATAATGTCTAATTTATAGGATTACTGAAAGGACTAAAGAGATAATGCATGTAAAGCATAGAGCACAGTATTAAGTTGGCTCAAAAAAAAAACACAAAAAGTTAGTAATAAAGTAGTCAGTATGTCAATGATGTTAATAAATAATCATAATTATGCTTCCAATAGGATGAAAAACATAGTTAAATTTCCTGAATCCAATTTTTAGCCTATAGGTAAATAACTATAAAATTCCTTACATTTTTGACATATTGAAAAGAATATATAGATGAGTGAATGTTAATAGAAAATCTAAGTATCTATCTTGGTTAAAAAATGAAAAATGGAATAATAATATTTGTAAATATCTCAAACTTTACTACTCTAGTTCAAGTAACTAACTGTATTGTGAAATGTAGCTCAACAAAACATACAATTCTTTTCCATACATTTCTAATTCTCTAATGCTGTTGCGTAAAACTGTGGTTTTCCAAGTAAGATTTAATAGAGAAATTCAAGTTCTCTGAACTTTATTTTTACAGTTGTAACTTCATATATAGTCATTTAAACATTTGTGCTTAAGAGTCCCTTGATCTGATTATCCCTACATGGGTAGATTTGCTTATGAATCATTGCAGTTGGTTCATTGCTCTTTCCTTATTGTGCAAAGAGGAACTCAAGGAAAGAAAAGGAAGAGAAAGGGTGGTGTATAAGGGATGGTGTATAAGGGATGGTGGACTGGACAGAAATCCAAGGATCCAGACAGAGCAACCTAGCTCCATTTTGTTTTTTATAAGTTGACCTTTCAAGTGAGAATTTCCTATGAAGAAATGTTCTTGTGTCAAAATTGCTTTAAAACAACTATTTTAAACCAATGGTCCCCATCCTGTGCACTAGGGGCCCCCACGAACAAGACCCTATTTATAGGAGTTTTAAATCCATGTTCACACTAAATATTGTTTGAAGACTAAAAGAAAAATGTATGTGGTCTACATATGTATAATATATTTTTCACCTTTATCGAGTTAAAATTGACAGATAAAATAGTAAGATATTTAAAGTGTACATTGTGATGATTTGATGTACATATACTTAGTGAAAAAATTTCTCCCGTCTAGTTAACTAACACGACCACCACCTCTCATGTATATATTTATATAGTATAAATATATATTGAAATATATATTTATATGTAATACATATATGTGTATAAATATGTAAATATAATAAAATATAAATTTTTGTTGAGAATCTACTTTTCAAATATTCATAGATATGTTTAATAAAACATTTATGTAAATTTTGGTAAATAGATATTTTCTCAAAAGTAATATAATTGTAAAGGTTGTAAAACTTTAATTTTTTTTCTAGGGAAAAAGGTATATATAGAAATCGAAAAAAATCAAGAGCCTACTCTTCCAAAATTAGTAGATATAATAGGTTTTAATTTTAAGATCGTCTTCTCTGATAAAAAATTTTATTTCGGTGATGAGAAAAAGGCAAAGAGTTGTTATGTGACTAAACTGATAGAAATGAGAGGAATGACTATTTTCTAATTTGCCAGGTTTCAAATTGACTGAAGTTGGTATATATCCCCTTCCACCACTCCCTCTTCTATCATATACACAAAACATACATGTGTGCATGCACCAAACTCTCCCCCCAATTTCAGTACCTGTCAATGTACCCCCAATACATATGTGTTAAACACAGTGTTTATAATACATATAATACATATATGACATTTTAAAAAATGCTGATGAAGATCCACCAAAGTAGTTAGAAAACTTTGAACATTAAAATATTTTAAATTGGGTGAAAGGAGAATAAAGAAAGAACTTTTTATCTGATTTTGATTATAATCCAAGTTATGAGAAGCAGACATGGAGACAAGGACCAAAGGAAAAGTTCGTCTCTTGCTCTAGAAGGCTCACTTCCACTCTCTTGCCATGCAGCCCTTTCTTGAGTATTGTTCATTTTGCTCTCTGCTGCAGTCACCTTTCATCTTGGTTACATCACAATATGGGCCATGTTTAAGATGATGAAAGTTTTCTGGCATTGGATAATTCCTCACGAATCTACTGCAGGATACACTGAAAATGGGGCAAATGGCTGAATGGTTTTTTAGCCCGCAGATCATCCTAAATGTACATGTTTTATGATCTAGTTTTTAGCAGACATTGCCAGGGGATATTTCCGCATCTTCTGAGAGGTTGAGATCAGAGAACCAGGTAAGCCAGTTTCTCTCTGGTAGGTAATTTCAGTTGTGAAACTTGGTAGAAGAACATACTTTTATTTTTCTGCCTGGTGTGATTATTTTAAAAAGCAACAACCAAACTCAATATTTTATTTAACTATGAAACCTAGGAAATCCATCCTTCATTAATGTCAATGCTAGCAGTCCTCACAGACTTCTAGCTCTTTCAAATTAAGAATATAAATGATACTTGGTTGATTTTTCTGAGTTTTAAAATTTCAACCTGAATATACTTCAGGCATTTTTTATTAAAAAGTGAAGTTCAAGCAAGATAATTAGTTTTAGCTCACATTTCTCAAAACAAAATTCATTATAATGAACTCCAATTTTATTTTAAGCAGTTCTTCTAAAGTGACTTATTGAAAACCATTAGGAAATAAAATAATAAGATTTTAAAATAAATGAAAAGTGCTCCTAATTGATATATTAATTGATCGTACTGGTACACAATGTAAAACACTTTATTTTTCTTTCAGTATAACAATTATTTTATCAACCATGATTTCTGTTCTTTTATCTAATTATAATTCATCAGTAAAATACTGCTTATTCTTAACTGAAATAATAAAATACTAGGAAGAATACTTGAAAAAGCACTATCATCTAGAGGTAAACACATCGATGGCTCTGTGAAGATAATTGACTTATTATCATACTCAAATTTTTCAAATTATAAGTTTTTAGTGTATACTTTGGTACTTTAACAAATACTAGGGAAATAATTATTATACATCTGCTTTTAAGGAGAGTTAGTCCTTCATAAGTAGCATAATTTTTATCTCTACTTTTTTATACATGTGAAAACATTAAATATAGATATACTAGTTATTAAAATTCAAAAGTAGATAAATAAGGAATATGTTATTTTTTTAATAAGCCCAGTTATTTCTTAGAGTTAAAGCAAAAGGAAACTGTTAATTTTTAAAGACTAAATATATAAGAAAAAAGGAAAGTCAGAATCATTTAGGAATAAAATTGCTCGCCAGATAATAAAGTATTTGAATATACAGTGCTATCTTAAGATAGGTAAATTTTTAGGCAAATCTAACTTTCTATAGAGTTTTAAAATAATTTTCTGAGGATTTACTTGTGGAATGGAGGTGTGAGTTCTCCAGACAAATAACAATAACTTAAAAGTGTCTTATTGACAGTATTTAAAAATATTTAAAATATTTAAAAGCAACCATTCAGAGTTTCTGGAAATTTTCCTAAGACATACAGAAAATAAAGAGACATTTCTTAATGAAAATCTACTAAATATTAAGAAGGACAGTGAGTCTTCCTGTGGCATTTGCACCACAACCCACACCTGAGTTCCTCCTCTTTCCATGTCTGCATATCGGAAACTCCCTTTGTGATGGTAAAGCCAATGAGATAGGATTCCTCTCCCTCCAGTTTCTGAGATGGAGACTCACCAATGTTTTTCATACTTCCTGTACCCCCTACCCCCACCTCAGCTCTCTATACCCAGGGCTAAATTTCAGGCACTTATGCTCAGTAGGTCAGGAGCTCCCTCTTTTTGCAGTTTCCACTCATAGTATGGAGGCTTTATCCCACGGATGGCAAACCAAGAACACTGGAAATCTTTCTAATTTGTAGTGAAACACTTTTCTTTTTAAATGTTTATGCATCCATTTAGCAAATATTTATTGCACTCCTATGATTTATGTATTCTTTCATTTAACAAATATTTATTGATCACCTACCATATGCTAAGTGTTGTGCTAGGCATAAAAGAGAAAGTAATAAAAAAAAGACACTAGTTCATTCTGTATGTTTTTATTTTAAATAGACCTGTGGAATCATATAAGAAGGTCAAGATCAGTATGGTAAAATTGATCACCATAACTTAAAATTAAAGTAACTAAACTTAATCTTAAGGAGATAAGTGAAGTCATGTAAATGCACACTCAATAGTTGAGTCAGTGATACCATATCATTCCATATTGCATTAAGGACTTTATTCTGGACACAGGCTGTATGGGATTATACAGAAACTCTGTCATACACTGGTTATGATCTGGGAAATACTATTTAACCTCTGTTGCTCACTTTCTTCTTCAAGTGAATTAGCAATAGCATCTATTTTTCAGGTTGTTGCGAGGATAAAATGTGACGTGATACAGATATAGTGCCTAACAGATAGTTGCTGCTGTTTCTCTTATAATTTTTCTTCTTCTTGCTTTAAAGAAAACAATTCTAATGACATCATAGCCACCACTATTCTTCGTGCACAGGCATTTTCAGTCCTGAGGTATATTTGTTTCTGGTCCTGCTATAGAATTGCTTATGCTTGTGAAACTCATCTCCTGGGAAAGTCCCATCTTTTTTTTTTTTTTTTCCAAGTAGAGAATTGTCCTTCATGGGTTTCGAGACTTAATCTATTATTGATAATCTTGAAACCTGTGACCCTACTGACATGATAAGAACCAGTATGGTCACTTGTACATGCAATTTTGTTCCCCAAACATTGATTGCTTTTCCTCAGATAGTAAAAGTTCCAGATTTCGAGAAGCATTTGGTTTTGATATATATACACATTTTTCTATAGTAATAGTATATACCTATACTTTCAGGAAGGCTGAGTTGATTTTTGAAACAATTGTACCTTCAATTTGAGCTGAATCTTTTCCTTCTCTATCTTGCTAGAACTGTTTGTGTTTCTTCTCTTAAATTTTTCTTTTCTTTCTTTCTAAGCCATTTATTTGTCTAACATCCTGTTCTAGATTTTATCTAGATGATTCTCTCATGGTGAATTATATGAAATCTATGTTCGGAATCATGCGAACCCCTTCAGTTCTTACATTTAAGGGGGAAAAATACTGAGGCAAGACAGACACATGAGATTAAATATAACAACAGTATTTTAAAGTGAAAGTCTGAGCTAGCAAGGGAATAAAGATAACCTCAGGATTCTAAAACAAACCACAATTTGAATGAGCATAAAGGTGATAAGCTGAACAAAAAAAGGAGAAGTGATGAGATTTTTAGCCATACAAAGAAGAATTGGATCTGAGCCCAGTTTTTAGCCAGGCTAAGGTTCTACACTTTCACTGAAAGGATGAAACAAAAATAAAAATAAAAAATTGTCCACCAACAAAATGAGACAGCTAGGAATCTTGTCTGCCCCACGCCGGACCCTTGATGGAGCTGTCCGAGATGGAACATGTTCAGGCATTGCTGCTCTCTCACTCCGTTGGACACTTCTGTCATCCCCGTCTTCATAGTTGCACTGTCACCTCTTCCTGCTTCATTTCTGCCTCAGTTGCTTTGGCTCACATGCACATGCAATTTAGAGTTTATATTTTTATTGTCTCTGGACCTAGATCTAGTGACTTCATTCTCATCCTTCTGAATATATTCCTGGAGGAAAAGTGGCAAGAATCAGAACTAAGTTACTGACGTGCCTACCAGAATAGGAAGACCCTAAATAAGGATTTTCAAAGATAACTAGCCCAGTCTACTGCATATCCCCAAATCAAATACCTCTCTTATTTTATTTGCATTTTTCCTCTTGCCACTTTAACACCATCTCCTTCTTCAGACTGTCTGTATATATATTTTTTTGCCTGGCTTTGTTGTTCCCCAAACATCTTTAGGTTTCATTTAACTTTATACTTGGAAGCCACGTTAACATTTTGGACTGGTTTACAATAACAAAACCTATGCCAGAAGCTCTGCACCCCACTTGTTGTAGAAATGATTTTGGGGACTAAATACTTAAAAAGCGATCAAAGGTTACTGCTTGGAATAGCTAAGAACAAATCATGCCACATGTACCTCATTTCCTTTATTAATAAAGGTAGTAGAATGTAATTTTTCAGTTCTACCTAATCTTTTCAGTTCAGGTAAAAATGACAGTAATCATGCAGCTGTGTCAGGATATACTGAAAGTTGAGTTGACCAGCATCTAGCACAGATATGTTCCTTGGGGGTACATTGAAAGTCCACGGAAACATTTTGGGAACTTCTCCCACAGAAGAACAGACTCTGTAGTTCAATATGAATTTGTATGATATTAGTTACACAACAGATTGTTATAATTAATTAGTATATTCAAAACGTTTTGAATAAATAACTTAAGACCATGCTTTGAAACTTCTAACTTCAGCCTGGTCGTTTTCATTTCTATGAATGTGCAATCATGTGAGACAAAATAGATCTTTTGTAAGAATTTAGAGGTCAGGGTGACTTGGTCTCACAAAATAAAACAAAACAAAATTCCCGAGAATTGAACTGTGAAAATAATTTGTACTGAGAAAAAAGCAAGTTAGAATATAGATATGTAAATTATGCCATTCAGAATACATTTGCTAATCACCTATACTGGCAAGTCACTGCCTCATGGAATTTGCATGCTAATGAGGAAGAATAGAAGATGTTCAAATAAATGAGATGTACAGAAAATATTAAGTAATGATAACTACTTTGTACATAATATTCCTCAAAAATTGTTTTATGAAGTTGAGAACATTTTCTATTTTCAGTATTAATGTTTCATAAGTCATTTTTTCTTTACTGTTAATTTTGAATTTTAACTGTGTCGTCAATCGCTAAATGAGTTAATTCAACTTTATTTGACAATACTTGGAATGAGAGAAATTGTATTTCTGTCTTATTACCGAAGAAGTAGTTATTTTTTCTGTTGTTCTGAAAGGTGTTTTATATTCTGTTCATTTTTCTTTTTAGTATTAGTTTGAGGTGTTTAAGTCCTATTTCTTGACTCTATTTGCTAGGTACAACTATCTTATCTTTTGTATAGCTAATTCAGATAAGCAAAGAACCAATTTCCAGAGGTTTTTCCTGGAAAAACCTTGAATTGACCCTTGAAAAATACATCTTATTTCATATAAGTTCCAGCTATCTTGAGAAAGAGAGTTGCATGCAACCAATTCTTGCAGCATTTCTAAACTGATCATATGCAAATATGGAAATGAGATTCACAGTGATTTGTTCTCTGTCAAGGAACTTGGCAATACAAGAAGCAAACCATGAAATATAGAATCGCATGTTGTTTTCACCTTCTAGAAGCAGGAAAGACCCAATTTCAACATGGTCTCCAATTCCAGCTATATGTCTGTATAAAGGAAAAACAAATATAGAACGTGATATCTTTAACAATGTAATAATTAAAAGACTCATGAAGAACTTAGAAGTATAGCTAGTTTGCAGACTATAGAATGATTCCCAAGCAACACGGAGACTGGGAATCTACTATGAAGAGCAGTTCCTTCAGCTCTAGCTCACTATGAAATACAGTTCACACACACATACACACACAATACACATATATACGTACAAGTGAATCCATGCTGAAATAAATATATATAGAGGCATGAAAAGAAAAAAATAAGTAATGAAAGGACAAATTTGCATGCTGAAAGAACATTTCTCTTAAATGTATTATTGTTTTTTAATGTTTTGAGTAGATTTTTTAGTTTTCTGATTATAAAATTGGTATATATTATAGAAATCTGAATAATTCAGAATACCTCACAGAAGAAAGTAAAACAGCCTTTAATCCAAACATGCAGAGTTAATTTGAGGATTTGACTCAAGTATGTGTATGTGCACATATTTGAGCACATGAATACAAATGTAAATTAGAAATTGCCAAATTACTAACATATTATGGGTATTTTTTTCATGATTAAGTATCCCCCGCACTTTTATGTATGTTTAACTATCATCTAGATAAACCTATTTTATTTTAGCAATTTATCTATTTCCAAGGTTTTAATTCTTTCTAATACTTGTTCTATCTAAAATAGCTCTGTGGTAATTATGTTTATCTATTTTATGGTTACTATAAGAGAGAAAATTCCTAAATGTGGAATAGCTGGGAAAAAGAATCTATGTTTTAATTGCGTTTGATGTAAACTGCCAAGTTTGTTTCAGGGAATCTAGAAATATTATACTATTCTGCACTTGTAGCAGCAGCACTGGGAATTGTTGATTTCTTCTTGCACCTGCTATTATTGGGATTTAGGATTGTTTTAATTTTTACAAATTGGATTAGGGAAATATCTCTTGGCATCCGTACATCTTCTTTCTAAATTCCCTGTTATTTTTTGCCCAAATTTATTGATTTCTTCATCTTTTCCTTAATGATTTATAATTCTCTTTACTATCAGGTAAATTAAGCAAGATGTGCATATATGAAGTAAATCCTCAATTTTTGTTTTCATTCACATTCTAACTTAATATACTCTTTTATAATGTGGATTTTAAGAAATGTCCCAGTGACATAACATAAATGCACCCCTGTATTTTTGGCTAGTTTGCTAATTATGATATTCTCTACATTTAAAATATTTTTTGAAGAATCAATTTTTTACTTTATTTTATTTAACACAGAAAACCGACTGTCTACATATCATTTGATCAGTGTTCTTCTACCTTTTCGTATAATCTTGAAACACCATCATTTGTGTGCAAATGAGCAAACGCATATAGGCAGTTATGTACACACCCTTGCACACAATCTTTTAAGAAGCTTTTTGTTCTGGTTAAAAATCTGCTTATATATACTTCACAATGTAAAATATTTTAATATACTTTTATATCCAGATAATGCAAATCTCTCCTCATTACTATTCACTTTTACAATTTTCTTGACAATTCTAATGGAAATTATTTTCCTCACATGAGCTCACATATCATTTGCTTGGTTACAGCAGGATATTGGGACTTTTAATTAGACTATAATGAATTTAGATACTAATCTGCGGACAACTCATAGAGGTTTCCCAGAACAGTTTACTACAGTGACTTATAAACCAGAAAAATTTAAATACGATGAGACTCTTTGGCATCTGTAAAGATAAGCTTTATTTTTTTCTCCTTCACTTTGGCATATTGATATAAAAATATTATTACTAATATTGACTAATACATATGTAATAGACAATCTAATATTTTGAAAAATAATATATGAAGTAATAGTATCAGCCATCTTAAAAAAAAAGAATGATGTTGATCTCATATTTCTCTACTGACAGAGTTTAAATTACAGCTTTATTTTTTATAGTATTTGTCTGAATAGGAGCCCCTGCCACTCCCACCCATCAGCCTTTATTACCTACAGCTCCACAAAAGTGTCCTTCAAGATCTTATGAATAATACCAAGGGACAGATCTTTCCGAACCCAAATACCAATTTTATGTGCTCATTGTAACCTCTTGGCAGCATTCCAGGGCAAAGTTTTTCCATTATACCCCACTTGATTTGACTTCAACCTCACTGGCTTTCCATCCTTGGTCTTCTCTTACTTTTTCTCTTCTTCAACTAGGACTCTAATCTTTGGAATGCTGAAAGTTTCTGGCCTCCCCCTTCTCTTTTCTGTTGTCAATGATCTTATACAGTGAAAAGGTTTCATATAGTTATGTCTTTCTAGTTTTTTCCCAAACCCTGAACTTCACCAAAATTTCAGAGGCATAAATGTTATATACTATTATTTTAAGTTATTAATGAGTTATACCTGTCACTTATATTATTTAGGGAGTTTTAAAAACTCTATATCCTCAATATTGGTCTCTGAGCCTTTCCATGCTATATTTAGCATGTGTGTTTTTGAGACTATGTTAATTTAATACATTTTAAAAAATTTGTATAATGCTCTGTAACAATATAAGTAGTATGGAACTTACTTGTTAAATTAGGCTAATACATTTTTTAATAAAATAGATAACTCTCCAGAAAATATGATTTGGTAAAATTTACTCAAGAAAAAGGAACAATATGAAAATAGCATTTAATTTTGAAATTAAAGTACTATCAAAAATTTTTTCTCAAAAAAAAATTTCTGTTCTCAAATAAAAAAATATTTTAATATTTAATTACAGTGTGTTAGCCTGCCTATATTATTTTTCACATTTGAATCTGTGATTGATTTGTAATAAATCTGGCAGGAGAAATAGGCATGGAAAAGATTACATTACAAAGGGCATTTTCGAGCAATGCCAAGATGAACCATTATCTTGATGGAACAAAGAGTCACTGAAAGTTATTAAGCATCAGAGTGATGGAACAGGCTTGTATTTTACAAAGTCTTCCCTACAAGGAGTTGGAGGGTGGGCCGATACAAAAGATAAGATTTTTTTCAGATGCCAGTAAGAATTGCTTTATACGTTGCTATTGAAGGAGAGTTCTAATTTCACAAATGATAATAGATACCATTTAATAAGAGTAACTGTGCCAGGCACTGTGCTAAGTGCTTTATGTGTATTGTCTCATTTAGTCCACCTGAGTTAGTGTTATTATTTCCATTTCCTAGATAAGCAGATTTTAGTACAGACATTTAGGTCACATTTTCCAGACCACATAGTTACTGAATAGTAGATATAGGATTCTAACCCAATAAGCTCACCCCAGAAAGCTCAGTTTGATGGCTGTAAATTCCAGTTCTCCAATATATCTTGGCAGGAGAAAAAAGAGAAGTAAGTGTGTAAGAAGAGAAGTAAGGAATTAGGTATAGTAGTGGGGAATGTTTAATTGTTCACAATTATTAATTGAGCACTTTGGTTATGCCTACATGCTAGAATTGCAAGCCTATACTTCTTGGAGGATGGTGGAACAAATCATCAAGATAGTGGAATTTAGTAGGAAAAGATTCATTGCATTTTCAGTTGTGAATGTTGAGTTATTCATGGGAAGAGTATCAATCAGGCTATTAGGTAAACTACTCTCATCTTAGAGAGATACATCAAGAGGATGTAATTTACAAAGATATCATCATGTAAAGTAATAGTTGAAATTGTGGGCATCGATGAATTTTCTGTGAGAAAGAATTTAGGCTAATATGAAAAAATAGCCCCAAATAACATTTCTAGCAAACAGACATATAAAAGGAGTTGTAAGAATGTAACCTATTAGATACCATATTATGAAGTAACTGAAAGATGTTGATAAGATAAAGAAATAACTAAGAAGAAAGATATGAAAGAATACAGAATATTCCTCTTATGTCTGAAAGGAGTATTCTAAGACTGTAATAAAAAGTGAACATTAAATATAGAAAATAGGAAGATATTCTGAATGACTTTTTGCAAGATTATTTAAGAGGAGTTGCTTCAGAAAGCTAAAGCCACATTAATTAGTGTAAGAAGGGAATTGCACTGAGAAAAGAAATCTAATTGTCCATTTGCAGATGATGCGATTTTATATAGAGAAAACACTAAAGACTCCATAGAAAAACTGTTAGGACTAATAATCAAACAAGGTAAAATTGCAAGATACAAAATCAACATAAAAAATCAGCTGTGTTTCTATACACTAACAACAAACTCTTTGAAAAGGAAATTAAGAAGACAATTCTAGTAGGAGGATAAACAACATAGAAATAGAGATAAATAGAATGACAAGTAAATATAAGAGCCATGATGAAAACATAAGAAGGCCAAAATATACAGAGTGATGGGGGCATATTTTATTGAAGATTTAAGGGTAGGTGACCATAGGAATGGGAGCTGTCTATAATAAATAAAGAGTCACTAAGGGCAAGAATCAGAGGGGCTCAGAAAAAAGGGCAGGGTGAGTGTGACTAGAGTGTGTGAGACAGTCGAGGATTTATGAGCATTGAAGAGGAAAGGCTAGGCATTCCATGCAAAGCCTCACAGGTAAGAAATTTGTCTTTTATTCTAGTTGCAATTGAATATAAAATAGTGTAAAACAGAGGACTTTGTAATTACATATTTGATTCTGTGGTTTCTAAAGATGTATATTAGATGTCTGACTATTTAATATTTATAATTTTGCCTTCTTATAAATGAGAATGTTAACAAAAGGAGTATTATCAGAACAAATAATAATTTAAAACCTAATTTATTTTTTGTTATCTTATGGAAATTGAAATAGAGTTGTAATAATTTGGGTAGAAATAAGGAGCTCTCTTACTTTACATATTTACCACTCTGCTACTACATCAGCCATTTATTCAGATCATCCAAGTAAGAGATTAGGGTCAACTCTTAATGAAATTAGAGTCATCTACAGCACAACCAGAGCTTAAATGCTGTAAATACTGTCATTGGAAATAGTTTTCTAAAAGAATATTCAGAGGGCTAAGAAGGGTTATTTGCTATCTTTTTTCCTCTTTAATCTTCATAAAACTGTAATAACTATAGAATAGCACTAAACTTATAAGAAATAGAAAAAAGTATTGGATTTAACAAGGTAAATGTCTCCCATAGTCCCTAAAACCTTGTAAAGGTTTCCTTATTTTTCACTTTGGGGTGTGTGTGTGGGGTGTGGGGGAGGGCTGCATTAGGGTACAGAATTGTCCAGTACTGGATTCTTATCACACTAGAGAATTTCTCTCCTTTTTTTTTTTTTTTTTTTTTTTTTTGGGTGTCACCTTCTTTTGCTTGGGACTGACACTCTTTGCAAAGCATGTTATGATACACGATGTGTGTGTTGCTATATAAAAATAAATGGCTTTGCATCATAGGCACTTTTCCTTTTGAAGTATTTTTATGGAACTTCCAAGATGTTCTAACGAATAGCAGATGAGGTATGTCTCACAACAAATATGTTAGGGTATATTCTCTCCTTGAACTGAATATGTAATGCCTATTAATGTGAATTAATGTTTACAATTTAAACTTTTAAAATATATCAGTTACTGTAAAATAATATGCAACAAAAATGAGCATCTTATGAGGAAAGTATTTGGGGTAATATAAGAGATAAGAAATGGGAATGGATACATAGTAATTTCATGCCAAAATATTTCTAATAGTTTTTCTTGAGCAAAGCTCTCCTTTAAAACTATTTAAAGATCAAAGTAAGGATTTGTATGTGTGCGTATGTTTGTATGTGTGTGCATGTATGGCTGTTCTAAAAAGCTGAAGTTATACCTGAATTATTTTCTTTAAAGAACAGCAGAAGCCACATTAATAATTTATTATTCTTTCCAATTTATCACAAATATACTAGTCATATAAATAGCTTTGAACAGATTTGGGACTTAACAGATGTTCTCGTCCACTTTAACGTCTTAGAAAGATGTAAGTAAATTTTTTTTTTTTTTCACTAACATTATCTGATGTACTTTTCATGTCATAGATTCTTACTTGGGTGTGGAAGTGCCTGCTTGGACCAATTTATTTTCTCTACTGGCTTATCATATTATCTCAAATTCTCTTTATTAAAATCCCTTTTTAAAAATCAAAGCATTGTGCTTCTAGAAAGATCCTTAAAGCAGGATTAATGTAAAATCTAAAGTCATTATTTTGTCTCATACTACATTGCATATGAAAATAAGAAACAGAAATTAAAAATCTTCACACCTACCCCCTAGGCAGTGGAACTAATAAAAATTGTCTTGTGATATGAGAAGAAAGGTTAGATCATGAAGGAGAAAGCAGGGAAAGGAAAGAAGTAAATGTGTGAGGAGGTGTAGGTCCAGGTGAGACACCGCAATCACATTCTTAGGCAACAAAAACTAACCTTTTTGTTTTTGTATTTTCACTTTGGGCGAAGCATCATTACTCTGCGTATGTGTCGCATTTGGTATATCTGAGGATATGTGGGTGAGAATATAAGGGTGGTGCCAAACTTTCCCCATCCTGTATCACTCTGCCTTTTCCATCTGAAGAAATGAAGTTTAGCCATGCAAATATTTGTTGTTTGTTTGTTTGTTTGTTTACCCTCAAATAGAAGTTAATGAATCGTTGAAACTGAAAATGGAAAAGGGGCCCCAGCTGTCTTCCAAATGGGATTTCTGGACCCCTGAGCATATGTGAAAGTCTCTCAAGAGCAAAGATTATTTTAGAATAGGGCTTTTTCGTCTCAGGCCTATTGACATTTGGGGCTATGTTATTGTTTGCTATAGGGTGAAGGGGTTCAGAATAGTTCTCCCCAAGATGTACCACTTTGGCATGTGGATTATTTTGAGCTGAAGGCAATTGAGAACTTGTAGGCTCAGGAGAAACTTCTTTCTGCCCTTTCCTTAACTATTTAGAAGAATCTAAATTGGGGATCTTACCCATAATAAGAGTTATAACTTTTATAACAAATAAATTTTTAGACCTTTTTATATGGCAGGGCAAACATCTAATTGCTGAACGTATGCTCTTCGTACTGTCCTGCAAACTACCTCTGAAATCTCCAGCTCTTACCTCATTTCTTAGTTCAGAATGTCATGTATACCTCATTTTACCTTTCTGTCCCTGACCCTCTCCTGTGTAGGGTGTCTGACTCTCTTTTGTATATGAGGGTTTCCATATTTATGTATGTAATTCAATTTTGTGATTTTTCATTGTTAATGAGTCTCATGTCAATTTAATTATTAGACCTGCTAAAAGAACATTGATCCTTATGGGGTCTGCTGATCTCCAAGTTTGAGCTACTGGTTCCTGCATAACTGTGGATTTAATGATAAATCATACCTGTGTTTGCTGTCAGGGAGCTTTCAGTCTAGTTAGTAAATCCAAAAGCTTGAAACCAGATCTTGATTACGGGTTGTAAGAATTATGACAAACTAGCTTTTAAAAAATCACAGGACGAAGAAATTACTTTTATAAGAAAGAAAAGAAGAATTGGGCAGGAAAAAACGCATTGTAGAGTGGGCTGAATTTAAACTGGATTTAGAGGTGAATGGGGGTAGTTTGTAATGAAAGACAGAAAAAAGGATAAGAACCACACCAAGCAATAGCATGAACAACTAAATGATAAGAGGAAATTACCATCATATACTTGAAAGAGGAGCTAAGTTAAGAAAAATGTTATTAAAATATATATTAAAATGATAATACTATAGGCACACAGTTATAATTGGCCAAATAATTGGCCAAAAAATAGTGCCTATTGCGTAGTTGAGAATAATTTTACATCTTCTTATTTTCCATTTATTAAAAAGAAAATCATATGTTTTTATTAATAATCTTTGGGTCAGGCCATATTAGAAAGCCTTATTAAATATCAGATTTAATTTGTCTATGAATACAGAAACATTCATGTGGCATATATAATTTAATACACTTAAGAATAAAGCAGTTTATCATTAGTACCTCAAGTTATCTCCTGTCCTCCAAATGTCTGTTTCATACTTGTTAGCCTAAAGAACATTGAGATAAATTTTTATTCCTTTAAGAAAATAAACAGATAATGAGATTATTATGAATTTATTAATTTTTAGGAGATCATAATGAATTTGTCTTAAGGGTTTAATTTTTTTAATAATATATAAAAATTTTTAGAGATTGTTCAGTCTTTCACTTGCTGTTTAGCATGTAGTTGCCTGCCACAGTAGTTCATAAATAAAATATTTCAATAAACTCTTCATAAAAGGGTATTTCTGCATTAATATGTGAGCTCAGGATGGAGCTTTGTTTTAATACTCATTCATTGTTGAAAAGGCACTGACTCATAATGCATTTCTTTGACACATAGTAGTAGATAGAACTCTTTTATCTTGGGTATGTTAGTAACTAGTGAGCTCTCCCTTTCAAAATAATCCCGGGAGAAAGACAAAACATGCGAGAGATCTTATATAATGTGTAAGTGGGCTCTGAAAAAAAGAAAAAAAAAAATATATATATTTTGCTGATATTACTGCTTACTAATTTGGGAGCTTTTTCAGATTAACTGTTAAAAAAACACATAAATAATTCAGTTTTTATGATCTTCGTTGTGTCCATCAAGATGAGACAAGTTCTTTATTATTATGCATGCATATATACAAGATCATATATTTATATTTCTACACCATAAGCGAGCTTTAGATACTTCAGAAATTCAAAGAGGGAATATTAAGCCCAAGATTAAAGTATTAAAATCTAATAAAATGAATCTGTTCACATTTTATATATGCATAGAATATTTTGAATACTTAAAGCCTAAGTACATTAATCTGACCAGGGTGGGTTACTGTATCAGTTTATATTTTTGAATATTGAATATTGAATTCGGTTGAGAAATAGAGCTGTATTAGTGAAATAAAATATCGTTATCTCAAATAAAGGAGATTGGTAATCACATGGCACTATATGTTTATGATCATTATGACCTCCATTACATGAAGTTGCTAGATGACAAATGGCATGTATCTATGATCTCCTTTATTTACTTATTCAATCTTTTAAATATAAATAGATAGCCCAAATGTGCAGATTAATGTTTGTGTGTCTTTTTATTAAACTCTAGACTCCTAAAGGACACAGACCATGGCTTTAACCTTCATACTAAGAGTCTTTTTAGAATGCTTGTGACATAATAAGTACTAGATAAAAGAGTTGCTCTAAATAATTTATATCAGAGAATAAAGAGTAAAATGCAGTATTGGAATAAGATACTACAGCAGTTCCCCTTATCGGCGGTTTTTCTTTCCATGGTATCAGTTACCAGTGGTCAACTATGGTCCGAAAATAATAAATGAAAAATTTTAACCAATAAACAATGAATAAATTTTTAATTGTGCATTGTTTTGAGTATCTCCTTTCATCTCATAGTCATTGTATCATCTCACATCATCACAAGAAAAAGAAGGCTGAGAACAGCACAATAAGATATTTTGAGAGACAACACTCACATAACTTTTATTATACAGTATGTTGTTATAATTGTTCTATTTTATTATCAGTTATTATTGTTAATCTCTTTTCCTAATTTATAAGTTAAACTTTTTCATGAGTATGTATATATAGGAAAAAAACATAGTATATTTAGGGTTTTGTACTACCTACGGTTTTAGGCCATCCACCAAGGATCTTGGGATATATCCCCTTCATATTAAGAAGGGGAAATACTGTACACTTTCTAAATACACAATTTACCAAATAGATATATACATCTTAAGTTGAGTATACTTAAAATATGTGTATAAAATTATAAGGGATAATGACACATAAAATAGGTATAGCAGGGAATGATCAACTCATAATAATTGATCAACCATAATTTTAAAAGTATGAGCATATGTGTTTTGAAATACATAGTTCTCATATCAAATCTAAAAATCAGTTGTAGAACTTAATATCCCATAATTAACACAAATGCTTTAAAAGTCTTGGAATAATTATATATTTCATCAAATTCTACACTCCAGTGAGGTCTCAAAACATATCAAAAATCCAAAATCAAATACTCTGATCTAAATGCAACTAAATTTAAAGGTATTCACAGAGATTTATCTAAAATATAGTGGACAAAATATTTGGAGACATAGTGGAGATAAATTTACTAGAAATAAGAGTGAAAGATCTTAAGTTGAAAGAGTACATAGTGTGCTAAAGAGGAGATTTAAAAAACTTAGATCTAGATATGGTATTTTTAAATATGCAAGAAAAGAGTAAAATAATTTTAAAATAAAATTTCTCCAAAAATATATACTATCATTTATAAAGGAACAAGGATAAGATTTTTTTTAGCTTACCAGTGGATATAAGAAGATAATGGATCAATATTTTTTTCAAATATTAAATAGTACTTAGAATTTAGAATTTTTTCTAGCTAGACAATCAAATCCAATAGTTTTTAAAAAGAAAATTTTACAACCATATTGTTTTTATTCTATATATACAAAAAAGAAATTTATAGATTTAATTCTCACATTAACAAAAGAAAAATACTACATGATTGTTTAAATAAATGAAAGAAACATAAAATAGGACAAAGGAAAGTAGTTTTAGGCTTTCAAGGTTGAAAAATGTGGGAAGATAAATATATGGCAGGAAACTAATGGAGTAAGTGTGTGTTTGTAGATTCTTCTGGTGCCACCTCTGTTAAAGAAGAATTTATGTCCTGCATTTAGGTTGAAAAAGGGTAGAGAGCTTTTCCTATATTTGCTACTTCTTAATTGCCTTGAACTCAAAATAATTTTTATATTAGGGGCATATTTTGAGGTAACTGTGATTTTCTTCAATTCTTTAATACCTTTCCTGTCTTTATGCAGATTCAAATTTCTGACATTTCATTTCCCTCTCCCTCAAGAACTTTTAACATTTTTTGAAGGACAGGTTTGCTAATGGTGAATTTCCTCGATTCCTCTTTGTCTAAGAAACTCTTTATTTCTCCTTTACATTTGAAAGATAATTTTGCCGGATATAGAATTCTAGTTTGGTGAATTCTAGTTTGATGAATTCTTATTTCAACACTAAACACTCCACTCTCCTTCCATGTTTTTTGATCGGAACTTCAACATAATTATTATCCTTGTTACCCCATAGGTAAGAGGCCCTGACACCCAGCTTTTTTTATAATTTTCTCATAGTCTTGGGTTTTCTGCAGTTTGAATATGATATACTTCATTTTTTAAATTTGTTTTTGTTTTGTGTTTGTTTGGGGGTGATATTTATTTTGCTTGGCAGTCTCTGAGCTTTCTGGATATGTGGTTTGGCATCTATCATTAGTCTCAGAATACACTCAGTTATTATTACTTCAAATATTTCTTCTGTTCTCACTTTATTCTTTTCCTAGTATTGCAAAGCTACATGTTCGAACTTCTGAAATTGTCCCATTGTTTTTAGATGTTTATTTTCTTTTTCTGTCAGCCTATCTTCAGGCTCACTAATTTTTCCCTCTACATGTTAAGTCTCATAATAAGCCCATCATGGCAGTCTTCGTTTCTCTTTCAGTGTTTTTGATTTCACGCATTTACTTTTAATTCTTAAAGTTTCCATCTTTCTATTTACATTGCCATGTGTTTCTGCATGCTGTCTACTTTTACCATTAGCATTTTGTGGATGACAAAGGGGTTCTGTAATAAATCTAACTGAAAGTAAACTCACAGGGTGCTCTGATCATAAATTCCTAATTGGGCAGGTCATGGATAGTGGTGTCACACCCCAGGCATAACATTTCTTTAGTAATAGGTTTATCTTTGCCTTAAGCAAGCCCATTCCATTGTATTTGTGCATCTAGGTTAACACGTCTTCAAAATGCCTCTTTTTTGACCCCTTGGAAGGATAACCACCCTCAGGATAGCACATAATCTTTTTAACTATGCTGTAATTCAGTCCCTACGTTGCTTTCTCCCACCTTCATGTAATCTTTATGTTTTTTCTTTAGTTCCGAATGCATTTTAAAAAACCTGAAAAACTGTCATTCTCAGAAGTATTTAAGGCTTTCCTTCCTAGTATTGTCAATTTGGTTCAAATAAACACATAAAACTTCTCTGCAGTTTTGGACTTTTTTTTTTTTATTTATTTATGTCAACAGCGTTAACTGTTTTAAATTCTGTCCGATCATCACAACATTTTTATTATACCTTTCTGGTTTTGTTAATTGCTTTTTCTCTTTGGACTTTTATTTTTTGACTTTTGTCATGCTCTATGATATTGGGTAAAAGTCAGACATGTTGTATTAGGTAATAGGACCTGAGGTAAATAGATCCTTAGTGTGAGGATTTATGTTATAATTTGACTATAAATTGTAATGCTTAACATTTGTTGTAAATATAGGCACCGGAGGCTTCGAATTCTAGCATCCTTGCCTTTGTCTCCCCTTCTAACTTCGGGCTTCCCTTAGTACATCTTAGGAAAATGCTGTGTCTTGTCACTTTTAGCCAAAACCCATAATTAGCATCCTGGAGTTCTGTTGGTATAGTGGTAAGATGCGAGAAACAAGGAGCATTCTATAATTTTTTTAAAAACATAAATCTCAGACATTAGTGGGACTGTATCTCAGAGGTACTTTTTCACAAGCATTTTGCTAACACTGTAGCTTTTTCTCCCTGCTCTCTATTGCTATACCTGATTCCACCATTTTAAATGTTTCCTGGATGTTTATACCCCTTATTACTATGCCCCCCACCCCCTTAGATAAAACAGGAAACATGCAGGGGGGTGGAATGGAAGGGAGCTCTTCCATTCTGCAAAATGTTTTCTTCTGTAGAGTAGGTCTTTGTTATGGAAAATGTTCTGGGTGTATTTCACAACGATTGGGCACTGAGGGGAGCTGAAGTCCTATTTTCTTGTTCATACTCTCCTGGAGTGGAGCTTAATTAAAGTTGAACTGGAGGCAGGAAGAGTAGAAGTGGATCACTGGTCAAATGCCAAAGACTCACGGCGTTCTTACCATGCTTTAGTAAATTTTCTTAAACTATTCTTCATTTGCTGCATGCATAAATCAGAGTCTTTGAATGATTTTTAAATTTCACCAGTTTTGCTATAAAGTGGTTTGAGAGTTCCTCATGCTTCAGTTCTAAAAGCAGAACTTCTAAAATTATTTTTATATCATTCGTATTGAGTAGAATAAGTATACATTACTATAGGTGGAAGACTGGTGAAAGTATGAAATAGAGAGATGAGCACTGTCTTTGAAGGCGCACACAGTTGGATTTGACACACTACTCTTCTGTCTGCCACCTAAGCAGCCCAAAGCCAATTACGTATTAGGCCCAACTTTGCAAAACTGGCACAGAGACTTTTAAAGATTTTATCTAATAGTCCCATTTTAAAATGCTTGTATTATTGGTATTTAACAATCTCTATTTTTCATTGAAATGTTTCAAAGTTTTTAGTTAAAACAATTAATGTTAAAAACAAAATAAAACAAAGCACTGCCCTGCACCATGTTTACCTACTTACAAATGCACTGGCATACAGTCTTCAAAATGAGGAATTGCTTATGTGATGAGAGTAACCATGGAGTCTGTTGTTATAAATGAAGTGACTTTTGGACCCCATCCAAGGGCTCTGGCTGGTTGCCAGTAGAAGCCAACCATATTTCAGTTGTTTAACATGGACTCATCCTCCAGATTTCAACTTTAGAACACTTTCCTTAGAAAGCTCCCATTTCCTATCTAAGACTGAATTAGTTCCTTAGTGGGTGGCTTTAGTAGCACTATCTACTCTATCATAGCATAGAGTTTATGTGCCTTTTTCATAGCATTTATGTGCCTTTTGTTTGTCATCTCTACTAGATCATTAGGAACAGAGACTGCAAGTTATAGCAAGTTGCCTGACATATGAAAGATGCTCAGGGTGGTTAGGATTAGGATTAGGGTTAGGGTTAGGGTTAGGGTTAGGTTTTGTATTTTCATTTCACTTCATACAGCAACTATGTGTGGTACATTTTACTCACCAATGATTACAGAAGCTAAGGCATTTGCCCCAAATTACTCAACCAGTTGGTAGTAGGAGAAGGCTCTGAAAACAGACCTGATGCTTCTAAATAGAGGAGCTTGCCTCCTGTTCAGGCACGAATCTGTCCCCCACTCTCTTAATAAAATGACCCTATATATGCATTGAAATGGTGGCCCCTAGGATTCTAGTTTGCAAGAGTTTTTACTCCATTTCTTTTTCATTGAGGTTTAGTTGATTTTTAATTGCATGTTTTCTCTATGCAAACTAGCTGATATATTTTTGTTTTATGGAGTTTTGGGCATGTAGGTGCCTAGGATTGAGGTCATCATATTCCTAAATCCATGCCTAATTATCATCATTGATTCACACAATGTTATCCTTTATTTATGTATTCCCTTTAATACCTCAATTTATTTTTCTCTTCCTTCCCCATAAGCAATCATCTTAATATATTTGGTATATTTGCATTATTATAAATTTATAATTTGGTTTATGTTAATATGTTGTATATAAGTAGTATGTTCTACATTATAGGTATCATATATTGCTTACTTTTTTCACTCATCAAAATGAGTTTAGTTCTATCCATTTAGTTTATATATATCAATTCTTTTCTCACTGTTGCATAGAAATCCATGATATGATTCTACCATTTTTTATGGTTTAATCCCTTCTTTTACTCTTATATTTCACCATTGCTTATATCAATGGTGACACAAGCCTCTGATTTTCTTTTATAGCCAATAATACTGAAATTAACATCATCGAACTATCACTTAAGGATATGTTCCCAGAGGCAGAACTTTTAGATCATAGGTGTGCACTTACTAAATTTAACTAAGTGGTAGTCAGGTTTCTGTAACATTTTACAATCCCAAGTATAGAATAATTACAATATATTCTGCTATTTGTAAAATGAAAGAGAGGTAAATTTGTCCACAGAAACTCAAATACTATGGGCAGATGTTGCAAAAGCCCAGCTACACAGAGAAGGGGAATAATGCTTAATTAGACCCTGGTTCTTCTGCTCCTTGAGAGAAGCATCCATCCCATTGATCTCCTTAGCCTTCTTCTGAGGGGTTTTTCCATATTCATTATCCTACTGAGAAAATATCTGATTAAGGCAATGTTTGGCAGCCCATTTTTATTCCTTATAGTGGACTTTTTAAAATCATTAACTCACAAATTTTTATGCTTAGAGTTATGGATTTTTTCGTAATACAAATCTCTTGTAAACTTAGTTGGCTTCTTTGTATTTGTTTCCTGTGAGTTCCATGTGCAAACATCCATGTCTGCAGTTCTTAATCCAGACATTCTTCTTAGATTTGTTACATTTCTTTGTTTCCTTGCCTTCAGGCTTCTGTTCTCTCCCCACCAAATCATGGGTAACTTGGCTCATTTATGGAGGAATGCAGCTACACTACTACTCTGCTTTTCCTGAGCTGTTTTGTTTAATTGGGAGGATCTACTGAATACTAACGGTTCAAAGGGTTTTATCAATAGCTGTACAAGCCATACTTTATATCTAATCTTTGATTAGAGACCAATTTTAATTTTTTTAATCTCACAAATTATTTTGGTTTACCTTTTATTGTTTGGGGTAAAGAAACAATTGTCTTTCTAACCCCAAAGTTTCCAAAATTCATGAATTATACTTTCTTTTTTGTTTGCTTCAAAACAGCTAGTTCTTTTCTGAGCTCAGTTTCTAATAATACAGTTTTCCCTTGAACAATGTGGGCTTGAACTTCATGAGTCCATTTATATACACATTTTTTTTCAATTCGCCCACACAATTCAAACCTGCCTTGTTCAAGGGTCAACTGTACTTGCAACATGCAGACTACAGTAAACATCACGTAAGTCCAACATTCTGTTTTGCAGCCTTTCCTTCAATATATAATTTCATTAAGGTGGCAATTTTACCAGGTATTTCACCATTATAGAAATTTTGTCAGCATCCTTTCAGATTCTGATAACAGTGTCCTTTCCTCCTCCTGTTCCCTAAGCTAGTTCCACATATCTTAGTATTTGCATTAGAGTGGTACCCTGGTTCTAATGTCAATTTCTATACCAATCAGAATGGCCTTGGTTATGCTCAAGTAAAAAGTCATCATCAATGACAGTGGCTAAAAAAACAACAGATATATGTTTATTGAGTATGTTACATATCCATGGTTAATCTGCTAGAAACCATTCTGTTTCCTTATTCCACGTCTCAGATGGAAAGATCAGTCACTGCTTGGAATATTGCTAATGGTGGCAGCAGAAAGAAAAAATCTAAGGTCTCGAGCCAGCAATTTAATGTCTGGTCTGAAGTGACACTTCCCATCTGCCCACAATGTATTGGCTAGAATGAGTTTTATGGCCCCACCTAAACAGAGGACCCCAAAGTGAAATTAATCCAGGCATTCAAAATGTGGAGAATTTTGATGAAATAACTGGTGAACGGTTGCAAAGTAGGGTCTATCTCATGAGCGTAAAGATGGTTTAGCTGTTCAAAATATTTAGTAGGGTATCAATCAGGTTTCTGTATAGAACACAAGCTGCTCTGCATGCTAAATGTAAAACGTTTTAATACTGGAAATTGGAAGTTTGCACAGTTAATAGAAGGGCTGATAGAACAAAGGTTAGAGAAAGCTTCACAAAAAATTAGCCAAAACTATTGAATCAGGTGGTTTTTAAGAACTTACTGATGACCTCCTGTTTAAACTGAAGAACCATTGAGAAGCTCTTCTAGTTTAACTCAAGATGCATTAACAAAATAATTCTCAAGAATCTCACCTGGAAGCTACTTCAAACACCACATCTGAGCATGTGTCTGTCTGCAAATACTTACTCAGAATAATGGTCTCTCCTCTTATACCTTTCAAATCTCTTATGAGGTCCTTTCACTGTCAGTTTATAATCTAGAACAAGTTAGATGAAGAGGATTATGAGAAATGATAGTTTATATCTCTCTATTGTGAGGCAAAAGGGATTTTAAGAGATGATTGTGATGCTTAGTTGACAACGAGCAATTCAGCTTGTAAATAAATCTAAATGATCATATTATTTGATACAGAAAAAGCATTTGATAAATAACATTCATTCATAATGTAAAAAAAAGCCTCAGGCAAGAAGGAAAGATACCTCATAGATAAAGTCTATTTATTAGAATTTTTAGCAGACATCATTCTGCATGGTGAAAAGGTGGAAGCATTTACTTTAAACAAGAAACAAGACTGGGTTACCTATTATCAAAATAACAATTTGACATTTGCCCTAAGGGCCTTAAACATAAATGTCATCATGGACCAGTGATCCAATCTAAATACCTGTGAATTTCAGAAGTTGTTAGCCTACTTAATATTTTCACTTGGATGGTTAATGGCCATCTGGCATTTAACACGTGAAAGTTAAACATTTCTTTCTAACCCTGTTTCTCTCTCTGCTCTGGTTCTCTATTGCTTTATAACAAGCCATGCTAATACTTAAAAGCTTAAAATAACACTTAGTTATAATTTCCTATGATGATTATTATTATTGTTATTATTATTTCATGTCTTTGTGAATCGGCTAGGCTCAGCTATGTGTTTTCATACATGAACTCTTGTGGGTTTCAGTCACATGGTGTCTGGGGAGGAGACATTTGAAGGTTTCTTCATTCATATGTCTGGCACCTGAGTTGAAATAGTTGGCACATCTATGGTTTCCTTGGCTTCTCTATTTCCTTATGTCCTCTCAATATGATTTTTTCATATTAGAAAGGTCTCTTGTATGATGACTGGATTCCCAGAATAAGTGTTCCAAGAGGCTTATGTGGAAGCTGCAGGGCTTCTTAATACCTAACTTTAGAATTCCCAGACACCACTTCCATCATACTTTAATATTCAATCAAGTATCAAAGACTTGCCCAAACTCAAGAAAAGGAGACTTACATTTCACCTCTCAGGGGGAATAAAAACAAAGTATTCGTGCCATATTGCATCTATTTCACCCACAGTCTTTTCCATTTTAATATGTGGCAACTCCAAATAAGTCTATATATACTTTATCATTTTCCTCATACACTTTACTTTGAATCCACCAAATAGAACTTTTGCGTCTACCTTTGAAATAGATCCACTGTGACCATTGTCAGCTCTTCTACTACTGTACCATGGTCCAAGCCATCATCATATTTTGCCTACATTATAGTAGTCTAAATGTGGATTGTCGTTATGTAGTCTATTGTTCACCCAACAGAAATTTGAAATTTAATTATGTCTAGCACCCAAACAACTTCGGTGACTTACCATCTTACTCAGAGAAAATCCATCTTATAACTAGCTATAAGATCCTAAATTATCTAGCTACTTGTTAGTTTTCTAAACATATTTTTCCACTGTTTCCTTTGCTTACATGACTTTACTCACACATGACTCTGCATTTCCTAAAACACGCCAATCCATTTTCAACTTAGATACTTTCATTTGCTGTTGTCTCTGCCCTAGTCTTGTCCCGGATGTCTTTTCACTTTTCAAGTCTTTATCTTTTCTTTTATTGTACTTCAGTTTTCTTATTGCCTGGAGCAAAGCCTAGCACATATTGAACATTGTATATGTATATATTAAAGAGTCCTTACTCTGAATAAAAACATTCATATTCAATATTTTTAAATACGATTAGTTGACTTATTTATTTCAAAGATATGCTTGCTGAGTGACACTGATAAAGATTGTTCTTTCTCATTTTGAACTTCTTATCTTGTATTTTAATATTTTACTAAAGCACACTCGTTATTATTTTTGAAACAATTATTTTGAAATGTTTTTAAATTCTCAAGTGATCAGTTTTAAATGTACTTAAAATAATATATAGTTTTTGTGCATTACTATCAGAGAATTTGAACTTTATAAATACATCCTTTTGAATCATATGTTAATATATATTTACTAGGTACTGATGTTTTATGAACACTTGAACAGTTTTATTTTTTAAATATATAACTCAATATAGAATATAAATATCACTTTAGGTATAGTAGTAAAGTTATGGCCATCTTAATGTTACACGATTAGATAAATCTCATAATTGTAAGTTAGCTGAATTTATTGCAATTATAATTGACAATTTATTCTAAAGTTCTAAAAATATCGATTTGTATAATCATTAACCATCTTATCCATAAATGAGTAATTAGTTTGAATGTACTTTGTTCAGTATAACAATAAAAATAGTAAATTCCACTTTGTACTATATTAATATCATATTCATATTTCATTTGTCTCAAGATAATTTTTTCTTAACATATTCATAAAGTGAGAGAAAACATTTTTTAATGTGTATTATTTTTCCAAATATAATTAATATATTTAATGTACAATCTTTATAAACTGCAGAAATGAGCAAAAAGAAAGTCATCCATTATCACAGGACATATTAATGTAAAGTATTAATTTTCAGCATATTTTCGCTAGGATTATGTGTTCATATGTGTCTGTATAGATGCATAATTAAAGGATATGTATTTGATAGTTTCTAGTATGTATTTTCATGAATTTTATAACATTTTTAGTAGATAAAATATGTAGTGAGGAATGCATAATATTGTGTAATATTATTGGGTTCTCTTATTTTATAGTAATTTATTCAGTTCTTCGTCCAATATTGGACATTCTTCTTGGTCCCAGAGTTTTGCTACCATATTAAATAATGCTGCAATACACATTCTTATGAATAATTCATTGCGTATATCTCTGATTATTTCTTTAGGATATATTCCTAAAATGGAATAATTGGGTCAAAGAGTATGAGCATTTTAATGATTTCGATAAATGTTGCCAAATTGTCCTCCCGAAAGTTTCCATACATTTGTATTCCCACAAGCAGCATATTAGAATACCATTTGCATTTCTTTAATTATAATTCATGTTGAGTATTTTAATGTGTTCATTAACTATTTGCAGTTTTTGAGGTTGCTTGCATGGGTGGAGTTACACAAACTTAATTTATTAATTTTTATTTTTCTTATATATTGTGTTAAAAATTCTATGAGTGATATATATAGCAAACTATTTTCCAATTTGCCATTTTTACAGTTAATTATTCATATTTTTAAGATACACATATTTAGTAACATATATATGCTCAAACATTTCTCATTTTTTCTTTTTTTCTTTTAACTTTCTATGGTTAATAAGTATTTCCATATCATGATTACATATCTGTGTTTTCTTTTTGTTAATTTCCATTTTATGGTTTTAATTTCACCAAGTTAACATATTTTAATTTTCTATATAACCTACTATTTATGCTTTCTGATATAACTCTTCTTTCAAAGATGCATTTATTTTATTGATGGAATTTATGGAGATATTAAGGCTTATGTTATGGATCCTTACCAGAATATGGTATCTTCTCACATTTATGATTGTGTCTCTGTCAGAGAATAAACAAGAGAGGAACAAAATAAGATATAGTTTTATAGATTCAAAGATATGACCTCAGTTATTCAACAACTATTTCTAAACTGTCAGTCTCCATTTTTGTTCAAGAAACTACTCATTAGAAGTCAGACTGAATGTTGTTACCATTTTTGAAGTATTACCATTTTTCAAAAGATTACTGATTTTTTGTGGCAGATAAAATTGAGTCTTACAAATAAGTGAGCATGGTAAACATCTCCACATTAGAAGACTCAATAATTTGCGTGCAGAATGCTGTGATTTTACTCTATTATCAGTATTTCCTATAACGTTAATGTTTCAATGTCTAAATGAATCACACTACATTTTGTCCTCCTCTGCAACTATGTATCAACCAACTTAATTTCAACCTTTTTTCTTTACATCTTACAGAAAATTCTTTAAGCATGATTATTGTTTAGCAATGGGTTTAATCTATTATTGATTAATAAAACAACTGAGAGATTAATGTGGGAGAAACAATCACAATGAACTGTCCTTATTTTATGTTAAATTTGAAAAGTATTTTGACAGCATAACCTATGAAAGCTTCCATACTTTCGATCCATCATTTTCATTGTTTTACTATGGTCTATGCATTTCTAGCATTAGCAACAAAGTCCCATATATTAATGTTATTTTTTTCAAAAGGCACCTGTGTATTTACATCTTTATAGTAGGTCCCTAATAATCTGTCCATGCCAGTGAGATAAAAATTAAGCAGAATTTATCTAAACTGCATCTTGCTCCATCCCTTATAATTTTTCTGATACCTTGATATTAACAGTACATTCGCTGTCTGTTCATCATTCTGCTTTCTAATTTTCAGTCATTTGATTCTTAACAGTGAAATTGTAATATGTTTATCTGGGATGACTCTGAATTTCATCTTGAATCTCTTTATGCCAGAATGCTAGAAACACATTCTTATTAGTGTCTCTAATAAGAAATACAGGTAAAATCACAACATATTCAGGGCCTGACTCTTACTGAAGATTTAATTTATTAGATGGTTTATTAGTTCTTTGCTGAGCACAGACACTTGAGATAATTACCTATCGAGGGTTAAATTTTCATAAATTAGTGAAGGGATGAAGCAAAGTATGTGATCTTGGCTCTGTCAGACATCCTTTGCATATAATTTTTATAGGGCAGAGAATGATATGAAGAAGAAAGAGAGTGAAACTCCATGAGATTACGCTTTCTTCATTTTTAAAAAGAAGAAATTGAATTAATGATTCTGGGATAATTTCTGTTTAGCCTCTTTATGAGTATATAACAGAGTTGGTGATAAACATCCCTTTACTTCAAAGATAGTTTTTCTATATCTCTCCTCTATTAAGACTGGATGTGGTGGTTTTTAATTCAGGTGAAACTTTCCCTGTAACCTAAAGCTTGAGATTCTTTTACTTTATGAAATAATAATAATAATAATTTAAGATGTATTTTATTTAGAACAGATTTAAGATATGAGGTATGATGGCTCATGTTATACTGCATAATTCCAAAGAGAAGAATGATCTTTCTCCTACATTGATAAAGCAATCCATGTTGTAAGTGTCCAAATTTGTCTAAGCATCTGGTATATCACAAACTTTCAGATCAACTTTGAACATTTTCCCACGTATACAATTACTTTGTGTTAAATCACCATGCTAAAAAGCAGGCTTAGGGTGCGCCCTCTTTTTCTATAGATCTTCAAAATGTCATCAAGGCTTCTCTTATTCATCAAGATGCATAATTTGGCAGGTAGCTCACTAATTGGTCTTTCTAGAGATTATTTGAAGCTGCTAGCTAATAGTGCTATTTCATTCTCCAATGTAATGAGAATGTAACAGCATTCTCAATTAACTGCCAACTTTCAGATAACTCTGTGGACTCTGAAGCTGACATCTATCTAAGGCAATCTGGACATAAACATCTAATATTATATGGAAATAATACTCAAAAGTTTATCATTGTTTATTTTTTAATAACTAGCAGAGATAAAAAAATTATACTTGCCTCATAGGCACATTATGAAAAAAGATTAACTGTAGAAAGGCACATAGATCTCAGAAGTTAATTAAATTTGGGTTTGTGAAATTATTTTAATGTCTGGATACCACTATCTTCCATAGTTTTCAGAGTTCACACTTTTATTAATAAATGTAAACTTGTCTGAATCAAGTACTCTATTTCGTAGATTTGAAGGGTCTATGAGACTTTATAAAATCTGCACGTGCCACAAAAAAAAAGATATCTTTATGATGATTATGTCAAGATCTATTTTTTTGTGTGTGAAACATTGTGTGGAGCTAGCTCTAGCTTTGTAAACTATTAAAAGTCATCATCTTAGGATATTAATTCTCAGTTTTATTGGTCTGATTTCCTCTTTAGAGAAAAGAAGAGCTATGGAAATAAGCATTTCACCTTTCTAAATGATGTATATTACTAATTTAACATAAATCACTTGTTAAAGCTTAATCCCATGAGGAATAAAGACAAAATGTACAGCAAAGAAGCCAATTGTTAAAGCTGAAAATAAACCTAGAAAAGATTTTTTCACCCTTTCATTTTAAAAACTAAGCCATCAAACTAATTGTACCCCATTTGACCTAGGGGTTATTTAGAAACGTATTATCAAATTTCTAAATATTTATCAAATAATTTGTAATTAAATGTTTATTATTGATTTTTAATTAAATCTTGCGTCAGAGGTCATAACCTAATAATTTCATTTTTTTTGAAAATGTTTGATACATACTTTATGACAGTGTGAGTCAGGTTTTTAAATGTGCTATGTACAGTTTTAAAAATTTCAGCTGTTACTAGGTACAGTCATTTAATCCTCCTGCCAATCCAGTGAGGAAGTTATTATTATAATTATACTATTGTTCCCATTTTACAGGAGAGACAATTGAGACAGAGGGGTTAATTTGCCCAAATTCGCATAGCTTGTGAGCAGCGAATATACTTGAGAATTACAGAGTATGTCCTCTTAAACCTAAGCTATGTTGTTATATTTGTTGTATAATAGTGGTACAAATATCACATTAAAAAATGAAGTATAAATAAAATTAAACATCTAGGTTAAGTAATAGGAAGACTTAGTGGTGAAATATTTAATCATGTGAAATAATTAGGTATTTTCCTGTGTGACACCAAGGACTGTGCTGGGAGTAGTAAAGGTAACTTGCAAAAAAACAAAAAGAAATCACACTAAAAACAACTTCCAAAATATAGTCTCCAGAAAAAATAAACTTCTTTAAGAATCATGCAACTCTCCTAACCTAAAACTTTCAAACGAGCTAAAGGACCACTAAGTATTAGTAAAGAGAATATCAAGAGCAACTGCGCTTACAGACCACATACGTTTTAGCTACTCTTAGTAATATCTCTCCAGTCAGGAGATTGTTTGACTATCAATACTGGCACATTACTAACATTTCATATTCTTACTGATCCCTTACATTGCCCTTGAAATATTGGTTTTCCTGGAGAAATAACATTTTAGTTGATAGCATTATGGTAGATCATCAAACACTGCATTTTTGTCAAATGTTAAGTACAAGAAATATTGTGTTTATGTGTTCTGCCTTTTAGTCAATAATGAAAGCAATAAAAATGATTAAACCTTAGGAAAAATAGAGCCCCCGAAGAAAGTTGAAAAACAACATATATCTAAGGTAAGAACAAGCTGAGGAGAATCATGAGAGAAGCGTTAAATATTAAAAAATAAAACAACTCATAAAAAATACTAAAATATTTCCTTTTTCTGCTTATGTACCCCTGCCCTTAGTCACAGGTAATTTGGGTTGCACCTTGATTTAAAAATAGAGACCCGATGTCTGAAAAGATTGGCAAGCATCTGACAAGGGGAAAATTTAAGGAGAATTATGTACTTGAATAGCTGATACCAAGAGAGGATTAAGGATTTACAGGAAAACCAAACTAATATGCCTTGTAAAAATGAGAAAATCATCTATAACAGATCAGAAGTAGCTATTAATTTTATGTATAACTCTATTAATTTACCAACATCCTGTCTCAAAAGGGACAGTCGAAAATTATGTGGGTGTTTTGTGGGGCGAGGTGGTTGCGGTGGCTGAGACTCAGAAGGGTGTTACAATCCACCCAGAACTGAGGAGTCATGGAAGTACAGGATTAATCTATGTACCCTCCATTGTTCATCCTGCCCAGTCTCTTCTGATCTGGCTAGTTACACCAGCTCAATTGATCAGGAGATACCTGGGATCACTGACACTGTCCTCAATATTACAGCCAGACACAGATCCATTGACTTAAACAGAAGCAGATGATTGCCACCCAGAGGTGCCAAACTATAGCCAAAACATGGTTGTGTATAGATAGCTCAGATGGCCCTCTGGCTAGCAAGCTGGGAAGGCTTGACCTAGCCATTTTACAAAGCTAATTTTTTTGTGATTGAAAATTCGGAGACTACTAGTCATGTTGGGATGGAGTTGCTAAACTATAACTAAAACTTGAGTTCTGAAATTGATGTCTCAAGCATGATCTTACATGTCTTTTCCCCTCTAAATATACATATTTAAAATTTGGTACCCAGACACCAAAGGAGAGAGAGCACTGAGAGTGAAAAATGATATTGGTCAACAATAATTGTACTTTTTATCTTTTCATTTATTTCATTGATATTTTCAGTTCTGGGGGCAAAGAGGCTCTTCAATGGCTTTTTCTGTGAAGAGTTAAAAAATTACATGGTGATTGTGAGTTAATGTTAATATAATTCAAGAGTGTGCCAATAGAATTGCAAAATATTAAAACCTCATACTACATTATTAAGATATATTTTCTTGAGATATTAAAATAACAGTCTCACTTTATCCTAAGTACTCTTTTGGTAAAGAGCACCTTGTGTTACAGAGGACTGTGAGAAACTTAAAAATCTCTAGCAGGTTAATAAGCAAAGCAAGGACCTAAAATGTAATAGCTTATAAGATTCAATGGAGAAATTTAAGGAACTTTCAAAACGTACTAAGTGATTTCAAATCACGGAAGTTCTGTTCTGCTCAGGAATGAATTTTGTGTTAGTTCCAACTGGAAAAGCCATGATCAGTAGGCAGATATTCCAGGACGCAAAATTTTGGTTCAAAATAAGGAAGAACTAAATATTAGAACGCACTGAAAATGTGACTCTCCAGAAGCTGAAGTTTAATGGCAGCTTATTAGAGTAGATGCAGTTATGCTGCTGTGAGTTTCAGATTGAACCAGCTTTTTACTATCATGCTGTTTAACTCCACATTTGTGCTACTTTCTGAGTGATGTTTCATAATGGGACTGGAATTAAAGTAGCTAAATCTACTCAAAGTACAACTGGGGAGTATATAAACAGCATTTCGCTTTTCCCTGAAGTCAACACAAAAGTTAAAAAAAAAAAATTCTATGATAGCTTTGTTTAAAAAAACAAACACTATATGAAGTCACAAGACTTGCATTAAGGAAGTAAAATTTGATTCTTTCAAAGTCTCATAGAACTGCAAAAATCTATAAAATGCTTTGACAGTTATGTTAACAATGTCAGCATTGGCTCAGTTCATACAAGAGGAACATGAAAATTGCATGGGTGCAGAAATCAGTTTTTGTATTGGGGTTGGGAGAATGCTCAACTTGTTGCAAAGTTTTTTGCACCGTAGGAGTTAAATTTGAATTTTGAGGCCCTGAATTACCATGTTGTAATGAGGATATATTTATGCAGATGAAGAGATCTTGTGAAAATTACTGAATTTCATGGTTGGTTATTCTTCAGATAACTGCCTAGGATTGCTAACTTTCTGCCACATGTCAGATGAAAAAGTAATTCTTCAGTTAGTAATTAGAACAATTAGAGAATCAAAGGATATTGGTTCGAACTGCAACTTCAGCAAAATTCTACAGGTAATATTTTGGGAAAATTAATTAAATTATTTTAATTTCCATTTCTTACTTTGGAAAATTCACATAATAATAAGCCCTGTCTACCATGAATTCTTGTAAATACTATATGAGATAATTCAAATAAACATACAATGTTTATTAATCACCTTCATTGTTATTAGTGTAACTACTCTGAATACTAGATATTTATAAAATAAATCAGTATTGACTAACAATTTCCTCATGGTATCACTTGAATATCTGCCATATCTTTCAATGTTCAAATGACTCCAGTAATGACAACATAGGTAAAAATTTGGTAGCTGAAATGGAAAACAGCAAGTCAATTCCCCACCCTCTTTCTCCCTTTCCCTCCCTCTCTCTCTCTCTCTGAACCCACCAGAAACTCAACTATAGTAGTTACTTGATAAATATTTATCACGTGAACATTGAATAAAAATGAATTCAGTTTTCTTTGCAGCTGTGCTTTAAATAAATAAACTATGGGATGATTGGGCAAATAATCTGAGAAAAAAAATCTAAATTATATATTTTAAGTCAGATAACTCATTTTAGTTTTCAAATAGCCCCGTCATACACTTCTAAGCCATAACAATTTTCAGTACAATTTTATAGCGTAATCAATGTTCTGTGACAATGAAAGGATGTTCAGGGTTTTCTGGAATTCTTTTGATTGTTGGTGGTGGTGATTTTATTGTGGGATACCCTTTTCATCAATTTTTGCTTAAATAATCCTGCCAAAATCTCACTGGCTTACAACAGCATACATTCATTTCTCATCTTCAGACCTGTAGATCAGAAGCAGAAGCTGTGCTCCAGGCTGCAGGTTGGCTCAGGTCTGTTCATACATCCTCATTTACGAATCCAGGAGGAAAGACAGCTGCTGCATGGAGTGTGCTTTCCTTACTGTAGGTGAGAGCGGCCAAGAAGCTAAGAAATACTGAGCAATAGCCCATTTGATATATGTCATGCAACTCACATTTCACTTGTTCAAAGCAAGTTACAAGGCCAAGTACAACTCTCATAGGGTGAGAAAGCATATTTCTCCCATGGGTATCAGAAGGCAGGTGAATGAATATATGCTTCTCATTAATACTGTCTATCAGAGTTACATTTTATAGGCTTTCTGTGCTATCCCAATAATGCGATACTTCACATATAGTGAAAAAATGTTTTTAAATGATAGGAGTAGACAAAATTCTTGGCATCAATCTATTGTGATAATGAGACTTATTCAGATTATATTTTACATTATGTGTCATATTTGCTAACCAGTGGGAAAAACTAACATTATAGAACTAACATTATATTATAACATGAAATTTAAATATTTCTTTTTATATTGTAAGCCAAAACTCATTTAGCATGAGAATTGTACTGTAAGCTTTTATATTTCAAATTTTTAAAAAATTCAGATTAATTGATAGTGAAAAATTTTGATCATCAGTTTTCAAACTTTGCAGTATTTAACTTAATAATTCAGAATAAAATGTTTAGGATAGTAGGTTGCATGAGGTTAAGAATATTAACTAGGAAGTTAACCGCCTGCTGTGTCATATCTTGTCTCTGAATCACCATCATGAATTCTAGGTGACATTTATGCAATAGACTCCAAAAAGTAAGAAGTAGGAACATGAATACACCATAATATTAATAATTTCTTCAATATCATTAAGCTTTGGCTACCTTAAAGTATATCAATATAAATTTTAGAATTATTTAGATTTTCTTTTTTAAATTTTTATTTTTTCAATTAAAGTTGACATTCAATAAATATATTAGTTTTAGGAGTATAGCATAATGGTTAGACATTTATATAACTTACAAAGTGATCCCTCAGATAGGTCTAATACCCATCTGGTATTGTGCATACTTACTACAATATTGTTATTCCCTATACTGTACTAGAATTATATTGATTTTCAATTTGTAATCTTTATAGTGATATTATGTACATATTCATTATATTATACCTGTGCTATTTATAACATTATTCATCTGGATATCTAAATATATACCTACCAGATATATATTTAGCAGTTTGTCTTAGGATAATTTATTTCAAATTTCATCGATGACAATATTTTAAATTGTGTTCAAGAATGTACATTTATTTTTATATATTTTTTATGAGTGTGTGTGTGTAGAGAGAGAGAACATTTATAGTCACACTGAATGTTTTCTTAGGAAATACATGAGTTTTTAATTATCTCCTAAATTAAACAGGACTCACATTGCCACTCTACAAATTATTTTTATGAATGATTTTAGTAGTTTCACATTTTGCATATCAAATTGCATATTAAATCTGAGTTCTTTACAGATTCCTAAATAAATAACGTTTTTTTCCAAGATCTTTATATCAGTGGACAATAGAGTCTTAACAGCTCTTATAATTTGCAAATATATTTACATATAATGATATTGGCATGAATATTTAAAATTAGCATGGATTCATAATCTTTCTCCATCAATTAACACTAGATCATGGACAGATTATTTATAATTATTTCTTTTTTGAGATATATAGATATCTTCATATGTAAAATGTTTAGTTGACTTACCTGTTTCTCATAATACTGAGTTTAGAATCAGTCTATATTTTCTGTGTGAAAAAATGGAATAAAGGCTTTATTAATTATAAATATTGTATACAATTTTAAACATACTCTTTGTTTATAATAAAGTAATTGAAAACTTTCAGTAGTTTTTTAATCAATCACAAATAATATTAATTTGATTTTTCCAGTATTATGAGAATTCAAGTTAATACTTTATTTGAAAATATGAACATTAATGGTTTGTTATTTTTAATGGAGATATTAAGAACATCATTTCCAGAATAATTAATTAATGAAAATTATAGATGAGAGAAGTTCTATGAAATAATATTAAAGGAACATTTCAAAAGCATGCCTGTCATAACTGAAAATATGCTTCAGGAATGGATTTAATGATTTTTAGAATTTTCTCTAATTTCACCTTTTGTTTTATTTTTAATACTTGATCTGTTGAAAGAGAAGTTGGTGATCTTGGGATTCAGAAATATAAGATCAAGTTCTCAGGCATAATATTGCCTTTGGTAAAACTGAATGAATGAATTCTTTCTTAACCACTGAATGACATTTAAGAGATGAGAGTGCATTCAGGGTACTAGAGTTATGGTGTATAAATGGAAATAGGATTGATATAAAAATGCAGTAATGGTGGAATTTGACATCAAGGCCATACATGCCTAGACAAACAAAAATAATTGCACGACAGCCTTGATTATGCTATTCCTGCCATTTTAATAGTCCATTTGACTTTCTGTGATAATCAAATAAAGCAATATCACAGTATGAACTATGGTATGTGAACTGACATAACTGAAAACTAGTTCTGACTTTAAAATGTTCAGGGAAGACTTCATAACTCTTGATGGCTTGAGAGCATTTAATACACCCTTTTTTCTTTCTAATTTCAGTTTTTGTTGCATGATCTTATTCTAGGTTTTGTTCCAACTGATTTCTGTTGACATAAGAATTCAGTAGTGTAGGCAGAGCTATTTGATTATGGGCAAGTTTAGCACTGAAAAGAATACCTCAAAATTACAATTGTTAAAATTATTGTTAAGGGATATTCACATGTGTCAGGAAAATAAGAAGGAGGAAACATGCAAAAATAAAATAAAATTAAAATGCAATTGAGTACCAAATGTAACACTTAACTATCAGTAAATCCTTATGGATGTTTTTGTTTCTATGTAATCCATTTCTAGATTTTAATTGCTAAAAGTATACCCATGTAAGTATCCTATCAGTAGTACTATATTTCTTATGAGAACACTAGTATGCAATTTGCTTATATACATTATTGGTTCAGAAAACAATTTATCTGGGTTATGCTCTATTTTTCTTTTACTGTTAGTTTTATTTTCAGTGTTTGGACAGACACTCTGATTTTTTTGGCATTTTACCACATTGAAGTGGTGAGAAAAAAAACTTTTCTCTGTGGCTTTTATATACATATTACAAAAAAGTGGCAATAATGATGGTTACCAATTTGCCCAAATATTTACCTCTTATTTCTATTATCAAGTTGTATTTCCCTACCCCATTGATATCAAATTGCTCATGTAATTTGTTTGGTCAATAGATTGTGAGAAAAAGCAACGTGTGGCTCTTTCTCATGGAAGCTTTTGTAGCCATTATTCATTTACTCATTTCTTTTTTCCATTGGTCATAATAAAAGCATGGTCCAAAGAGAGGTTACTTTTTCAGCTTAGGTCCTAGTATGAAGGGGACACACAGAGCAAGACTTTAGCCAGTGTTTGGCATAAGCAAGACATAAGCATTTGTTATTATTAATCAGAGAGATTTGGGGATTCTTTGTTATCACAACATAACTTAGTAAGAGAAGGTTGATGCATGAGAACATTTGAGATCTTGCTGCTCAGCATAGGTAAGTTTAACTCAAATAAACTCTTATAAAATTTTTTTAAAGGTTGATACAGAGGCACAGAAGTTTTAAATATGAGATTTTAAAAATAATTTTAGATTCACCTTCATCCCAGAAATGAATATTCAGCAATTTTTAGGAGATTCTCAGATTTCATATAATTTCTAGTCCAAGATGGTGACATTTCTTCCCATGGACATACAGAATCTACAGCTACAAATGAAGCAAATTCCAGAAACTAGTTGAGAAACTCCTCCACATCTGGAGAATGGCAAAATACCCACATTGAAATGAGTCTTGGTAAAACTTTAACTACTGGGAACCAATTAGAGCAAAGAAGATAGCTTGGAGATGAAGATCAGTGGTTTACCTGACAAAGAGTTCACAGTAATAGTCATGACACTCATCGATGTTAAGAAAACAATGGATGAACAAAAGTGAAAATAACAGAGAAAATATAAGAACTTACGAAACAGAAACGAGAGCTGAAGAATATAATTGTACTGAAAAATTCAATAGAGGGTTCCAATAGTGGGCTTCAGATTAGATCAAGCAGAATAAAGGATCAATGATCTCAAGATAGGGCAGTAGAATTTATCCAACCAGAGGAGCAACAAGAAAGAAATATATAAATAAAAGAGTTACTTTATGGGGACTTTTGGAACACCATCGAGCAGACCAATATTCATATTACAGGGATCCCAGAAGGAGATGAGAGAGAGAAAGGAGTAGAAGTCTTATTCAAAGAAAAAATGGCTGAAAATTTTCCTACACTGGCAAAAGAAACAGTTATCCAGATCCAGGGGGACCAGAGAGTTCTAAATAAGATTATTCCAAAGAGACTCACACTGAGACACATTATAATTAAATTTTCAAAAGGTGAAAACAGAGAAATTTAGGAGCAGCAAGAGAAAAACAATTTGTTACTTACAAGTAAACTCCCATAGGGCTATCAATAGGTATTTCATCACAGACTTTGCAGGCCAGAGGGAATGAATATCTTCAAAATGCTGAAAATTAAAAACTGCCTACCAAGAACACTGTACCCCTGCCAAACGAAGTTATCCTTTCAGAATTGAAGGAGAAAGTTTTTAAAGCAAAAGCTGAAAGAGTTCATCACCATTAAACCAGTCTTAAAAGAATCATTAAAGGGGCTTTTTTGAGCTGAAATAAAAGGATTCTAAGTAGTAATGGGAAAACATATGAAAGTATAAATGTTACTGGTAATGGTAAGTATATATTAAATTCACATAATGTTGTAATGATTATGGATAAAATACTTACAAATTTAGTATGAAGTTTCAAAGACAAAAGTATGAAAACTTTACAATGATTTGTTAATGTATACACAAGGTAAAAGAATAAGTTGTGATATCAAAAACATAAAATGTGATGGGGAGAGAGTAAAAATGTAGAGACTTAATATGTGTTTGAAGTTATCAGCTTAAGATAGACTGGTAAATATAAGATGTTTTATGTAAGCCTCATGGTAACTACAAAACAAAAACCTATAGTAGATACACAAAAGATAAAAAGAATGGAATCTAAGCAAACTGTTGCAGAAAATCATCAAATCACAAAGGAAGAGAAGAAAACAAAAAAATACCAAGCAGCCAGAAAATTATTAACAAAATGGTAATATTAATTCCATACTTGTCAACAATAACTTTAAATGTAAATGGAATAAATTCTCCAATCAGAAGACAGAGTGGCTGGATGAATTAAACAAAACAAAAACAAAATCATGACTTAACCATATGCTGCCTACAACAGAGTTACTTTGGCCTTAAGGATACACAGATTAAAAGGGAAGGAATGAAAAAATATTTCAAATCAAAAATAGTTATCTTACCAAGTATAAACATAACTGCACAAAATCCATAAACAAAAATAAGCAGAAGACAGTTAAAAGACTAAACTACATATGAAAAAGAGATTTTACTGTTAATATATAAAGTGATTTAATCAATAGGGAACATATATCCTACTATCTTAATAGATAATGGACAAAGGACTTAAATAGAATTCATTAATGTAATATGACGAATTAGAAAGAGAAGAGTTAGAAAGAGAAGATAAACATAAAAATGTCAACTTTACCAACTCTATATATGTATATGTGTGTATATATATGTATATGTGTATATATATAATTTTTAAATGGCAGCATTTACCTTCCCAATTGACGAATTATTAAAACAATAATATACAAATCTGGAGTCTAGTAAATTGAACAATTTTATTAAGATGTTAGGAATATAAAAAGATTGTAATTGTAAAAGTGTTATCAAAGATTATATAAGTCGTCTACCGTAGTATTTTTGTTTGCTTGTTTTTAAATTTCTTGACTTTATTTTTTAGAGCAGTTTTAGATTCACAGCAAAATTGAGCAGAAGATACAGAGGTTTCCCATGTACTCCCTGGCCCCACATGTTTAGCCTCCCCGATTATCAACCTCCCCCACAAGACTAGTACATTTGTTACAATTAATGAACCTATTACACTGAGGTACTATAATCACCCAAAATAGTTTAAATTACAGCTCACTCTTGGTATTGTACAGTCTATGGATTTGGACAAATGTATAACATGTATTCATTATCACTATAGAGAGAAATTTTATTTTCCTAAAATTCCTTGTTTTCTACCTATTTATTCCTCTACCAACATTTTTTACTGTTTCCATATAGTTTTGTCATTTCCAGAATGTCATATACTTGTGATCATATAACATATAAACTTTTCAGTTGTCTACTCTCACTTAGTAATATTCATTTAAGTTTCCTCCATGTCTTTTTATGGCTTAATATTTTATTTTTTAAGCTGAATAATTGTCTGAATTATTCAGCTTAAAAAATTTGTCGGAATTCCTTTGTCTGAATGTACCACAGTTTACTCATTCACTTACTGACTGATACCTTGGTTGCTTTTAAATTTTGGTAATTATGAATAAAACTATTATAAATGTCCATGAGCAAGATTTTGTATAGACATAAATTTTTCAATACCGTTGAATAAATACCTGGGAGTATAAGTACCAGGTTGTATGATATGAGTTAATTTTGTAAGAAACCAAACTGTTTTCCAATGTAGCTGCACCATTTTATATTCCCATCAGCAATAAATAAGAGCTCCTGTTGTTTCACATCCTCATCAGCATCAAGTGTTGTCACTATTTTGGAATTTGGCTACTCTAATAGATGTGTAGCAATATCTCATTATTGGTTTGATTGGCATTTCCCCGATAAATACGTCATAAGCATCTTTTCACATGCTTATTTACCATCTGTATATCTTCACTGGTGGGGTTTATGTTAAGGTCTTTTTTCTCTTTTTTTAATTGGATTATTTTCTTACTGCTGAGCTTTAAGTGTTCTTTGTATATTTTGCATAACCTTTATCAGATGTGTCTTCTGATAGTATTTTCTCTCAGTCTAAAGCTTGTCTTATTTTGTTGACATTGTTTTTCATTGAGAAGAGATTTTAATTTAATAAAGTTCAGCCTATTTATTTTTTTCATAGATTGTACCTTTGGTGTTGTATCTAAAAAGTCATCTCCCGATCCAAGATTATCTAGGATTTCTTCTTTGTTATCTTCCAGGACTTTTATAGTTTTATATTTAGGCCTATGATTAATTTTTAGTTAATTTTTGTGAAAGGTGTAAGATCTGTGTTTAGATGATTTTTTTTCTTTTGTTTTTGTGTGTAGATCTTCAGTTGTTCCAGTACCATTTGTTGAAGGGATACCTTTGCTCCTTTGTATTGCCTTTGCTTCTCCGTCAAAGTTCCGTTGGGGGTCTATTTATATTTATGGGGTCTATTTTTGGTCTCTCTGTTCTGTTCCATTGATCTGTTTTCCTGTTTCTTTGCCAGTACCACATTGTCTTAATTACTGTAACTTTATAGTAAGTTCAACTTGGGTAGTGTTGGTTCTCCAACTTTGACCTTGCCTTTTAACATTGTGTTACTATTCTGGGTCTTTGGCCTTTCTATATAACGTCAGAATCATTTTGTTGGTAGCCACAAAGTACCTTGCTATGATTTTGATTAGGATTATGTTGAATCTATAGATTAATTTGGGAAGAACTGACAATTTGAAAATACCGAGTCTTCCTATCCATAAACATGGAATTTTCTCCATTTATGTAGTTCTTCAATTGTATTCATCAGAGTTTTGTAGTTTTTTAAATAGAAATTTTACATTTTTTAAAAGATTTATACTTAAGTATTTTATTTTGCAAGTGTTAATTAAAGGGTATTTCATTTTTAATTTCATATTCCACTTATTCACTGCTGGTATATAGGAGAGCTAATGACTTTTGTATATTAACCTTGTATTCTGTAACCTTCCTATAATTGCTTATTAATTCCAAGAGGTATTTTGGAATTTCTACATAGACAGTCATGCCATCTGAAAACAAAGAAAGGATTTTTTTCTTTCCAATCTATATACCTTTTAAATCTTTTACTTGTCTTATTGCATTAGCAAGTCCTTCAGTGTGATTTTGAGTGGTCAGAGGATACATCGTTTCCTTGTTCCTGATCTCAGTTGTAAAGCTTCCAGTTTTTTACTATTAATGTTAGATGTAGTTTCTTGTAGATCTTCTTTACAAGAAGAAGATATTTTTTATTTGAAGAAGTTCATCTCTGTTCCTAGTTTACTGATAATTTCATCATAAATATGTATTGGATTTTGTTAGATGCTTTTCATGCCCTTGTTGATATGATCGTATGATTTTTTTAGCCTATCGATGTAATGGAGTACATGAATCGATTTTCAAATGTTGAACCAAGCTTACCCAAATGGTATACATCCCACTTAGTTTTGGTGTATAATTATTTTTATACATAATTGGGTTCAATTTTTCTAATAATTTGTTGAGGTATTTTGGATCTATGTTTATGAGAGATATTAGTCTGTTGTCTACTTTTCTTATAAAGTCTTTGTCTGGTTTTAGTGTTAGAGTAAAGTAGCCTCATAGAATGAGTTAATTGGCAATCCCTCTACTTCTGTCCTCCGAAATAGAATTTAGAGAACTGGTATAGTTTCTTCCTTAAATGTTTGATGAATTCAGCAGTGAACCCACATAGAACCAATGCTTTCTGTTTTAGAAGGTTGTTAATTATTGATTACAGTTCTCTAACAGATAAAGGGCTAAAAAGATTGTCAACTTTTTCTTGTGTAATGGTAAGTTGTATCTTTCAAGGAATAGATCCATTTTATCTAGATTATCAAATGTGTGGCCATAGAGTTGTTCATAGTATTCCTTTATTATCCATTAAGGTCTGTAAGATCTGCAGTGATGACTCCTTTTTCATTTCTAATATTAGTAATCTGTGATCTCCCTCTTTTTCTCTTAGTTACCTTGACTACCGGCTTATCAATTATATTGATCTTTTCAAAGAACCAGCTTTTAATTTCATTTATTTTCTCTATTGATATCTTGTTTTCAATTTTACTATTTTCTGCTTGAATTCTTATTTTTTTTCTTCTGTTTATTTTGGATTTAATTTTCTCTCTTTTTTAGTTTTCTAAGATGGAAACTTTGTTCATTTTAGGGTTTAATTTGATAGAAGCAAACATACATGGAGGAAAGGTAATGTGAATACGCACAAGAGAATGCCATGTGAAAATGTAAGATCGGACTGATATATCTGCAAGCCAACAGACACTAAAAATTGTCAACAAACTACCAGAAACTAAAAAGAGGCAAGAAAGGATTCACCTATAGATTTCACAGGGAACATGGCACTGCTGACACCTTGACTTTAGACTACTAGCCTCCAAAACTGTGAGAAAATGAATTTCTGTTGTTTTAAGCCACGTAGTTTATGGTACTTTGTTATGGCAGTTTTAGGAAGCCAACATAGTAATGAATACTATTGGAAAATAATGACTGAAAAAGTTACTATCCAAAACACACAAGCAATTCTTTTTTCAAAGCCACAGTGTGCCTACAAGTTTCAGAATTTAAAAGAACACTGGGTTATTAGACATTTTTTCTTCTAAGATATTTACTGTAATTTTTCTTAGCCCCTCTACTTACTTATACATATTCCCCAAAGTAATAATAATATAATATTATATGATAATTTCTCTTTGTGAATATTATTCTTTTTGCTGCTATTTTTATTGCTTTTTTTAAAAATCAAACCCCGCCCCTCTCTCTCGTAATTTTTAGACAGTCCGAATCGTAGAGACTAACTTAAGTTTGCTTTTCTAATAACTCATTTTTAGATTTCAAAGTACTAACCAAAATCTTTTCTGAGAAAATATATATTCATCCATTTTCTATCCAAATATTTTAGTTGTGAAATTCACTCCTCTTATGTCTCACTCTGTGTTGGTTGATTCCTTTAAAAAAACTCAATCCAAACTACTAGAGACCTCAAGTTTATATAAATACTGATGAAAGAAAGTCAGGAAGTTTGAAGGTAATTCACCAAAGTTTTTCAGTTCATATCATCATAATATGGTTTCAAATATATACTTCTAAATAACCAGATAAGTTTGTACCAGAAAAATAGTAAAGCAAATAAATTGTGAGTTTCAAGTGATTGGTATTCTATGGAGGTTGTGTAGATGATAAATTTCTTACATCTAAAAAGTTATTTTATGGAGCCATATAATTTTAGAATTTGAGATATGGGATAATTTGGATCAATATTTACATTTGTATAAACTGAGCCACAAAAATTTTAACAGATGTAGCCAAAATCATCCAGGTGCATCTTATATTGGTATGGAATCATTGTATGTGAGAAATTGTTTCTAACATATTACTTACATTTTAGAAGAAAGTAGATTAAACATTGTTAGAATTTAATTTAGATTTTTGATCTGTTTTCATATGACTATCTTTTTATAAATTCTGATGAAATTCCTATCTTTGTTTATGTATTCATATATTTTATGTTATAAATATTTTACTTAAAGTTTTATTTAAAAGATATATCACCTAAATTTGATAAATCTATAAAATTGGCAAATACCTCAACTTTAGTAAATTCTATCAGAATGAAATAAAATATAGAAAGGTAGTATAAAAGATTAAAGTATTCTTTCTATTCTTGTTTTTTTGGTTTGGCTTTTTTTTTTTAAATAATATAGAACATTCTAACTTACTGATGCAAATAAATGTAATCACAAAGAAATAATACTCTTTTTTCCTTTTTGTTTTCATTCTTGAATTTTGCTTCATAGATATTATATATATTTCATAATTCTATCCAAACAAGAATATTCATGATTGATTACTATATTTTCTTTTTTTCCACCCACTATAAAATTGCCTCCTGACATAAAGTTCAATTAAAGTAATCCTGTCTGGGGAGTTAAGAAACCTAAGTTTAATTCCAGCTGTGACTTTGGAAAAGCAAATTAACCTGTGAATCTGTGTTTCTCGTGTATAGAAAAACATTATAGCATGTATATTTTCCTCAAATGTTCAGAGCAAATAAAAGGACTTTAAAAATGTAAGATTATTAATAGAAACATATTCAAAATTCAATCTTTCAATTGCTATACATTTTTCAGGAAATGAAATTAATAACTATTCTCACTCCTTAACTAAATAGAAAATATACTTAAGGTTATCCCAAGAGTATATTAAAAGCAACATTATCTGAGGGATTTGCCTGGCTTTGTCTTGGGTATTAGTTATTTGTGTTGGGTATTACTAATGTTAACCTAAGAATAAGTGCTTTCAAATGAGAATGAAGTAAATGAGACAACAGGGAATTAAGAAAGAAAATAATATCACGATGGTATTTAAAACATTAAGTACCTGATGAGAGTTAGAGTAATATCCAAATCTGTTAGTTAATTTCTGGGTGAGCCATGTACAAGAGAAAAGTCTCCAGGAGATGAAAGGAAATAGAGAAGAGAGGACTATCCTTCACTTCACAGTCATCTAATCTCCACTGGTACCACTTCAGTTCTGTGTGTTACATCACTTGCTCAATAGCATACTTAACATATTTTAAATACAACATTTTCCACATGAGGAGAACTAAATACAGAAGTACAAAATTAACCTTGATAACTTAAACCCCATATAGCCTGACATGTATCCTCCTTTTACCTCTTCACTCTTTATTCTCAACCTTTCCTGATCATACTCTGAAATTGGTCTGCACTGCTTTGTCATTTGTCTTTTTTTCACTAATTACTAATTTCAATTGCTCATTAATGTTCACTTGTGTAATATTCAGGCTTCTCAAGATGTTATAAGTACCATGACTGAAGAGGCCATGTTGGTTTTCTTTATTAAACCCAGTGTGCAGAACTGTATTTGGAACAAGTAGGCACCAAATGAATAAATGTGAAATAAAAAAAATAAATGGTCTCCATTTTTTTAAGGTACTGTTCACTCATTCATTAAATAAATATTGAGTGCTTACTGTGCAATTGGAATATGTCAGTATAAAAGACATATAAAAAGTCTGCCTTACTGCATTTATATTATTTAAGGGCAAAGAGAGCATAATAATAAGCCATAAGTAAATAATTTCATGATATATTAGAACTCATTAGCTGACGATGGTAAAAAAGAAAAGACAATGAACTAGTATAATAGAGATAGAAATTTAGGACCAGGGCCCAGGGCAGCTTATTTAAGGACAAAGAGAGCATAATAATAAGCCATAAGTAAATAATTTTATGATATATTAGAACTCAGTAGCTGATGATGGTAAAAAAGAAAAGACAATGAACTAGTATAATAGAGATAGAAATTTAGGACCAGGGCCCAGTGCAGCTTATTGTACTCACAGACTGAAATGCATGGTTCATTCCTGGGCTTCACTACTCATTAGCTTATGACCTCATTTTCTAAGGCACTTCTGCAAAATTAGATATTTGAAGATTTCTCCAAGGTACTTAAAAGTGTAACATTCTATGACTATGTCTAAGGTAAACAACTCTCACAAAGAGGATAAATCAGTGACATTAATGATTGTTACAATCCAAGAATACAAATCTGATTAAATTTTTAAAAAACTAACTTTGCTAATGTGTAAACAAAACACATATGTTATTGTTTGAGATTCAGTACTAATTTTATTCATTACGCAGAACCTCTTCATATAAAAAGTTAATTATGTCACAGAATTTCTGCAGCTATTAAAATAATATAATGGTAAGCACAAACAAAATCACAATAAAACATGATTAAAGTAACATTTTATAATGTTACATAATATACACTATGTTATATTTATGGTGTTATGTAATGTCAGGTTTGCTTGGTTTTTTGGGATACAAAATTATGACGTAAAAAATGTTAGATATCGTAGTCCAGGTTTAACGTGCTGGATGTACTGCCTGTCTTCACTTTTCTAGGTGGTTCTTCAGACTAAAGCTTAACTACTTAAGAATTTCAAATGTGACAAATAGCTCTTTGAAGTTGACTTTTGAGTGTGCATCAGAGAAACACAAGATGGAACATAAATAAAAACAACTCTCAGAAACAAGGTTTAAAGTCTGACATTTCTAAGCAGCAGGTTTCTCTGTCCTCAGGGAGATAAACAAAACTATTGAAAACCCCATTAGGTATATTTATAGCCCAGGTTTAATGTCTGGGATGTAAACTAAGATGCCAGACTGCCAGCTACCAACTTTGGGATGGGAGAAAACGGCTTCTCAGAGCGAACATTTCCATCCTTTTCTCATCAATATTCCAGAGACATGACACCTTAATCTTTTATACAGTGCAGGGGGAGCTTTCTTTTAGATTACTTTCTATGAAAAATTTTATTTTTATTTTTTGTAAAATGTCATGTGGAGAAAATTCACTAACCTGTTTTCTATTATCCTTACTTATTCTTGAATGTGAGGAGAGGGGGCCAGGAAAGCCATGTTCAGAACTTTTCATGGCTCCTCAAATGGAAAAGAAACACGTGAATCGATAACTAATCCTGAAGAAAATGTACCAATGAACTGTCTTCAGAAGAAGAATTACAGCTGCTGTATGTGAAAGCCAAATAATATCTGATAAACTGTTTCAAATAAATTTAGTTACAGGGTATCTGAAATAGACTTTTCCATATAGCCTCAAGGGGTCAAACTGCTATATGTTGTGAACTGAATGTTTTTGTGTTCCCAAAATTCATATGCAGAAACCCTAATCCTCAGTGTAGCTATATTTGGAATAAGGAAGTAATTAAGATTAAATAAGTCATAATGATGGGGCCCTGATCCAGTGGGATTAGTGTTTTTATAAGAAGAGACATCAGAGATAACAGCGCTTACTCTCTTTCTCTCTCCCTCCCTCCCTCCCACCTTTTCACCCTCTCTCTCCCTCCCACCTTCCTTGCCCACACAAATTAGAGGCTATGTGAGCACAGTGAGGTGATGCCCATCTACAGGTCAAGAGAAGAGGCCTGAGAATGAAGTCTACTTTGCAGTACATTGCTCTGGGACTTCCAGCCTCCAGAAATGTGAGACATAAATTTCTGTTGTTGTTAAGTCACCCAGTATATGATATTTTGTTTTGGCAGTCCAAACAAATTAATGTAGTATATAAGATATAGGAAGAACAATTTCATTTCTATATAAGCAAAACTTTGTAAGTCAGTATTCTAAGGTAGAATGTGTTGTTTTGAGGGAACAGGGAGTTCCCTGTCATTAGAGGGCATGAAAAAGCCAAAGAATTCCTTGAGTGATTCATTGGTATGGATTGGATTCTGGCATCAAACACATACTGGATTAAATTGTAGAGTTCTATTTCAAAATTGGATGAAATGCTCTGATTTTGTGGACTGAATTGTTGATCGGGAAATATATTAATAAAAAAGTGTTAGTCACTATAATTGTGTACTTTTAAAATGTGAAAAAAGAAAAACACAGTTAAAGGAGACTAAGGAAAAGCAGTGAGTTCTAGTGTTGATGACATAGATGGAGTTGAAAGGGATTAAGTGACACTGAAATATGAAAAGAAACTATAAGATATTTGGTGATACAGGTAGGATTGCTGGGGTTTCCATGATTTTACTAACAACTGGCCATAATAATGGCTAAGAAAAAAAAATGATTACTGTTACTTTTATTTTGTTGTCTCATATAAACCTATATATTTTTTGTTTCTTTTCATGTTTTTTTTTTTAAGGGTGAGGGTTCCATGTATCTATTTAAAGGTAATCTTTAAGAAAGGGATCAAGTCCCATATAGACAGATTACAGCATATTGATTTGAATTTGGGAATGGTTTTAAAATATTTCTAACAATAATTGAAGCAGAAGGTATTAATTTTAAAACATTTGATCACTATTAAAGACTGTCTCTAAGCAGTAGCCTTAGACATGCACAATTATTGCTACATTTTTAAAATGTTTTCCAAACTCCCTAGAAATTTAACTTTTTTTTTCTTCCATTCAAACTTCCTTTTCTCCTGGACTACTGCATGCAGTCATTCTCTTTGTGCTGAATTAGTTAGTATTTGTCTCAGGGACACTCTTAATATAGCATGGAAAATAGCCTGGAGAATTCTACTACCCTATGGATTAAACTAACGGTCCAAGAATCTTGAAAAGTAAGCAAAATTCACATTCAGATAAAATTTACATATTTATTAGCCTTTATATGAGCAGAAACCTTTAGTCTCAACTTTTTATGCATAAGTTGCCAGTTACTTAAAATTCTTTGCAGCTGTTATGTGACAACTTAAAAATAAAATATTTGACCTTTTGTTTAGAAAGCTGTGAATAAGAATATAACAAGACATTTCTCAGCCGAGATATTTCACAGGCAAAGTTTGGTTCAAGCCAATGTTTGGCAAAGGTTTTTACATTCTGTCTTTGCATTGGCAAAGGCAAAAATCTGAGAACTGGTTTCTGCAGATTCTATTTGCCAAGCCCTCAGCAAATGAATGTCAAATCTGCTGTAGAAGATGATCAAATGTACTTTTCCATCTAAGATACTAAAATATTTTTATTATTACATTTGTCTATGAACAAAGCTAATTGGATTTTTGAAAGTTTGGGTTTTTCCTTTTTGATATTCTGTGATCTGATTTATCTGAACTGTTTCAAACATCAACTGCAATTTTGGTTTGCAATTTTTTTTTATATTCCTCTATTGCAGCTATCTTGTTGTTGGCAAGGACGTCTTTCAAAATACAAATTTAGTTGTTTTATTGCCAATTTCAAACAATTCATTATCTCTCATGAGAAATGCCCATCGGATAAGTGTGTGTGTGTGTGTGAGTGTGTGTGTAATGTCAGGCCCATGTGTATTTCTCCACTCTCTTTAGAAATCATTTTCTACTGAGGCTGCCAGATCACTTGTAGTTCTCAGAAACTGCCACAGT
>NW_006441953.1:16516301-16516730 GCF_000325575.1 Pteropus alecto | reverse complement strand
CTTGGACAGCATAACCCCCACTTTCGTTTTAAATGTGTGCTCCTTCTTCACCACCAATAGCCTAGCAAACAGGCTAGAATATTTTACATTATTTTCAAATTTTATTTCAAAGTTCATTTATTTATTTCCCATATTTCGAATACCTTCCTCTGAAAGATAAAATTATTCAAACTGAACTTTGTAAAGATTTCTTATCATAATACCTCTAGCATTTTATTGCATTTATTTATTTTCATTGTCCAGCTCCTTCTTCAAAACCAGTGACTCTCAAGAGTTAAGGAGTGTATATGAATATTCATGTTAATGGGAAGTGATAGAGATGAGGGAGAGTCATTAAAATCAGAGGTATAATTTTCTTTATCAGTAGGTGTATGCCTCTAGAGTGAGATCAACTTGAGTCAAGGACAGGGTCTTTTTGTCTTTTCATAA
>NW_006441953.1:16504898-16516276 GCF_000325575.1 Pteropus alecto | reverse complement strand
TAAGCTGCATAGTAAATTCTTATTATACAAATAAATGGATGCTTACTCATGAGAAGGTTACAAAGATATCCTGCATGTATGCAAACATTTTTTTTCTTTTTCTTAAAATTTTAAGTTGTGAGATAGAAAATAATCTTTGCATTAATTTACGTGAAGATGGAGGAAGGGCCTGCATGTAATTTTACACACACACACACACACACAAAACTATTTGGTATGTGTACATGTTTATATGATGCATATTTATAGATCCAGTGGAGTCTGAACTCTGAAAAGGTGGAGTCATGCCTGCTTTAGTTATCTTTGGATTTCTCAACTTTTATCAGAATCTCAAGTAGGTGCTCAAGAAATACTTGGTGATTAAATGATACATTTGTTGATAATGTAGTTGGATGGGAAAAAATTGATATTTTAAATGCTGCCTTTATTTTTACAGTTGCTCTAAGGGATAGAGATAACATTCATCTTTGGAAAGACAGCTTCTATTAAAGAAACAAAAGACAACAAGTACACACACGCATACACACATACACTCAAGTGTGCCTTTTAGGTATGCACAGATATAGCCCACTGTCTAGATTTTATAGTCTAGATTGAAGAAAAGCTAAATTACTCTTCATATTAAAGTAGAATTATTGCTTTTGTCTCACCACTAAGACTGTGAGTTTAGTGGAATTTTGTTCATCTTTATCTGTGTAGCTCTGAGCATAATTTTTGGCATTTGATGCTTGCTTCATAAATCCCAATTGTCCTGAACTAAATATATTGACTTGAACTGATTTAAGGTCCAACAAACAGCAACATTCATCATTTGTATATGTCTAGGTATATTTACATTACCATACAATTAAGTCCAAAAAACTCTTTGATATACTAAACCATAAGGATTAGCAGAAAGTGTTTACTTAAAAACAAAAGATTATTTTCATATTTGGATTGAAATTGTTTGGAAAACCACATAGCAATAACTTCCTGTCAATTACTATGTGATAAACTGATCAAAAACAGTTTGTAAGCATCATCACATTTCATCTTAGAAATCACTGTTATTCTCATTTTGCAGATAAGGAAATTGAGGCTCAGAGTTTAAGACTATCACAATAAGGCACCACTAGGAAATTTGCCCAATTTCACATCATACTGCCTTTTTTCAAGGTTGGTAATACAGTAGTGGACTGAAAATAGAAACACAAATCTAGTGCCTGGGGATAAAGACATTACCTTCTGCTATTGAAAATACGCAGTGCTTGCTCTAATTTAGTTCGAAAGGGGAAATAGAACAGCAGACAGGACTTTTAAAACAATTGTATACATTTAATTTTTTTCTTTGACTAAATATTTGAATTCTGAATAATAAAAAAACTCATAACTATGCTTTTCCTATATTTTACATTTCTATAGGATAATTGCCTCTTCATAATAAAATATAAAGATGTTTCTGAAATTTTGATCACTATTCTTTTTCCAATTAGTCATGACCCTACACATGTTTTCAAATTATAAAACTGGCTTCATCATCATTCATATTAGAATTTGAAAAATTACTTGCCTTTAATATATCTAAAGCTAGAGTACAACTAATTGCTCTATTTTGCAAAATTGCAAGGCACCACAAAAATCCTGTCAGCATTAAGAAAATAGCAGGATGCCCAGAACACTGTCCAGGCAGTTTTTTATGACAAAATTTGGTCCTGTTTTGAGTTTTTCTCCCCAGTATTTAATGTGTAGTTTATGGCTTTTCTCCTCAAATAACTAAATAACTTCATCCTTAAGTTCTCTCTTTCATCTCTGTTCCTCTTTTTTCCCTCTCTCTCCACTGTCTCTCTGCTCCCCTCACATCTTATATGGAAGGTACTTAAGCCATTATTGAGTAAACAAATGTGTGTGACATTTTATATTTTGTCTGTTCATATGTGTACATTCTAAGAGTTACAGAATAACATGTAGGAAATTTAGCTTGGCTGGTTGAATTTAAAGCTCTGCTTTATGATTTAATAAGTGATAATCCTAATAAGAGCTTAATAACATTAAACAAATTAATGTTAAGAGTTTTATTTCTCTTTTAATCAGTATAACCTTGTAAGTAAGATAATGATGTCTGCTGAACAATGTACTTACTACCTCTAATTGGGCAAGTATGCCTAATCAATGATATCATAAGTGACTTACGTTAGCTACATCTGCTGTTAACATTCATTCATTCCTTCATTTATTCATTCAGTGTAAACATATTATTGAGATCCTATTATGGTCCAGTTACTGGTCAAGGTTCTGGAGATAGAGCAAAGAAGGAAACAGATGAAGTCTCAGCCCTGGAGTTTAAATGTTCTCTTTCAATAATAACATGAATAGGAAAAAAAACCCATCTTATCCCTTGCTTCTATCATTTATCCTCATCCTCCAGCTGTTTTTCTCACTGAATTAAAACAGACCTCAGCAGGCGTTCTTGTTATTTCAATCATCTCAAATTGCACTTTAGCCGAAATCAAAATAAATGGGCCACAAAAGGGCCTGCTCAGTATGCCACATGTACATGTAGAAGATTGTGGGGCATGCATTTCATGTCTCTGTAAGTATCTTCAGTCAGACAACATATTGTGAACCAGAACTGCTTTGGTAGTAAGTGTTGAGTCAATAGCTTTCTAACTCAGATCATATAACAGAAGGCTTTTTCATGGTCTGTTGTCAAGCAATCAATGTATCAGCAAATAGATTAGCTAGAAACGTATGTTGCACACTGAATAAAGGGCAGCTAATTTCAGCAGTTTCGCATGTGTTTTTTGTTTGTTTGTTTGCTGCAATTATCTAACTAAAAGAGAACTATTTGGACTTAATAATCCCAATAATTAAATTATATATGTAATTAACCTTTATATCTAGATAAATGGTTCTTAACTGGGGCCGTTTTGCTCCCAGGAGAAAGTGGGCAACATTTGAGACATTTTTGTCAAAACTGGATGGATGATAGTGGCATGTAGTGGGTAGAGACATACTCTACAATGCACAGGATAGACCCCCCCCACCCCAACAAAAATTATCTGGTCAAAAGTGTCAGTACCATTAAGGTTGGGATACCCTGATCTAGATAGAATGTGAAAATTAAAATTTTTATTTCTAATATGTCATTTATTTTTGGGTAGGGTTGCCAGATTTAGAAAATAAAAATATAGGATGTCAGTTAAATTTGTATTTCAAAAAATGAACCTTATTTATTTATTTATTTATTTATTTATGTATTAATGTGTCACATACATTATTTAGAACATACTTGTACTAAAATAAAATACCATTAGTTATTTATCTGAAACTGAAATTTAACTCTGTGTCCTATATTTTATCTTGCACCTCTATTTTTGTAGAGTAGTCAATATTTATAGACATTGTCCCTTCTAGGCAATGGTACAAACCTTGTCATTTTGTCTATCAGTGCCGCACTTAACACATCTCAGTCACGTGTGTGACAGAATACAACCTAACATATAGTTTTGGATCAGAAAATAATTGGTGACAAGGAAGATGGTCAATTGGAATAAGCAAAATTAGAGAACATTAATAAAGTCAGCAAATTTTTTCAGGACTGAGAAGCATCTCTAAAATATCCAGATAATTTTCATTGGAAATAAGTAATAGTTCCATGAATTACAATGAGTTCTTTTATAAGAAGGTTTGTGGCAGTTTGTGGTATACATATTTTTACTAAATTTACATGATCTTGAGTAACATCACAGTGTAATAGTCCCTCTCTGACTAATTATTATATAAACACGAGATCGACTGTAAGTATCAGTTGCATCCTCCAGATGACGTTAGAATCCCAGAAATGCTGTTTCCAGAACCCATTCTGTGAGGCTAATGCACCCATGCTTTCCTGGTTGCTGGGGCTTTACTTGCTGCTGCGATTAGACTCTCTTTTCTCCTTTCGTTACTTCAACAGAATTCTGAGTGTTGGATCTAGATGGTTCTAAGCTAAGTCTCTCATGGAAAACTGCTCTGAAGAGATCAGACCCAAGTTCCGTGTTTTCTCTCCATAGGCATCCAATAGTGGTTGGTCATGTGGTGTGGGGACTGGCCCCCTTTCCTCTGTGAGACAACTAGGAAGGGCCAGCTCAGTCATCCTGGAGAATCACCAGAGTTCTCCTTCACAATTACAGTTCGATGCCTCCTTTTACTCATTGGAATTTCGTTACCTCCCCCACAGAGTTGGTCCCAAGGGACTTCTCAGTAAACCTCCTGCTTAAAAACATCTGTCTCACAATGTGTTTCCCCAGTGACCAAATTAGGTGGTCATATGGATTGTTTGTTGCCAAGGGCCCTGACTGGTAAAAGGTGAACTTTTGCATATTCTTCGCTATAAGTTTTGAGTAGTATGTGCATGTGTGCATATATACACAGATACACACTTTTTTTTTCCCCCCACATGTCAGAGAATGCCACACTTCTCTATTTTTGTCATGAACCTAGAAAATAGGAGGTTTGGGCATATCTTTGTCCTGTCTGTATAACAGACAATGTAGTATTTTAACCTTCATTTTATCTCCCAGTCAATCAAACCATTCTTATTGTAGATTAACTACAAACTTATATACTCTACTAGGCACTGTGTAATCCAAGCTATAGATGAATCAAATAATAATTGAGAGGAGGGAACCAAACACTTTTTATTTTATTATGATTAGTTTTATTTGTAAAAACATTCATTGAGCATTATGGTTAACAAGGTGCTTTCGCATACTTTTCCTCATTGTGTATACTCTCATAAAATCATGTGAGCTGACAAGCGTTACCATTCTCTTTTACACAGGAATAAACTGAGATTTGTTAAGATTATTTTGCCCAAAATTGCCCGGGTAAGAAGTTCCAGGACAGGCAACTCAGGAGTCCTGGTCTTTCTACTGTAAACCCAGTACAGAACAGGTCACTTCAGAACCGAATCTGCTACCAGAACTGAATCTGGGACTTTAGACCTGACTCAGCTACTGAACTCTGGAACATTTTTGTTTAGGGACAAGACTATGGGTAGAAAGAAAGAAAGGCAAATGGCAATTTTGAAAGGTTTAATTCTATGAGCAGACTTAGCATATGGAATGTTACAGGGCTGCTGGCACCTGACATGCAGTGTCTTAGCACATGAATCAAGAATATGGGAAAATGTAAATAAGACATAACACAAAATATGTTGTAACTAGAAATTATCCACAGGCCTAGTACATTATAGGTCTCAGTAATTATTTGTAGAAATAATTAATGAATAAATTTATAGCGAATGTGCAGATTCAGTCTGATCTAGCCATCTTGTAAGGTCATGTGGCCTTCATTTTCTGGAAGAATCAGTTTCATGGATGCTCCCTGTTTTTACCCAGTGGAGTGTTTCCTTGAGATTGATGACTTAAGCCTCCTGGTAATAGTCCTCACTTGCGTCCCAAATGCATGAGGGTTATGCAGTGGTGAGTTGGGTGCAAAGACCTGAAGTGGCAGTAGGTATGTAATATTAGGGGCAGTGTTGGGGAGGAAAGTCAGTGCTCTTGTGCCTAACATCCTGCCTGAAAACAGACCCTTTGCTTTCTGGAACATAGCCAGTTCTATACATATGGCTTTGTCTTGCCATCACCTCTATGCCACCGAATTCCTTCATCAGAGAAGTCTAAGTATTAGCAAACTTACCAATTCTTTTTTTTTTTTTTAATTTGCTCTGATTAAACTGTAAGACCCTTGAAGGCAAAGATAATATTAAAGTGTATTGTGCCTTTAATATAGTAGTCAGTAAATCTCTTTAAAAAGGCCTACTGAAACAGAGTTAGGGCTTGAGTAATTGGAAGAATTCAGATAGTAGAGACCGCTGGAATAGGTGTCCATGATGCTCATATGCATAAGTAGATTTTGACCTATACTGAAAATGGTGTGGAAAATAATCTGATTAGAAATCATTAGCAAATGATAAAGACTCGAGGGAGGGAAAATTAGTTAGGAAACATGTGACCGTATTATACAGGGTTCTTTGCTATGAAAGTCTAATTTCCACATCATTTTTTAGAAAACTGCAATTCTTTAAGATTAAGTGAAATTTTACAAAGTATTTAAAATCCACATAAAATAGAATATATCTCTGATTAATAAATATTTAAAGATAATCAGAAGAAGACCTAGGGCATAGTTATCGAAGGTCCTTTCAAGAAAACTTTCAAGTTTTCTAAATTATCATGTATGCAGTTATCCAATATTTTCTGATTTATGTTCATTTTTTTTACAAAGATATATTTTTGTCTCATGGTTAAGAACGGATAAATGAATACATATTTTACAATGATGCCTATTAAAATTAGTCCCCAATGATGTCAGATAAAAGTCTCCTTTTATTTTTTAGCAGAAAAGAAGCAGATCTGAAAATACATTCAGTTTATGCTCCAAGGCAATCATATAACTGCTTATTTTGGTTAGCATAATATTCTGTTGTACAGTTAAGTACTATTAATTTACATCATCTTGAAACAATTTGAATATTTTTCTTTTCAAATGGACAGTCACGGTTACTTGTTGTGATTGCCCCTGCATACATGTGTTTATGACTATTTATCAAAACATTTCTCTCAAGGCTTGCACTGTGCTTTTTGCTTAACACACCCAATACAGTTCTGTGGATAGATGTTGTTCTGGTGAATTTTCTGAATATAATCTCAAATCTCTGAAGTTTTCAGTTAAGTAAGGCCATTGAATGCCATACACATCTTCTATCCTTTATCTTCCCATAGCATTTACTTCTCTTCAATGCCATTACCAAATTCTACCTTATCCAAGACACTCCCATATTACATTCATCAGAATAAATTTTTCATTTCTATATCTATTACTTTCATAGCACTTTGAATATTTATTGCACTATTTATGTGAGTCTGATTTATATTATTAGCAGTTTATAATTACCTCATCTACTAACTTATGAGTTCCTGTGATATTGGAGGACGAGGGGAGATAGCAGTGGGGAAATATATACCATTGATTTTTAATTTATCACAGTGTCTTAAACATCTAACTTGAATACCCTAAGCTATCAATAAATCTTTACTGAATTAAGTAAAATGTCTGAAAGCCAGTTTTAATCATTTTGTTTTGAAAAACAGTTATTGATTTTTATAGAAGGAATTCTGTCATAGATAAGAATTAAAGAAATATTGTATTTGGTAGACAGCAAAAGATAAAAGAATGACACCTGTCACTTGATTTGTGACCTTGATGAAGTTATTTTGGGGACACAAAACACTGAAATTGGATCCAACATATCTTTTTTTACTTTCCATTCTGATAACTATGTAATGTTTGAAAATGACTACCTGTGAATGTTAATTTTGCCATTTAGAAAATTAGAAAAACAATAATATCTAATTTTTCTTTCTTCCTGGGGTCAATGTCAGTACCAACACAGAATGAGTGAAAATTCAGTGTACTGTAAAAATTGAAGTCATTGTTAGTACTCTTTTCTCTTTCACAATCTATTTTGGATTAATAATCTCTCCTCTTGCCTTTTGAAAATTTTAAGAAGATTTCTATAAAACAATGGGGTTAGAGTATTTTATAATTTGCAAATCATATTTATGTATATTATCTCAATCCTCACAATAGACTTGGAAGATAGGCTTTATCTACACACTGCTAAAAATAGGCTATAAAACAAAATTTCAAAATCTTAGTTCTGCTTGTGTTTGTGTGTGTGATTTGTCTTTTGTCCTAAAAATTTTACATGATAGCTTAATTTTTGGTTTTATTTTATTTTTTTATGGTTGTTAAACATAGTACGAATAATATGGATGGATAATATCTAAATAGAAAATACTTATCACATTATTGCTATTTCAAGAAAAAAGAGAATAAATAGAATGACTCAGTATCTCATCATAAGAGCCACTGGTCATCATTATATTTTGGATCATTGAGAAACAATTACTGAACATCTATTTTGTTCAAGTAACTGGAAGATTCCACATGTGTGAAATAATTCCTCAACACTGCTCTTGAATATCTTCAGAAAACTGTACATTTATATAAGCATATATTTTTAAAAATGTTAATATTAATCTTGTTCAAAACCATAGAAAAATTCTAAACCCTTAGGCCTATTCCCTATGACCTAACATAAACTCAGTGAAGAAATTACACAGTTTGGTTAATTATACAGCTAGATAGAGTAGTTCTTCTGTTTTCAGTATGGGATTGTTAATGGTGCTTTGACAAAGATTTAAACAGTCCAAATGATTGGTATTTAGCAGAGCTGATCACTCATTGCATAAAATTCTTAATTTATGCAATATTTGATGCTTTTTTCCTACATACTTTGAAAGTTGATTCTTTACATTCTTACCCCCTGGCATTCTAGGCTTACGACAAACCTGAGTCTTGTTTTCTAGTTAATTATTTTGGTCTTTTCCAGGCTTTCATCTCTGGCGTTCTTTAGAATTTTTCTTTCTTGTTTAATTCGTACTGATTATATTATCAACCTATTCCTACAGTTTAATTTATTCTGTGTGTGTGTGTGTGTGTATATATAAAATTATATTTTATAATCTGAAATCTCAAAGTTTAGATGTGTAATTTCAACTGTTTGACATCACCTAAAAGATGCTCCAATATAACCTTTATTTAAATAGATCAAACAAATATGTTTACACCTCAAAACTATCACTCCCTTTTCCATCTTCTTGATATCTGTTAATTATATAAGCATTACCCTAGATATCTCAAGTATTTCAAATAAATTCTGACATAGACATGGTTTTTCTCTCATGTTGTAACAACTGAGCAAATTATATGGATTTTGCTTCCACACTATATCTTGCATTTATTTATTCTTTTATTAAGTTTACCATCCAGTCTTCCATCCAACAAATATTTTTCCTTTGCTACTAATTAAATTTTATTAGCAGTATTCTGAGACAGTCTTCTATTTCTCCTTTCTGTCACTAAGAGAAGCCATTCTAAACTCAAAAAAAAAAAAAACAACAACAGATTAATATTCTAAAATATAAAACATAGATCTGATCATAATATGATCAGATTAACAAACTTAAAGATTTCTTGTTCAAGATTTCCAGCTTCATATAAAAGTGTTACATTGGCCACTCATGTTCGTTATATTGAGTCAATTTATCTGCCCGAATTTCCCATTGCACCTATACATATAATCTCTCTTCAAACAAAACTAGATCGTCTACTGCTACCTGAATGTTGCTGTGGGTCTGTGGTCATAATAGGCTTCTTCTTAGTTCTGTCACCATTGCCCATCCACATGTGTCAAGGCTTAAGCTCAAATGTTGTTCTCTTTAAAGACCACTTTTGGATTCCTCATAACTCAGTGCTACCTCTCGTCCTAGAAATCCCCCTGAATCTTTACTTTTCATTTGTTTCTGAATTTATTATAATCTGTGGTTTCTAAAGTGAAATACAGGAAGCTGAGGGTTTCCTCAGAGATGCCGCAGACATTATTTTGGAGGGCCAGGGAGAGAAGAAAGTAGGTACAGGTTCAAATTGTAAAACTGAAGTTCGAATCAAAGTCATTGTATGTTTATTTTATATATAGTGTATATCAGCATGACATTTGTCTTGAGGATAGTGTTTGTGTCCCTTGAAAATCTAAACCTCATTTAATTTAAGTTTTATGTATTAATTTAGTGTGACTCCATTTAAACTGTAAGATTAAGAGCAGGAGTTATATTATATTCACTTCCACTTCCTGCTCCCTCCCACAATGTCAAACATAGCCCCTGAGGGAGTGAAATAATGGAGTACTAAATTAATCTGGCTGTTTTTCAGCAGGTATGCATAGCATAAAAAGCATATTTCTGAGTCTGGATAGTGATCCATCTAGGAGAGTTGAGTCGAATCAAAAGACCTTTGTTTCTCATGGAGGAGGAGTTTACAGTAGCAGTGCTCCAACAAGCAAGGCCTCCAGAGACACCCTGGTTTCAAATTCTTTCTCTGCCACTAATTAGTTAACTGATCGTAGAAATTTTACTTTGTGTTTAAATTTCCTCATCTGGAAAACAATGGAGGATAATAAAAGTACCTACATGACATAGCTGATGCAAAGAATAAGTGAGGTAAAATACATAAAGCTCTTGGAACAATATCTTGTACATGGTAAATATATGTGTTATTATTTTAGTATATATTTATATAAATATATATAGTACATTTCAAATTGATCTATTAGTGTATTTTTGTCACCTTTATCTGCCCAGCATCTGAGTTCCTTTCCACTTGATGAACTCTTGCTCAATAAGGACCAAAAGCTGACTCCTAACACAGGAGAGCAAGCTTCATTTGTATACACCCTGCTCAGACAGGCATGTAATGTAAGCTTAACCAATCAGATGAGTTATTCCAGTGCTTTGACATGGGAGCTAATAATAGAAGCAACTAGTTGAGGGAAGAATCTCTGGATAGTGCTACCAATGACAGAAGTCCTTGCATATAATATCCAAGAAAAACTGGCAGTTGCCTGGCATTAATAGCCTCAGATGTCATGAATTCATTCCAGCTGTGGTTCTAGTGGCCTGGCCACCTTTTCTTCCAGATATTTTTCAGTCCGTGATTTGCCAGTCATCCCTATGCTATTGAGAAACAACAAATGTCTACTTAAATCATATATACATAACAGCTTTATTAAGATGTGATTCACCTACCATATAATTCACTCCTTTAAAGTACAGTAAGTCCTCACTTAACGTTGTTGATAGGTTCTTGGAAACTGCAACTTTAAGTGAAACGACATATAACAAAATAAATTTTAACATAGGCTAATTGATATAAATGAGAGTAGAGTTTGTATGGCATATTTCCATCACAAAAACATCACCAATCGTCCAAATAAAGACCCAAAACACTTCTAATACTAAGCATTGGAATAAATGTGAGCCATATATCCATTTAAAAAAGAATAAGTAAGAGAATGATTTTTCCAATCCGCTTATTCCAGGTCAGTGTCTCGGGTGGACAGAGCCTCTCCCAGAGTGCCAGGCCAGCCTCAGCCCTGGACAGGACATCTTCCATTGTGGGGTTCATCACACACACCCCCACACTCACTCAGACTAGGACAATGTAGACACACCAGTTCACCTCGTGCACATCTTTGGGACATGGGAGGAAACGGGCAACCTTGGAAAACCCACGCAGACATGGGGGGAATGTGGAGAGTCCGCACAGACAGTGGACCTGGCCAGGAATTGATTGTTTTTTTCTCCTCAACGTTGTAACAGAAGACCATTGAATTACATTATTCGAGGACCTGCTCTGTACAATTCAGTGGTTTTTAGTATTCACAGGGTTGTGCAATAATCAGCACATCGATTTTAGGATATTTTCATTACCCCAAAGAGAAATCATAGCTAACA
>NW_006441953.1:16435251-16504869 GCF_000325575.1 Pteropus alecto | reverse complement strand
ACCCTAACACCGCCTGCACGAGGCAACCACTGATCTTTCTATCTCTATGGATTTGTCTATTCTGGATATTTCATAGAAATAGAAATATAAAATATATGATGTTTTGTGACTTGCTTCTCTCACTTAGCATGTTTTCAAAGTTCATCTGTGTTGTAGCATGTATCATTACACCTTTTTATTACAAAATAATATTCCATTTTAAGAATATATATTTTATTTTTTATCTACTGGTTAATAGACTTCAGTAACCCACTTTGGGGGTCAGTTTTTGAAACCAGCCTGTGAGATTTGTTTCGACTGCAGCAAGACTCTTCTCAGCTGCCTCTTTTCCTGGTTCTCTCTGGGGGACTAGCTGGCCTGTGGCTTAGCTTGCTGTACCTGTAGAGCTACCAAACTCCTTTTAATTGCTCACCACCATAACCTCCACTTTTTTATTCTGCCTTTAGATTTGAATTCCTCATACTCTGTTCAAAATAAAATCAATTTCTTTGGAGTGAGCTTGAGAACTCATTGTTCTTAGGGCATATCTCTCTGCCTAGGCAAAGTCTGAGCTAGAAACAGGAAGAGTGACCCACTTCTCTCAGTTATATCCTGCTTTACCAATAGGGTGCTTGGGGTTGGTTGCGGGGCAGCCTCTGATTTTCTCTACAGGATCTTCCAGTGTGGAACTTCTACCCTGGGAGTGAGCTGGGTATTCTTCAATTTCAGTACCCTAGCCCTGCTATGCCTGGAGTAGAACCTCCTACCTTATGAACTCCGGACTTATTGGAGGCACTGACTTGGAGTTCAGCTTCTACTACACAGAGATGAAAGGACGTGAGCAATGCTGGTGAATCGCTACCCTCAAGTCAACACATTAGCCCTTGATTAGGGGGCAGAGAAAGCCTCCATCTTGGCAACACATGCCCAAAGTGGTGCTTCCATCATGCAAAGCTGTGGTGGGGGGTGGAAAGGGGTGGGCTGTGTTCAACTACAACAGACTCTTGCTATTTTTACTTGAGTTTTAGTTTCTTCATTTATCCATCTTTTGAAACTTATTTTTTTTTCATGATTTTTAGCATTTGTGATTATTTCACTGGGGAACAGTTGTGTAGAGCACCTCCTACTGCTATTCTAAGTCATACTCCTCAATGTCCTATGCAAAAATCTACTTTTAGTTTCAGGAGTTTTGTTTATTTGTTTGTTTGTTTATTTGTTTTAATCTCATTGTATCTCAGAACACTAGCTAGTGTCATACTGAAACTCTGTGGTCAGATATCTAGATAAGCAAGGCCTACTGTGGAAATGGCCCACATTCCTCTCTTCAAAAATGTGAAAATGGGACTTCAATGAATGTAGAAAATATAATTAAATTCTACCCTGAACTTAAGCAAATCTGAATGCTTTCTTCAATGGCATAGTTTATATTTCCAAATTTGGATATACGAAAAAATATTCTCTTAGTTCTCCCTTTTACTCTGCTAGTGCATTTTTTGTAATCTACACTTAGTCGCATTGCAGCTCTTTTTGTTGAGGTCAAAATTCAAGTGCACTTTTATCAGTTTTAACACAGAAAACTACTTGCCTATAATTAAAATATTGTAAGTGAATCTGCATTTAAAATTCTCTAATTCTTAGTTATATATCAGTTCTTAAGTTTGAAAAATATTATATAGAAATATTTCTTATATGACATTACTCAATATTTATGAAGACAAAGAAAAGATATAAGAACATAAGTGTATATTTTATTCCCACATTATAATTCCCATTCTTTAAAACACTAGGTTTTTCTAAAGTGGATATTTAGGACAAGGTGTTTGGAATGTGTTTGCTTATTAAACAAAATTCATATTTGGAATAGTCTGTATTTTTTTCTGGTGGAATTATCTTGACAAAGAACCTGGGTTGACTGTGAACCTAGGAGACAGATGCATCTGTCAGTGCCCATCATAGCCAGACATACCAACCACTGGTCAGAGGTCTCAGTCACCACTGATACATAGTGGTTAGGAGACAGTATGATAGAATAAAACATCACCAGACTGAAGTTTCGCATCTTAGATTGGTATATTCTAGTTATTTCTATACTTGTACTTTTCCTACTATTAAGCTGTAAGGTCCTTGTGAGCAGAAAATGTTTTATTTGATTTCTTGCTTCTTAGTATGCATCTTCAGATCTTTTCCCCCAATTTTTTTATTGTGGTAAAATATAAAACCCAAAATTTATAATTTTAACCATTTTTAAATGTACAGTTCAATGGTATTAAGTACATTTATAGTATTGGGCAGCCATCACCACCATCTCTGCCACAACTTTTAATCTTGTAAAACTGAAACTCTGTATCTTTTATGCAATGATTCTTTAGTTTTCCTTCTCCTAGTCCCTATTGAACACCATTCTGCTTTTTTTCTCTATGATTTTGACTACTCTAAATACCTCATGTTATAGGAATAATACAGTATTTGTCTTTTTGTGACTGGTTTATTTTCATTAGCATAATGTCCTCAGGATTCATGTTATAGTGTATGTCAGAATTCTCTTACTATTTAAGAGTGAAGAATATTCCATTGTATGTATATAGCACATTTTACTTACCCATTTGTTGATGAGCACTTGGGTCGTTTCCATGTGAATAATAAATGCTGCTTTGATTATGGGTGTACCAATGTCTCTTTAAGATGCTGCTTTCAGTTCTTTTGGATATATACCCAGAAGTGGAATTGGTGAATCCTATGGTAATTGTATTTTTAATTTTTGGGGGGAACCACCACCCTGTTTTCCAAAGCAGATTTAAGGGTTCCAGTTTCTCCACATCCTCACCAAAGCTTGTTATTTGCTGTATGTATGTATGTATGTATGTATGTATTTAGAAGACATCTTAATAGGTGTGATGTGGTGTCTCATTGTAGTTTTGGTTTGCATTTTCCTAATGATTAATTATATTGAGCATTTTTTCATATGCTTATTGGTCATTTGTCTGTCATCTTTGGAGAAATGTCTATTTGGGCATTATAGGATCTTCTATGTATATAATAACTCTCTACAGGTGAATAAATAACTACTTAAAATTCTGTTAACACTGGGGTGATGTGAAATCAGGCGTCATCCCAGTGATGTGGAGAGAGTCCTTGGTTCTTCCCTGTTGACACAATAAAGAATTATAGGTCAGCGAGATTTAGAAAAAGTAAGATTTATTGGAAGTACGCTTTAGAAGGAGATGGGCCATGCTAAGGATAACTGCAGCCCTGTGGAATTTGAGAGGTGAAAAAATAAAAAATAAAAGACAGAGTATGCTCCAAGGGAGGAGTAGGTTTTCAGTGAAGAGAGCTGTAACAGCACAGAAAGAGGAAGGTCTGTCTATATTTTGGCCATAATGGGAGGTCATAGATGATCCATATGTGAGGTTTCTTTGACTGACAGTTGGCTGCTATATAACCCTTTCTCCACTGTGCTTGTGCTTACCCAGAATTCAGTCTGTTAGAATTAGATTCATGAACTTCCAGGCATAGGCATGATATTATAACGATGGTATAATGAAGCTGAGGTTAAGGGCAAGTTGGGATAGTACTTTTTGTACACACATTTGTGACTGTTTTACCCAGCAGCTTTTATCACCTTTGTGCCCTATGATTTGGGGTAATTTATAACCCTAAAAATGAGGTGTTTCTGGGAAATTCTTAAGGAAGGTCTTTAAGGGAGGTTTCTATGGTCAGTAGCTCATGCCTGACTACCTAACAATTCTAGCTCTAATTTTCTGAACAGTAGAGTTGTAAGAAAATTTTCCATTGCTAGTCTCTAAATGCCAAGAGCGGAAGAAAAAAGACATAATTCCATAATTCTAAAATATAATTCATGTGATGTTTACAATCTGGGAAATTAGAAGAAGCATCAGTTGGGAGGCAGAAACCTTGAACTTAGGTCCTTTTCCACACTGATATTTTAGATATGTCACATATTCTCTCATTATTTGCAAAATTAAATTATTTACTTTTGGTCATTATTTTCAGGCCAGATAGCTATAATTCTGCGTTTTTAATATTCTAGTTGTAGTCAATACTTTTCAGTCAACCAATTCTTAGTAGTAAAGAATTTTTGTGTGTATGTATATACACACATATATATCCTAGTCTTCTTCTCATTTTCTAGAGTACTTAATCTGTCTACTACCTATGTGAATAAGAACTATATTTCTTAATTATTTGATCACCATTTTGAGAAATTAATCCTGATACAGACTACAAATAAAGGAAAAACTCAACTTTAAATAAATTCTCCTAAATTTACCAACCTTTTCTAGAGGGAACTAGATTGTGGAGTTTTGCCAGAACATTTGTCTGTGAGTCTGTAATGAGCTGAGAAAGTCTTGTACCACTAATAAATTCACAAAATAGCACTCTGTATGAACATATCTTTTGTTCTTTTTTTTTGTACTATTATAACAAAGACATATCTTTAAAAAATGTATTCCAATTATTTAACGAGTCCATGCATACTTATTAGATTTCGTTTTTACTTTAGCTTTTTACATAAAGGAAACAAAATTATTTGACCACTGCTTATCATATCAAGTTTTCTGTAAGTTAATGGCCAAGGAATGTCTAAATATAAATTAATAAATTAATAACTTAATATTAATATTAAAGAGCAGTTTTAAGGGACTTAATCTCATATTTGCTTAAACATCTTGTTTAGATCATAAATCATGCAACGTACCATAAATTTTATATATTTCAATATCTAGATAATTTTTATGTCGATTACAGTCATGTAAATGTTCTCTACTTCCCTGGTCTTTGTTCAAAGTCTGTTAATGTAGGGAGATGGTTTTTAAATAATTATCTTACAGAACATGTTCCATTAGCTAGATCAAGGTGTTCTAGTGCTATAATTAAATAACGAATCTTCCCAATTTGTAGAAAAAAAAAATCTAATGGAGATAATTTTATTCTAAATTTTATGTTCTTCTTCCAAATATATTTGTCTTAGAACATTGACTCTTGTATCTTATTGATCTCATATATGTGTAAGATGATATCTGATTTGCCACAAAATTGAGTATTTGAAATTTAAAGATGCTGTATACTTAGTATCTCAGTATTTCAGTGATGATCCACAAATAGCACTGCGATGACTTGCAGTTGCAAAAAACAAAACAAAAAACCAAGAAAACCCCCAAACTGACTAATTTTGAGATTCACTGATATAAGAATTTAAAAGAAATATTATAAATGTGGGAAAGATAGTTAATATTCCTCACTTAAAAAAAAAAACAAAAAACTGATAACTACGAAATTCACTGACCCATCTAGTGTAAGTATATTAAATCATTCATCGAGTGCCCTTAACAATTTTCCAGTAGAAAAGTGTTCTCGAGATTGCCAGCCAGAATGAGTATTAAAACTTATTCTCTCTTTATTTGAATGAAAGTGCTTCTCATGATAAACTTTACCACATTTATAAAAGTTAATTTACTAGAAATATTGGCAGTTCAAATACCGAAGCTAATTTTATTTGACTATTTATTTAAAAAAGAACAGAGCCTTGTTTTGATAGCCATACTGCTGCAGAAGAGTTAGAAATTTACTTTCATGATAAGAATAAGAATCTCTGTTCTCAAGCTACAAAATTACAATGAGGTGGACAGAGAGAGGGAGGATGGAGGGGGAGAGAGAAGGAAAAAGAGAAGGAAAGAAGGAAGGAAGGAAAAGAAAGGTTTAAAGAATAATCTATGGGAGCATGCTAGAATATGAGTTTTTAGCCATATTAAACAATGACGTTTTAGTACAGACAGATTTTTTACAGTTTTAAGCATTTTTCTTTAATTAACTTGATCTTGACCCATTAGTGAAAATAATTTAAGAATATAATGCCATTATTTGCATAATGAAGAAATAGAATATTCTTTCCTCCCTTTGCAAGCCTCTGTGCATGATAAAAATATATACTTTGAAAAATACAGACATCTATGGAAAGTTCCTCACAATAGGGGATGACAATAATGTGAAATACATTTCTGTATTCTTCTGACATTTAAAATAAGGCTTCTTTTCAAATCTAACATGAATTTTTGTTAAAAGTCAACATTTAAATTTTGCCATTTATTCAATCATATTTTTAAAGTAACTTGAGGTTAAATTGTTCACCTCTCATGAATAATTTTTGTGTATATTTTTTTAAATTTTACCTAAGCTTGGTCAAGTATACCTCTTCTTGCTTTCTGGATGACACAATTTCTTTATGAATGGATATTTTCTCCAAAGTTACAAAATCTTGTGGGTAAAATAAACCATTATCATGGGCCGTAGGTCAATATTAGAGGAGACTAAGAGTGTTAAACTAACTTCCATGTTCAGGAGTCTTCCTTTCAACACTGTCCAGTCTCCTTTTACTATAGCACTATGCACAGCTGTAGAATGAGAGAAATTCATACCTTCGTCTCTTTAAGATATAATATTGCCTTTTATTATGGAGCAGTAAGAGCAACCTGGACGAAATTGAAATGTGCCTTAAAAAATGATGCTAGATTCCAAGAAAAAGCATCTATGAGTCTACTTGACAATTTAGAGCATTTGAAGGACCCAAATTAGTCATCACTGCCTTAGAATTAATAATTCTCCACTAATTTTCAGACTTTCTGCCCTTAAATCCTAGGGACCCAATTACTCATTAACTTAAATAAGAAACATTATAAAATGTTACACATCTATCTAAGATATTCAAACACTATCCAGAAATACAAATAAACTTTGTAAAATGCCAAAAAGAAAGTATCATACTCAGATAAAAATATAAATTGCTTTAAATATTGCTACTTGGTCTCCAGAATATTAATATGATTATCAACAAACAGTTGTTTTATATGCAGGTTCATGTTCTTCTCCCTTATAATAACTTTTCCCATTTGCTTTGCTTCTTTTTATACAATTTTCTACAATACTTTCTCAACTTCTTTGGGACTCATTATACTAGGTAATAGACAAAAATGAGCGTTAATATAAAGGCACAGTGAAATCATGCTGATGAAAACAGTATGGCAGAAAAAGGTGCATATCGTGTATTTTGCCAGAATTACCTCTGTTAGGCCCACAACATGCAAAACATACTTTCCAATTGTTGAAATTCATAAGTTTTTCAAAACATCCATATGTAAGTATGACATTCTACCAATTGTCCTTGAAATGAGACTCAATATTTTCTCTCATATAACTTTGTTTTAAATGTTGATTTAGAGGAGATAAATTTTCGGGAAGCAAATATAAATTGTTCTTTAGGTACTGGCTGGAAACTATTGTATTGAGAGTTATGTACATAAGAGAGAGTTTAGAGTTTACAAGCCAGGGGTGTTTTATAAGGAAAATGTTCACCTGTGAGACAGTCTGCAGATGTCTCCTCAAATCTATATTTGGATAACAGGAAATCAGCACAGTTTTCTCAGCCTATATACAGTAGAGCCCTCAGAAAATTCTAAGTTTTCTGTGCAGCATGGAGGGTATATAGATATTTATTTTGTAACTGAAACAGGGAAAGGATCTAATCTTAAAATCTCTGTTCCAGATTTTAGAATTTCAAGATATTTCTCTGAATAAATATATTTATGATGTAGTTTAAGCTTATTACCCACCCTGTAGGTCCAGTGTTTGATACAAAGTTGATGGATGCCACTTCAAGTTTATTCAATATCATAACTACTTCACCTGTTTTGACTGCGCTAAGAACAGAAAGCTTCTCTATTTTAGGTTTTTAGCCTTGTTTCATGATTATTTATCATGCTGTAGCAACGCAGTAGCAGTTCAATTTAATTAGCTATATGGTTTTAAAGACAGATGAATCAGGACCTTCATTTTTCTGCATGGGATTGATGCCCTTAGAGAGGCAAGCTTTTTCCAGATGAAACTTATTTGTGGTCATTCCAAGAAAAAAAAAGTCAAAATAGGAACATAAAATATACATAAAACATTTAATAATTTAATCCCAAACTATTGAATTAATGATTGAATGACCGATAGAACTGTTATCCTTAATTAATGAAGACATTAATTAAATTGTAATTTGAGCAAAATAATTAAACTAGTTGTGATAGGTACAGTCACCATCTGTATTTAGGACTATTTAAAAAAGGAAAGGAAACTCAGGCATTTCAATATACTTTTGGAGACAGTTATCTATTGAGTACCTTTATGGATGACTCTCTATTGCATCATGTATGTAGTTACCAAACTAATCCACTGTTCACTGTGGATCCACCATTTTTCTCAATTCCATAAGTTATACATATGAATGGTGACTTAATGCTTATGTAAAAACAAAACAATGCTTATGGATAATATATAGATCATATGTAATAACTACATATGCATTTCATACACATATATATGTGACCTATTTATTATGCTGTATGTAACCTATAAATATTATGATCTATAAGTTTAAGCTTTTGTATCTTCTTTCGGTAACCATTCAGTACTCTTGAAACTTTTGAGGACTTCTTTGAAAAAAATGATGACAACAATAGGCCCTGTTCTTCTTCAGTTTGTTTATGATTTTCAGTTTTTCATAAATCTGTATCTAAAGCACATCCATAGAAACTCCAGATTACTATCTTTCATGTTGAACCATTTGGGGACAAGTTTAAAACCTGTGGTGTTTTAGGAATAGAGTTCCCAGACATACCACCAAACCTCTCAGAATGGAGGGCTCTCCGTTTTTCCTTGATTTGATCCATAAGAATTTGATTTTGGTCTGGATGACACTTTCTAAAAATGCACAGTAAAATCAGTCCCTATCCCTTGAAAACTTTAACGTGAATAAAGTAAAAATCTCCCCCAAATAGTCCATTCAAGATTTATAATTAATTTTTTAAGCAGACATTTTTCCATTTTGATTGCACAATATTGCTAACAAAGGTCACTCTGATTTTTAATTGCTGGTTTAATTAATGGTATTTGCTTGGTTATTGTTTTTATTGTACATATTGAGAACATTTTCAAGAAAAATTTGTACTCTTAGATAACTTATAAATCAGAATACAGGCAGTTTTTAAATATTTTGTCCCTGTATCCTATCTTTTGTCTTGCTCTAAAACACATGGTTTTGTTCTTTCAACCTATTCACTTCTCCATGTTTGTTATTTGCATGGATTTAAAAGCATTTCAGACTCTTGCCAAATCTCTTTTTACCTCTGTTTTTCTTAACCTAAATCTGTTTTCCTGTACTAAGTCTGTAATTCTGCTTCCACATTCTTTTATTCCCCATGAATTTATCTCTAATCACAGGCATTTTTTTCCTGCATAAAACCTGAAATACCCTGTGTTACTATTCATTCTGTGTGGTTCTCAGAGATTCAGTAGATCAGCATTTTATTTGCAGTCTGGGCCACACAGATCTATTTTCCCAGTTAATGGCTTTTCCTATAAGTGTCTCAGCCAAATGAGAGTGTCTGTACAAAAATTTGTGTGATGATTGTCACTGTTAATATGTGTGTGTTTTTTGTTTGTTTGTTTTAATAATTAGCAAACAATATTATCATTTGCATCAGGAAGCAAAAAAAAAAAAAAAAAGACTGGACTAGGGTGCACTGTTTGCTACCTTTTAACCTGAACCACCTGATTCTAGGTTTTGTGGTTCTCTCCTCAGTTTAAGGCACTTGTTTCATACCTACAGAGACAGCTCCAGTATCAACATCCGCCTTAAGTCAGTGATTTAGAGAACTACTTAAATCAACAGTCTGAAGATACGCTCAAATACTTATGAATCCAATTCTGACCTTGTTTCTCCATTCCAATTTTACTAGCTTTGGAATTATCCACCTGCCAGAATTCTCAAAATTGCAACATACATAATATCTTTTTCATTTTTCAGGACTTTGATCTTCACCTCACTGACTCCCCTCTCTCTCTTTTCTCTGTTAGGGAGCTGAGTTCTGATACTAAAACTCAGCTTGTTAAAAGTAGGACCATAGCTCCTAATGGCAGAATTTCTTACAGATAATTCTTGCTCCTGTATTTGTCAGAACTGTGCAGTAAGACCCGTGGGGGAGATCCTTTATTGTGTCATTGTCCTTTGAGAAGCCACTGCTGTGCAACATAACACACATTGCCTCTTCCTCCAGCCACTTAAGAGGACAGGGCATGTATAGTATGCCTATGTGGACTTCTCACACTTTCTTCAGCTGGTTTCCCAGAGCCTATGCAGTCATAGGGAGGAGAATTTCAAGTGCTCCATTTAGTCCCTGACATACTGAATTTAAATGGTCTTTGACTATAAAAATGGCCATTTGGACACTAGCTGTGTCTCCTGTATTTTTCCTCTTACACTGCTGATATGTGTAATATATACTTTCCTGTTAGTCATTTCCCTGTCTTTTTCTCCTTTCGGCTTTAGCGTCTCATTCAATTTCTATTTCATTTTAATTCTTATGTGACTTAGGCTTTAGTAAATCATTCACTCATTCATTCAACAAATATTTAATATACACACATGCCTGCACTGTTCATAGTACTGGGGAAGCAAAGGCAAATAAAACAGACTGCTCTCACTAAGATGACAGCCCGTAAAAAGTAAATAGGTAAAAATCACAATAATTTATGCTTGCAATAAGTACTGAGAAAGAAAGAAAAATGGCATGATGTGAAAGAGAGTAGAGAACGATGAATGGGGAAAGGGGATACTTTACATTGCATGGTTCCTAGAGAAGTCTTTTAATAAAAACCCTGATGAAGTGAAGAGTCATTCAAATATATAGAAGATCAATGTTCCACAAAAGGTAAGAGAGAACCAAGGCTCTGTGGTAGAAAAGAGTTTAGTTGTTAGAAGAACAAAATCCATGTGGCTGAAGCAGAGTGACTACATAGAAGCATGGGCATGCAGTGAATTTGCACATGCTATAAAGGCCTTGTGAGACATAAATAAAAATTTCTATTTTATTTTTAATGAAATTAGGAATTAAAAGAGGGTTTTAAACCGGGAAATTCAGTTAGCTGGCTTACATTTTAAAATGATTGCAGCCAGTGCAGTAGTCCAGGTGAGAAATGATGATGTCTTAGACCTGGGCTGTATTAATGATATTAATAGAAATAGACAGATATATGGGTATATTTATAGGTTTAGCTGACATATCATCCTATGATTCTTTGGGAAATGTTATTTATCTCTCAGTGGTACTTTATAATTTTTGTATTTTCATAAGATAGCCAAAGATTTTCCTTCACATGGAGAATAATCCCAGTTAGATGTTCAAGGTATCTTCAGTGACCAGTTATTGTCTGGACAGAATACGGTTATTTAGGAATGGAAAACAATATTTATATACAGCTAATTTGATCAATAGGAGTATTGAATAATAGTCCAGTAGGAAATTTAGTTGTTGAAAATGAACAGTAAGAGTTAGCAATAAAAATGACATTTTAAAGAGGAAGTAAATAGAAATCGTATATAATGATGCATGACCTTGAAAACGAGTATAAAGTATTGCCTTTGATATAAGAGATGCTATTGGGAAAGCATTTTAAATATTGCCACTTTAAGCCAAAATAAAGAAAATTTCCTAAAAGGTACAATATGTTCCTTCATGACTCCTTATTGCTTGTAGAATATAAGATATAAAGCTTCAGCGTGGTGTACAGGTGCTTTAAAATCTATCCTGTTCACCTTTATTGGTTACTGTTCTTAACACATGGCTCCAGCTTTTGCCACTCTTAATTTTAAGTAATTCTTTGAATATTTCATTCTTTAAAAAAATGCTTACCTTTGCTGGTATTCCTACTTGGAATATTTTCCTCTTGTTTATCCAACTCTCAACTTACTGTTTTAAGTACCACTACAAATATCACTGTGATGTTGCCAGTGACTTTCTCCTTTATAATCCTATAGCATTTATTAATTTAGCAGTCTAATTTCTATCTAGATAAGCTTATATCTTTCTCTTTCACTAACTTAGAAGCTTCTTCTTGAAACCATTTTTTTTTTGTACACTAACTGTACAGAACAGTAGTCTATCAATAAATATGTAGGGAATTGAATGAAAGTCCTCTTTCATATAAGCATAATCTAACCTACAAACCACAATAAAATTGATGTGTAGTTTGAACTGAAGGCAGAACCATTGTGTTATAGCATTTCTAGGGTTACCCATCAAGACAGGCTTATTTGGAGTTCCATAGAGAGTATAGTGGTGTTTACATGACATGCTCACATTTTCTTAGTCTTACAAAATACTTAGAGAATCACATGCTTTCTAAGTTTTTATTATAATAATTATTATCATTATGAAGGTCAAGCCATATCAGGTAGTTTGCTAATTATTCACCTGCATTATCTCAATCCTAGAGCAAGCATCAGTTTATGTAGGTAGTTGCTAATTCTGTTTTGAGGGAGAAAATAAAGAAGCTGAGAAGGGTTAAACAACTTTTCCAATATCTCACAGTGGGGAGATATAATCCCAGATCTATCTGACCCCAGAGTACGTGTCCTTTTCCTCTGCATTACACTGACACAGAGAAACAAAATGTCCTCTTAGAAAGTGGTAGGCATGCACGTTAAGTCTGTTGCCTGCTCTAAGAAATAGAGAGGAGGGCTTGCATGCTCTATAAACCTTTGGTGTTCAGTAGGTGTTAAAAACGTTTGCTATTGGCCAGCCACTAAGGGGCAGTGATACACAACAATCAACTAATTGTGGCTCTGAGCGGTGAGTCATGGCAGCTCCAAGTTCATTGCAGGGAAAAGAATTGAATCCTCTTGGTTTTATTTCTCAGTAGAGAACTGGAGCGGAAACAAAGCAAAACACTGTGTCTCCCTCCAGGATCTAGTTATACCTTTTACTAAGACAAACACATCACATTCAATTCTCCTCTCCCTCTACTGATGAGGGAGAAATACATTTAGAGAATCAAACTGGGCAGCCGGATTACTCTCACACAAAAATAAATGATGGCTTTCTTTACAGATCTCTTGCTCACTTTTACTCACTGTCCTATGCTCATAGAGGCAAGGGAGTTACTATCTAGAATGAAAAGATGTTCTTTTTTTGTGACCGAAGCTTTAAATTTCAAAGGGGCTGTAATGTCTGAATGCATGACCTCCAGCAATTAGAGTACTGGCAGCTAATGTCCTCTGAGCTCTATCAGCTCCAGATCCTTTGCATAATACCCTCAGATATTGCCTTTTACACTGGACAAGATTGGATGCAGTGAAATTGTTATATACAGGTTACGGGGAAAATCCTTGCACTATAGTTGGCATGCTGTATTGATCTAGTACAAAATCCAACCATTACTGAGACAGATGGGGGAGCTCTGAGACTCTCAATCTAAAAATTGCCTCAGCTATTGCTGATGCTGCTGCACATGCTGACAATAGCTACAATCTGAAAAGCTGGGTTTACATGCCTGAAATAAATTGTTTTGATTAGAACCTTTAGGAGAGAAAGTCATAAGGTACAGTTTTATTGACTACTTGCCAAACAACACAGGGCCATGCACTGTAAGCTTGTTTTGCTCATGTAAGTCAAGCACCAACTAGGCTTTTATTTTCTAAGGTTATGGACTTAGAGTATAATATATTATCATTTACTCTAAATTATTGTACACATGGCATCTGAGGAGGTGGAATTAATTCTCAAGTATTGCTGACCTCTGTGTATATGTTTGTTTACTAGCTTGGTTCCTTGTAGCGGATGTAGTCTAATTTTGTGTGATAAAGACTGCTTTGATTTCTCTGTAATCCTTTAAGTGCTGTGACCAACAAAGTGAGTTCAAAAAGTTGCCACTGGGCTCTAAAGAAGCAAATTGTAAAGAGAATAATCATATAAGTAGCCATATTAGTGACGCCTTCTCTTCTTTTCTGTTCTTCTTCCCTGAAGCATGTTTTTTCTCCTGCAGAGAACTTTCTTTTAATCTGTTGCTGTTTTTCAAAAACAAGACAATTCAGTGTAATCAACCAAACAAAATTTGAACAAATCATTGTAAAATGCAAAATGAGAAGCCAGCATGCTTTTTTTTGTTGTTTAGTTTTGTTTTTTTTCCTAGAGCTGGACCTGTGTTACATTATCTCCCTAGAAATTAATGCATTGTGATGCTCTATTCCCGGTAAAATTCATGGAGTTGTGTGGTTTTCAGAGTTGGCTACTTGAGATAGAATTGAGCGTATACAAGATTTATTATATGTACTACCTGTAATCCCACCATCCTGGTGTGTCTGATGCTTCTATGTGAAAATGGACATCTTGCCAAGAGAAGAAATTCTGTGCGTGTTTTCCATGCACACTTATTCATGAGAAGGTGTAAAAGGAAACCATATATATTATATTGACTCTTTATTAAAGATGCTGTATTGTGTATTTAGCATATACTATATAATTTTACATCAAATTTACCAAAGAATGAACAGACAAAAAACTCCAACAAATAACAAATATATACTGCTGTAACTATTAAGTGTAAACTTCAGTTCATCAATCTTCTGGTATTTACGAATCCTATTACATTCTAACTTTGTGTTAGGTTAATTAATCAATTAATAAAATGAATGTAGAACATAATAACTTCCCTTCAGGATTTTATAATCCATTCAAAGATATGAATCATGGCATTCCATTGTTAGCTAGGAAATGCTAAATGTCAAATAGTTATTAAAGCTATGTAATAAGATACCAATAAGGGCCAGATATTGCTAGCCAAACGGAACAATCATTTATTTCATATAACAAATGCCAATTTAAAAAAGGACATATATTAATTAAAATGGCAATTCCAGGAGATATGGCTAATATTTGACCAATAGTACTGCATATTTCATAAATTGTCCTTAATATGTGCTGACACCACCAGATTCTAAAGTGTGAGATTCAGGGTCTCAATTTTTAATAACTCATTTGAATGACAAGCTGCCTAGCTTTCAATTTATATGCTGTAGGAGAGCTAAAGGTGGAATTAAATCTGCTAGAATCTGCACCTTGTATTTTGGAGTTAGCTCTGAAATATAGGACCACACATTATAATTTTCAATATGCAGTCTGCATAACCAGACACTCCCAAATGCTAACTGCAAAGTACCTGTCACTTTTTTAAGTGGCATGAGCATAGTACTGCTGCAACTTATACCATGGAGCTTTTTTATAATTATTATTACTATATAAATAAAAAGATTATTACATGAAATTAGTAGACAGTTCTCTATATGGCAGAAATGGCAGCTGTGATTGTATGGAGTTTGCTTATCTAGACAACTTTATCCAGTTGTGCTCTGAGAATTGAGCCTGTTGTAGGTGGCAGAAATTTGTAGTAGTTCAGCTGCACTAAGAGTTCAGTGCTGTCCTTCTGCTCTTAAGCAGTCAGGAGGGTCACAAGCATCGCTCTGTCTCTTCCACTATGTTTTTGAGAGAAAGTATTGGCACTTCTTTGCAGCAGATTTGATATTCTGTCCTCTGAGAAAATGCTGTCACTGGTATTATTTACTCTCTGAGCAACAAATCCTTGTAAATTATAATGGTTCTCTAGACAGCCATTTACAAATTTAATCAGGGATGATTTCCTTGCTTTTTTCAATTATCCACAAATTATATTCAGGCACTGTAATATACTAAGTCCTTTACCATATTTATTCCAGAAATAGACTACAACAAAGCTTCTAATCTAAAAGAAAGAATATAGTTGAAGATACATCTACTTTATCTAGCCTATTAAAATATTATTTCTCTTTCTTTAAAATATATAAGTACAACAAGAGATTCTAGGTCACCTTGTCTGCTAAGACCCTTTATTGCTTCCCATGGATAACACACCACCCAATTAACCAAGAATCATAGAATGTTAACATAAACTAGAGCCTTATCCCTCCAGCCCAGACTTTGAAAACAGACAGACATGAATTTGTGCTCTGCCTCCACCATTTACTAGATATGTGCCCACGGTAATATTTTATCTTCTCTAGGATTCAGTTTCTTCAAATGTAAAATGGAATAATATTAATACATCTCTCATACAATTATTTTGAAGATTAAATGACATAATGAATATAAATAACTTAGAGAAGTCTAGATATAGTTAGTACTTAATAAATGATACCTATTATAAATAGCTCACCTTTCCTTTTTAAATGAAGTGACTAAATCTGAAAGAATTTAGATAACTGCCAAAGATCATATTAAGAATTGAGATAGCCTCAAGGTTTGAACATAAGTCTTCAGTTTTGGATCACTTTCTATCAGACTCTGCTGCAGCAATTTATATAAGACATTCAAATGTAAATAATTTCATGAACAGTTTACTCGTTTACTGGATATCCTACTATTTTTGTGCCATTTTTCAAGTAAGGATGTAGAGGGGTGACCTGTCACCTCTGGACATCGCTCTAGAGATTCCAATGACATTTTAGGATTATTTCAAACTGCTTTTACATTTGGACATGGTACCTTTGGACACTGATACTAGATGAAGTTGAGCTGCCTCAAAAATCAATGCTCAGCAAGACTGAACTGATGTTAATAAGATAAGTAAAGGACCTTAGAGCAAGAACTAAGTCTAGGATAGCCTCACAAAATCAGAAGAATAACATTTCCAGGGGTGGAACATGAGGAGAGGATCACAGCTGGGAGTCGTATTTATTTTTTTCATTCTGCTTATAATGATCTCTGGAAGCTAATACTGGGAGGCAAGAAAGAAATATGTGAACACACAGACTGAAAGCTAGACACATGCAACTACATAGATCTATTTTGTTTTAAACAGGTTAACTCTTAGTCCAATTGCAACAGGCAAACATTAATAATTTTCTCAAAAGTAAAGACAATAATTTATGGTTTTAGTATCAGTGATCATCCCAAATCTTCTGAATTTCAACATTTAGGAAGCCAAATGGATAAACTTTAAAAAATTATTTAGAAAATATTAAAAATAAAAGATTTATGCAAAAAAAATCATTAATTTTAACATGCCATAGTATTACATAGAATTAAATTGGGCAAACTAATAAAATAATCACATTCTACTCCTGCATCATTAATTTTGGCTCTGGGATTATAGGTTGATCCTATTTCATTGATTGGGGAAGAAAAGGTAACATTCAGTAATATTCAGAAATAATTCAAAATATACAAACTTTCAAGCATTGAAGTCATTTTTTTAAATCTATGAAAACTATGTGTTTATAAGTTTGTGTTTTTATATGTGAATTGATTAATACTGGTAGATATTGAAGGCAGTATGCTGAAAGATAAGTACGTATAAAAAAAGAGCTGAAGTGTCTGAGGCGTCCCAATAAATAACACTCCTCTTCTTTGCCCACGTGCTTTAAATTGATGTATAAAACAAAAATAAAAAGGAGCTGGAGAAGAAAATATTATCTTCTCTACTGATAAAGACTGCTGGAAAATGTCAATTAGTATTGGAGCCAAGTGATTCTACTAAATAACCCCCAAAATAGAATAGATACAAAATAGAATAAATATGTCTGTCATCCCATCACTGTGAAGACCTTTGGTCTCAATATGACTTTTACAAAACTACTACGTAGACTTGGCTCTTTTAAATCTTTATCCATGTTAATATGAATGCTGGAATGTTTAATACACAATCAAGGATATGAAAATAAGTGACTTTTTTGATAGGAAAGTAATACAGTATCTTAATAATTCAATTCAATAAGAGCTAGAATTTTTGCCTCAAATTGTTTACTATCTCAAAATCTGTAATACAGTAACATCACGTCTCTTCAGTATGCTGTCCATTTTTCACTTTGGTTAATGATTGTCTTATATAATTGAAGCATTTATATTGTACTTGCAGTCTGCCCAATCAGCATGGACATGTCACATTTGTTTAGCTTTAATGAGCTTTACATACAGTATAAAAGATGATTTCTATATCTGTCATGCTTACAGTTTTAATACAACCACAAGTCTGTTAAACCTTAAATGCTTCACCTTTGTGATCTGTTTTTGATAATTTTGCACATTTGAAACTCATCCCCTCTACTACTCAAAAAAAATACATACAAATATATATATATGTGTGTGTGTGTGTGTATACACACACACACACACGCACACACACACAGAATGAGAGAATGAGAAGGAGGGAGAGAGGGAGGGTGGGAGGAAAGGAGGGAAGGAGAGAAAGAAAGAGAGATAAGTCTCTTATCTCAGCATCATTTTTAACAGAATATGATCTTGTCTCTTCCAAACCTCATCTGAGGAATATGGAGTTTTAGCACAGCTATTCTTAGTGAATTCTTAGTGAACTTTCCTCATTGACTTCTGAATTTCTTTTTCCTTCCTTTTCTTAACCCATTAACATGTAAGACAAGCAAAGGCCCATGAGGACAAAACATAAGGACAGCTTTTAAATGTGCCACCTATGTTGCGTATTCCAGTCCTTACTCTTGGCATATACTTAACATAGCAGACAAAAGAATTTAGAGTTCTGTGACTAGTTGTTAAGTATTTTATAACAATGGCTAAAACATTTATTGCTTGTTGTCTTATTTTGTAATAAAGTTAAAAGAATACTCACATCAAAGGGTAATATGAAATAGCTCATATCCTAATCACCATTTACTCTAATAGTCAAAATAAGACCATGTGGTTGAAATTGAAAATATTCAGATAGTTCATCTACTTCCTCCCGAATTTGGGTATGTTTAGAAATCTCGACAGGTTATTGTTACTACTATTACTTTTTTAATTTCAGTAAATAATAATAATGCTTCCATTAGAGTAAAATATGAGCCTCTCTCTGTCCTTAGATTCACTTTTGCCCATGAGATGAATAGTAACTTCTCTCATGAGTGAGAGTAAGAGACCAGAATTAACAAATATGACTCAGCCCAGTCCTTTCTCTCTGATACATCTGCTGGAAAAAATCACGTACTCCCTGTAACACCTTCTTTAAAGCTTTACATGGGCAGCACCCCATGGAGAAGCCATGTAAGTTCCCAGGAATGGTTGAAACTGGGTGGGCAAGTTCAGTTTCAGAGTGTAGTGTGAGCAAGCCCACATGGCTAACAGACTGAAGACAACAATTTAGGTTTTATTGATATTCTTGGTGCTCTTTTGATCTCCATCTGTCTAATCCCTGTTTCTCTTAATTGATTCCACTTGAGCAGAAAAAACAAAGATGCTAGCTATTGTTTCCTTCTTAAGTTGCAACAAAACTCACCTTTATTGGTTTATTTGAATTTTATAAATTTACATTGCTCATAAACTCCACTGAATTATGATTCAGCATTTCACAAAGAATTATTTATCTCTATAGCAAAGTTATAGGTTTCATTATTTTATAATAGCTGTATTAACTTTTCATTACTTAGATGCAATTGAACATTAATAAAATCTCAAACAGTGATCATAGATGGGAGATTTAAGTGGCAAGCACTAAGAAATACAGAAAAAAATAAACTCAAATAACATCTAAATTTACTGGAAGATTTGGAAGCAGAGTGTAAATTGCCTTTGTGTTTTAATTATGTCCACCCCCAGGAAATCACAGTACTACCAGATTTTTAGTGAAAGAGTTCCAAGTTTTTTAACTGCTGAATATTACTGGAGATTTTCCAAGTTTTCCCTGATTTTCCTAGAACACCTTAAAATCATTACCCTGGTATTTCCTTAATTCTTTGTAAATTAGTCATATAGACAAAATGTCCTCTACATAACATTTTAGTGCCAGAATTTATCTGGGTACAAACCAGTTTCAAAATATCTTTAATTTGTCTTTGTTTAATACATAAATAAATGAGTCATCAGGACTCATTTACCTATAGCCATGAGTTATTGTTCTTTCCCAATTCTTTTTACCCTTATATTGTTTTTATTACATTTTATTTCACATTTTAGCTGAACTTCACTACCATTCCCCACGCCCCCTCAAAAAAAAAAAGAAAGAAAGAAAGAAAAAAAATACTTAGGAGAAAATGAGAGAAGAGGAATTTTCAGATTCCCTTGACTCTCTTATATCTTTTGTCCTTCAAATATAAAGTCATACATTATCTGTAGGCCAAGTGCTTTGAGTTCATTTCCCATTTATGAAAATCTAAGCATGCAAATATCCCTGTGCTCTCAGAAATGCAAGCTCAATTTAAGCTATGTCACTGAGGAACAAAGGCAATTAAATTAGCCTTCCCTGTTCTCGATGCCTTTCTCCTGACCATACCACTTGACTGATAATTTGCTTCAAAAATCATGTCAAGAGAGCTCAAGATCAAACTTATATATGATACTTACCATCATAAGATTTACTTCACCTCTGGAAGAAAGAGCCTTAGGTCAGACTGACTTTTCTTATTTACTTCTTACTCTGATGAAAACTTTCCTTAAGAGCCCTGGATCTCTTTATTGACACTGACGTATCCTCATCCCAAACTTAAACTTTTATTTCCACTTTAAATGTCATTGAGGTAACCTTCTCTACTAAAGCATAGTGATTAGAACCAATAAGTGCGCCTAATATTACCATTAATTTACTTTTGCTGATTGTTATCCTTTTCTATCTTACAATTTTAAATCCAGAAAGGATCTTTACAAAAAGAATAAGTAAAATCACCATGTTATTTCATGAACAACATGCAACCATTTGGTGAGTAATACAGTCAGTGAATACTCTGGATGGGAAAGTTACTTAACTAGAATTTGAGAATAGTATCTAAGCTATCTAATTAATGTAGTAAATAAGAGGAGGAATATAATTTTAAAATTCAGAGTGGTAATCATGAATAATCTTAAAATTCTATTCTGAGTGCTTGACACTGAGAAAGGATTATAGTCCACATTCTTTTATAGACTATTATATATAGCCAACCCATACCAAAATGCTTCATACATATCAACATTTTTTGATTAATTTACCAATATTTTTCTGGTGATAGTTTTTTTTAATCTCTCCTAAATATTTGATGGAAAAGATTTGTGCTATTTCCCAGTAGTCTGAGAGTACTTACATGTCTTCTCTGATGTTTGGGAAACTATTATAAAATATGGCAAATATAATCAAACCTACCAAAATATAACCCTTCATTTCAGAACTAGGAAATAAATGCTCATTCGCTGCAAAATTAGGCAATTGCACAAAGATAGGTATTCATTATTGGATTTAATGTATGAGAAACTGGTTATTTTTATTATACAGTTTTATGTAATTATTTTTTCTTTTTAAAAAATAACAGGAGCAATGTACCTTGGATGGTAATGAAAAACCATTATTAATACTGAGAATTAATATTCATACATTGGAAAAAATACTAAAATTCTAAGCATTGCTTTGAGTTCGATCAGGGGATGCTGAGATGCTTAACTGTCACTATTTTTCAACATTTTTCAGCCAACTTGTGTAAAATAGGAAGAAATGTCAACCTAGGGGCACTGTCCATCAGACTGTGGCATAGTACAAGCATCTGGTGAATGTGTTAGAGCCCCGTGGGGAATCATTTGCGACACTGACAATTTATCTTTTTGTACTTGCTTAAGGCAAAATTTTAAATGAAATTCATGCAGGTATCCATATATTCCTTGCAAAGATCTGAACTACTTGGGGAATGATGAAGCTGAACGACCAAGAAAACAGGAACGGGTATATAATGATCCTTCTGCATAGGATCTCACCAGCGTATTGATCTCTTCTCCTCTTCTTGCTGAGAGGGGCTGTTCCACGTGATGCCAGGAACAGCTGGCAGTTCTGCAAACCATACACAGTTCGAGGAGGAACATAGATAAATTCTTCTGCCCTGTCTTCTGAAGAGGTCTTTCTTTCAAGCAGTAGCTTTAGCAATCTACTTCAATTTGGAGGAAATGAGTTTTTGTTACTTGATTACCCCATTCTCAGAAATACCTTTATCTTGTCAATCAGGAAGGTCCATTTAGGGTTCAGTCAATGCATAAAGAAGATTTTTCAGTCACAGGAGATTCTTACCTTTCAAAAGATTTTCTCAGGCAATTTGCAGGCTCTCTCTCACAGTGGTATTGTTTGAAAACCGTTACCCTTAGTAATGGTGTGAGGATTATGATCTAAAACTTGACTGGAACCATTTCAAAGTGCCAAAGTTAGTGACTAAAGGGACACCAACTGAAATGAAATGTTCTCTTGTTAAAGGGGAAAAAAAAAAACCCTCTACAACTCGGGGAGCATTAGCAACAATGACTCCCACAATGCCGAGCTCAGCAGGGAACTCTCCTACACATACAGGTAGAAATAATCCTTCTTGGTCACCTTGGGGATGCATTTCTGTTAAGAAGTGATTTGGGTCTTGATGCTGTAGGCTTTTGGGCTCTCAAAAGGAATGAAAATGCTTTCCTGGAAAACCTGGGTACCATTAGATAAAAGATATCGAAATGACCTGGGTTGCAAATATGACACATTTTGTAATATATCAGAATAGAATCAGAATTTGACATTCACCTCCAAATGGCGCTAATTCAGAAAAATCCATTTTTTAATCAACTTGGCTATTTCCATATGTCTATTTTTTATTTCTTGCCTGTCAGTCTAATTTAAAGTCACTTTGACAGGGGTTCTATTTTGGGTTTCTATTACTAGTCCTTCGCTATGCCTTTGTGTTTTCTGTCTTTTTAATTTTAATTATAATCTCAGTGAGATATGAGAAAAATAGATATATGAGATTGTGCCTTATACACATTGGAATTCAGGAAATGCTGACTGTTTCTTATAAATACATAATTCATATCATTCATATAATTAATTGTGACCTCACGATTGCAATAGTAGCTTGTCTGACTCTAGATCAAAAGTCAGTATTCTAGAAGAATCAGATCTCTTGCTGGAGGGCCATAGATGCTTTAGGTATTCAGTGAATATTAATTGATGGTAATAGAAATATTAGTGAATCGTAAAAGATGATGCTGGCTAAAAGGGAGCAGATAATATCTTTTAACTTAAATTTTAGATTTTTATATAATAATTGATATGTAACTGTTATTTACTTAGGGAAGGAATTGTCTTCCCCACCCAATTCCTTTTTTAAAGAATATTAATTCTTGGGTACAAAGAGTCACCTAAAAACTGGAAGTTCTATCCCTTACTGAAAAATCTCTTTCTATAATTTTTATCAGTTTAATTCTGAAATAAATCAGCTTTTAAATTGCATTGTCAGGAGAGTAAATTTCTGCACGTATATTAAGCTGTTGCATTAAATTCAATAACCATTCTTTTAAAATATTTTACTAGACTTGCACCAACTCTTCAATTTTCAAAAAAATATATAGGTAAACTTTCTCGTTTTTATTTATGGGGTCTTAGAAGAAATAATCGCTATTATAAGACTCACAATAGGTATGTTTCAGATTTATAGTGCATGCATATATCTTTCAGGATGGAGAACTTTTGCACAGTGTGATATGTACTTTGGGCATGCATCAAAAAGAATTTTCAAATTGTATATTGGCATGTGGAAAGGGAGAGCAGATTATCAGTGATATTGAGATGTTAATTATTCAGTTTTACCGCTATGCATTATGAATAATGTATATGACATTCAGCACTAGAACAGCAGTTCCCATCAGCATACAATACACTATAAACATATATAGAGACACCGGGGCAGTAGTAATATAAGTAATTGGTGCTGAATCTTAGTATGAAAACTTCATTTTAAGACTAGTAAGACAGGCCTGTGTTTTCATTTACCTCTGGTTTGGCCCAGCAGATGAGGTAGAATAAAGTCAAATATGGCAAAACAGATTAATTCTACTGGGGGAGAGAGCTTAGAAAAGTTTGAACTGTGATCTGTAGCAAACGGATGTAGAGAAAAGAAAGTTTCCCTTTTCTTTCTCTCTTAGTTTCTTTTTCTCCTTTTCTTTTCTTTTAGTGTCTTTTCTTTTCTTTTTTTCTTTTCTTTTCTTTCTTTTTTCTTTTAATACTCTTACTTTTTATCAGGAAATGTTTGCCAGCTTTTACTTAGCACCAGAAATCAGATTTTAGTGGCCTAGAATCTGAGCTGATGCTCAGATTCTAGGGCAATTCAGAGCTTGTTCCAAATGCAAGCTCTGGAATCCAGGAAAAGTTATTTTTCTAATATTTTCTTCACCTAACAAATAAGGAAAATTATATCTAAACTAACAGGTTGATATGAGGACTAAATTAGATAATTCTCAAGAACAAAATACTGATTAAAATTATTATTGTTGTTATTGTTACTGAAAATGTCCCTTAGTTTCTACATGGCATGCCAGGCACTATAAGAACTCTTGAAGATAAAGTATTTCTTAAAAATAAGAAAAAAAAGCACAATTTGGGATTAAACAATAAACTCAGCAAAATTAAATAGGAGTGAATTCAAACTTATTAAAGGCCTATGAATATATGGTGAATAAGCTGTTTTTTTTCTGCCTTTCCAAGTTGTCAGGGACATCATAAGAAAAATGATTAAGGTGAAAGCTCAAGTTTCATGCAAAGATGACTCAAAGCAGTTTATGACACTCTCCCCAAAACTCAATTCTGGGAAAATTAAAGGCGAGAGGGAAACATGGACACCATGAATTAACTAGTCAAGCAAATAATAACAATAAAATATGAGTAACCAAGCAACAACACAATTAAGACATTCATAGGAAGGCAAAGTATTGCCTTGACCTGTATTTAGACAGTACAGGGCTACAGTCTGCAAAAGAAGACACCTGAAACTTACAGAGAGAAGACAGCTTGGAGAAAATGTTTTAGGTTTCGTTCCTGCCATGGATCATAATAGCCTTTTTCCTTTAGAACAAAACCCCAGCAGTAGCCAAGGCTATCTGTGCTGGTACCCTTAGGCTATGTGGAACATTGAAAAAGCCTGTAGGAGTTAAGAAAAACAGGTGTGAATTGAATACCCCTTGGACATTACTGTTTCAACCCTGACAATAAGATTTTTTTTTTTTTTTTTGGATAGACTGGAATGATCAAACTGACTAAGACTGTCATATACACACAAAAAAAGATTCTGACCTTGAAGCTGTACTCAACCCATATTACAGACCATATCTGATAACCCAAAGGCAACTTGAACCCACAGGCCAAAAACTAGATAACTGAGGGGGACAAACACCATGAAAGAAATTGACCAACATAAATATTTGAAGCAAAATTATTGCAAGAGGCAGACAAAAATTTTAAAAAGAATAATATTAGCAACAGCAGGGATTCAGTAAATAAAAAGTTAGTGGATTGAACTATCAAATTGGAGAACTCACAGATGACTTAAGGAAAAACTAGAATTCACAGATGACTTAAGGAAAAACTTCCTTGTAAATATATACAAGGAAGCCTAAGACATATAAGACTAAACTATAAAATTAATAGCATTTGTCTACACCAGAGATATATATCTAAGATATACCACAAAACCCTAGTAATAAAAACATTACTAGTGCCATTTTATTGCATTACTAGTAATAAAAACATTACTAGTGCCATTTGGTTGAAGAAAAAAATAAATAGATGGAATTGATTAAAGGACTTAAAGACAGACCATATGTATGGGGACATAAAATATTATAAATATGTTACTGCAAATCAAAGGACAAGAGCAGTTGTTTAATCTATTAAAAAATGGCTTACAATATGAAGAAAATTAAAACTGTAGATGCAATAGCAGTTAACTCCTATTGAATAAATTGCCTAAAAGTAAAAGGTAAAACCATAAAGTTAGTAGAAGAAGATGTAGAATATATTTCTTCCCTAGAGAGAAGGAATACTTATGCAAAACTTGTCACCAATAGGCTTTTTAAAAAGACTAATCGAATTTTACTACAGTTAGAAACTCTTTAGTGAAGAGCACTAAAGACAAAATTATTAGGATGCCAGAATGAAAGACAATATTTGCATATCCAAGATTGGCAATGGGTGAATAACTCCTCCCCTCCAAAAAAGAGAGGTCCTGCAAATCAACAAGAAATATACAGCAATTCCAACAGACAAATGAGCAAAGGCTATAAACTGTGCATGGGTATTAGAATACAGCAACTGTCAAGCACTGGTGGTGGCACTGTGGACTGTGGGATCTTTTCTGGATAGCAACGTGCCAGGACACAGTCACAATAATACTCTTATGCATACATTTTTTCCTAGCAATTCTGTTTCCTGGAATTATAATGCAGAATATCTTACACAGGTCCAAAAGGGGGAATTTATTGGGATGTTCAATGCAGTGTCCTGAATTGTGGTTAAAAAAAAAAAAAAAAAAAGAATTAACAGGCAATCTGGGTTCCCATTACTCGGAAAGCAGATGGAGACATGGATGTATATCATGTAACAGTTAGAAGCAAGGAATAAACACACACATAACGGAACAGCATGGCTGGATCTCATACATACAGCTCTAAGTAAAAACAAAACAAAACAAAGACAGATACAGAAGCACAATATCACATATAAACTTAAAATACTTGCATATAATCAATATACATTTTGAAAGAACACATAAAAATTCAGAATAAGCATATTGGAATTGCCATCTTTGGGGGAATGGGAGAAAAGTGTCTAGGAAATGAAGAAAGGAAAAAATAAATGAAGGAAAGATGGAGAGTGGAAAGGAAGGACAAACATTGGGAGATAGGGAGGAAGGGAAAAGCAAAAGAGGCGGTTTGAATGGACCAACAATGATAAGATATCATGAGTGATAGAGTAATTCAACTCCCTCAATTCGAGGTTTTATTTTTAAAGGGACCAATAATTTGGAGGAAAACATCTTTCCCCTCAATGACATATATACACACACAAACACATGTCCTATTTTGTATAAACATATCCCAGAGTTATACACAGGTGAGTAAAGAAATAAAAAAGTAGAAAAAGATGGAATCACACTTCTTCTTCCTGAAATCCATGACTCAAAAACGCATATGACCTCTAATAGCATAGTTTCTGACAAGTAGTAGATGTTCAATAGGCATTCATTAATTAGATAAATCATTTAAGCCATCATTGGTTTAAAAGAAAAGGAAAAACTTTATTTCTGCTTTTTTATATTTTTTTTATATTTGAAATGATATAGTACCAGAGACTGGATTTACCTTCTCCCTGGAAACAACTAAAAATATAGGCAAGTATATGAAACCATGGTTTATAAGACACTGAATATCAAGAAGCACATTCTGTTTATTTCGAGATTTTTTAAATTTCCCTTTTGATTTCTTCTTTGACCCATTGGTTGTTCAAGTGTATTATTTTAGAGATGCAGGGAACAAGCTGATGGTTGCCAAATGGGAGCGGCGTTGGGGAGCGGAGTGAAAAAAGTGAAGGGATTAAGAAGTACAGATTGATAGTTACAAAATAGTCATGGAGATGTAAAGCAAAACATACGGAATATAGTCAATAATATTGAAGTAACTAAATATGGTGCCAGGTGAGTACTAGACTAGTCAGCTGATCACTTTGTAAATTATATAAATGTCTAAGCACTATGCTATACATCTGAAATTGATATAAAATAATGTTGAATGTCAAAAAAAAGAATGTATTGTTTTATTTCCACATACGAATTTGCCAGTCATGTGTGCATGGATATGTCAAATCTTAATAAATTATATCTTTATATATGTGTAGTGTACCTCAATAAAATTCCGTTTATTAAAAAAAATGTAGTAAGCATATAAAAGTAGTTGAAAAAAGTCACACAATAGTATTACTTTTGTAACACTATTTATAGTGTTAAATGAGAGGGGGGAGGGTCTTTATTTAACTTGAACAAATGCCCAGTTAAAAGCAATACAACATAAACCCAAGAGGCATGTCTAAAATTTGGTGTAGGCTCATTAAGGTAGGTATCATCGTAGGCCTGTCTCCAAAGCCTGGAGTCCCCTATTAGCTACTCCTCTGCATAGGACATCAGGGCGTAAAGCTCTTGACCTAAACTGATCTTTTACTTACCTGTGTACTCTCACTTCCTAAAGCTTTCAAGCCACAGGTGCAGACTCTGTATTTGATATATATGTATGAGATAAGGCTCCCTTTCTTGAAAGTACAAAGGAAAAAGGTACAAGCAAGAAATATTTTAATTTCAACCTAATCATTAAAAAAAAAAAAATACAGTTTTAACTACGTGACTCTTTCCTATTTGACAGGTAGAAAGTTCAACTTTTGCATAGGCAGCAGCAAAAACTCCGAGGAAGCCCCCTCTAGTTTTTGGCCAATAGGGTGCACTAGTTCCCTCTCAGAAACCTACAGGTCCATTTCACACGTTTCCCTTGGTTCCCTCTGCCCTACTGCTTCTCTGACTCGTAAATCTTTGCCAAGGCTGAGAACCATGCCACTTTTTCACTTTGAATTCTTGATACTTCCCTGGAAAATCTCTGTAGATCAAAAGGTACCTTTGATTGTCCTAACTGTAGAACTGTACCCCAACTCTCTCCAGCCTCCTCATTCTGCTTTTAGCCTGAAAGAAATCCTTTCTGTTCATGTTTCTTTCAGTCTCTTCTCCAGGGAACCTAAACTTATTGCTTCAGTGCCTTCTGGTTTTAGGAAACAAATGCCAAATAAGGAGAGTGTCATGCAGACAACTTCTGATTTTTCTTTCTGCCAAAAATGCCTCTGTTAAGAAAAGGCAGCCCAGAGCCTATTATCTGCAAGATAGGAGAAAAGAAGAAAAAGTACAAAGAAAAAGATGTATTGATGGCTCAAACATTTCACAAAGACAAAAAGTATTTAATTTACAAACTGTTTTTGTGGCATTTACAAAGATATTTTCAGTAGTCTAATCAAATGAACAAATTTAATGAAGGCTGCACTGCGTCACAAAGCATCACACTTGCTCTATGTTATAAGCAAGACAAGCAGAACCAACTTCTATTCTGGCAGAAGTTAAAATAAGCCAGATAATAACTCTAAGGTTAGGCTGTGAGCATTCACATGCATTTGTGAGTCAGTGTGTGTTTTGTGTGTGTGTGTGTGTGTGTGTGTGTGTGTGTGTGTTTGAGAGCGACAGAGAGACAGACAGGCAAATGAATTAAACTGCATTGTGTATAGAACAATATGCTTTAGTTTATGTTGATTATTTTCTCAGATACTGTACTACTTTATTCTCACTTTAGCCTTATGAGAAAATATTTTAATTATAATTTCTATTTTAAAAAAGAACTTAATCTTAGACAAGTGACTTGTCAAAAATATACAATTAATGTGACAGAGGTGGGGTTTAAAACCAAGTTATTAAGTCTTCTCTCTCATTTAAATCTTATACTATCCTAATGTTTTCAGCAGAACTGGATTCAGATTCGGGCTTGACAATTTGCTTGCAAGATGCACTCTTTTTTCCTATAAAATGGAGTTAACCAATTAGGTAACCATTCTGCTTACTACCCATGAGGGAAACATGCCCGCATGTAAAACAGGCTGATAAACCAATTTGATTTTGTTAACATGACTGATTCCTCTGTGAAAGTATTTCCAAATCGTTTCGATGGTGTTTACCTTTAAAAAAAATATTAAAATGTTTTGTCTATTGGATATAATTCCAGACTTAATATTAATAGAATAACTAAATTCACTTAATGACAACAGTGAAGGACTTTCTAAAAGAAGTTATTATATTGTTGTTTTTAATTACCAACACTTTTTTTGTATGCAATTTGTAATAAGTAAACAAGGACTACAGATGTAGAGGAAAAGCTAATCACATCACATGACAGCTAGTAAAACAGTTAACGGTCGTGTAGTAGATTTCTTCCCTTTGCTTCCTCAGACCAGACCTCTACCTCCTCCTCTCCTTTGCTTTGATAGCTGACCCATGAGAATTGCATAACCCAGACACTCATGCTTTCTCATGATTGATTTTGTTGGACTGGATTAATTGGGTTCTCATTGGAGAAAGGAGACAGGAGAGTGAGATCAAGATCCTTATTCACTAAATTGTGTTCTGAGACTCAATTTTCAACCCCGGAGAGGTGTTCCCTGCGCCTTCAACGAACAATTCTCAGAACACCCACTGGGTGCTGGGATTCAATTCCGTTCTGAAACTATCCACCCATAGACAACATCAGATTCCACAGGTTGAGAGCTTAGTCTTGCAAGACTGCTCTCTACCCCCAACCCCTTTAGATGCCGGTCACAAGCCCAGACTGTTACTTGTACTTCTGACCAATTGCCTATAAATCAGAGATTCTCACGACCCTCTTTTCGTGTTTGGTTAATATGCTAGAGAGGCTCACAGAGCTCAGAGAAACATGTTACTTACTAGATCACTGGTTTATTGTCATTGTAACTCAGGAACAGCTTGGTGGAAGAGATGCCTAAGGAAGGGTATGTGGGAGGGGGCACAGAGCTTCCATTCCCTCTCCAGAATATCAGTGTCCCCATATCTCTATGTGTTCACCAACCAGGAATTTCTCTGAACCTCATCCTTTTGGATTTTTAGGAAGGCTCCATTATATAGGGATGATTGATTAAATCATTGACCATTGGCGATTGAACTTGTTCTCTAGTTCCTCTCCCTCACTTGATTTCGGAGGGTAGGATTAAAAGTTCCAACCTTCTAATCACATGATTGGTTCCTCTGGTGATCTGTTCCATCCTTAGGTGCTTTCCAAGTCACCTTATTAACATAAATTTCAAGAGTTTTAAGAGCCGTGATCCAGGAACTACGGACAAAGACCAAATACATAAGAGAAATATATTTTGATCATCTGAATGACCAAATATATATTAATTATAAGTTACAGTATCATTTACCTGCTGCCTACCAGTGAGAGTCACTTAGGTTGTCCATGTCCCTTAAAAGACAACATGTTCCATAAGGTTCTCTTTCTGGCAAAAGAGTGACAAATGTTTTCCTTATCTCTTCAGGCTTGGGATTGATAACAATTATGCTGTTAATAGTCAAGAATCTTGCACTATCCCTTCCTTTCTGTTTTCTAAACCTATCCACACCTTTGTAATTAATTTTTTTTTTTGTAAATAAACCTTCTTCAAATTAGCTTAATTTGAGTGTGCCATCTGTTTCTTGTTTGGACCCTGATGGATACAAATTATTATGTAAGCTTCCAGAAATTTGCTTGCGTATAAAAGCTTATATTCATAAATATATAACTTTTGTTTTATTTTTCTGTACAGTTAGTAGTAGTCTCTGCACAACTTGTTTCTTTCAAATAATGGTACATCTTGTAGGTTCTTCCATGTTAGCATAATAGAAATGTACCATGTTAAAATAAAGAAAGCTTAAAAGAGTGTAAAATGTGGATGCAATCAAATAAAAAGTAAATATTATCTATAATGGAAGTTTTTATGGTCACAAAAGAGTTTATTCCACAAACTTTTAAAATAATGTTTCACAACTTCAGAATCTGTTGAATGAGAATTCATTTATTTATTTAATTTTATTTATTTATTTATTTTTAATTCTTTAATGTCGCCACATATTTAACCCCCTTTACCCCATCTACCCCACCCCTCCTCCCTTCTCCCTACCCTCTGGTAACCACTAGTCTATTATCCATATCCATGAGTCATCTCTGTTTGTTTTTTGTCCTTTGTTCATTTGTTGTTTTTAGGTTTATATCCCACATGTAAGTGATATCATGTGGTTTTCAACTTTTTTCTATCTGGCTTATTTCGCTTAGCATGATTATCTCGAGGTCCAACCATGTTGTCGCAAGTGGCAGTATTTCATCTCTTCTTATGGCTGAGTAATAGTCCGTTGTATATATGTACCACAGCTTCTTTATTCAATCACATAGGACACTTCAGTTGCTTCCATGTCCTGGCCACCATGAGTAATGCTGCTATGAGCATCAGTGTGCAAATATCTTTTCTGATGTGAGTTTTCAGTTCTTTAGGGTAAATACCCAGTAGAGGGATTGCTGGATCATATGGTAGATCAACTCTTAGTTTTTTGAGAAACCTCCATACTGTTTTCCATAGTGGCTGTACCAATTTGCAGTCCCACCAGCAGTATATGAGGGTTCTTTTTTCTCTGCATCTTCTCCAACATTTGTTATTACTTGTCCTGTTGATAAGCTATTCTAGCAGGTGTGAGATGGTATCTCATTGTGGTTTTGGTTTTCATTTCCCTAATAGCTAGCAATGTTGAGCATCTTTTCATATGTTTTTTGGCCATTTGTATGTCTTCATGGGAGAAGTGTCTGTTCAGGTTATCTGCCCATTTTTTGATTGGATTATTTGTTTTTGTTGTTGTTGTTATTTAGTTGTATGAGTTCTTTGTATATTTTGGATATTAGGCCCTTACCGGAGGTGTTGGTTGCAAATATATTTTCCCATTTGGATGTTTTTCTCTTTACCTTGTTGATGATTTCTTTTGCTGAGCAGAAGCTTTTTAGTTTGATGTAGTCCCATTCATTTATTTTTGATTTTACTTCCCTTGCCTTTGAGGTCAAATTTATAAAATCCTTTAAGTCCAAGGTCCATGAGTTTAGTTCCTGTGTTTTCTTCTATGCATTTTATCGTTTCAGGTCTTATATTCAGGTCCTTAATCCATTTGAGTTAATTTTGGGGTGTGGCAATAGACAACAGTCTAGTTTCATTCTTTTGCAGGTAGCTTTCCAGTTTTCCTTCTCCACAAAATGTTTTTGGCTTTTTTTTTTTTTTTGGTCGAAAATAATTTGCCCATATAAACGTAGGTTTATTTCTGGACTCTCAATTTTCTTCCACTGGTCTATGTGTCTGTTTTTCTGCCAATAGCATGCTGTTTTGATTGTTTTTGCTTTGTAGTATAATTTGAAGTCAGGCAAAGTGATGCCTCCAGCCTCATTCTTTTTTCTCAGAATGGCTTTGGCATGAATGAGAATTTAACATCACCCAAGATTGAAGATTCTTTGTGTTTTGAGAAAAAAAGTCATTGTTTTCTTTCAATGCCATATGTCAATGATTTCCTTCAAAATAAATTTTTTCATAGATATCTAGTAGAGCACAGTATATTTACCACCTTAGTAGAGTTTGTATCATTTGAAAGTAAAAAATATATATATATCAAGGAGCAATATAATTATGGGTGGGCCTCATTACCACTGGAATGAAAGTTGACCTATATCAAAACAATACAGTGTACCCTTTAAACTTAATGTCATATGCCAATCAAAAAAATAACTTTACATATAAAACATGTTTTAAATTACTTATATTGGAGTCTATAAAAACACTGCTAATATCCCTGATATCACTGATTTTCCATAGAGTATTTTATGCTCATTAGACTCATTTGTGTGGGGAAGCGGGGAGAGAGTGAGAGCATCTTTTGACTCTGAGAATGAGTTGGCAGGGTGTGTGTCTCCTTTGTTCATCTTTCAGACCTCTGCAATAATCATTTTTCTCATGTTACTACTGTCCACTTATGTGACTTAGCTTCATGGGGACTTCTGAATAAACCCACCCACAATTTTCCCATTTCTTGATATATCCTTAACTCCCATTGATATATTTATTTTAAGAATGTTCTAATAAAATTATTGGAATATATTTCCAATTACATAAATATTCTGGAGAAGTGTTAAATAACATTAACAAAGGAAGTAAACTATCTTGAAATTTAAAATTAATAACATAACTGAGCAAAAATTGTATTTTCACAGAAAATAAAACCATATGGCGAAGTGAGAACCACTTTTTTCATATTTACATCATCTCATTATTAAATGTTCCATATGCTATTGTCTGGGAGAATGGAATCACATTATGTTTAAATAGATTCAATCTATTCATTTATTAAAAATGACAAAACAGGACAATTGTTTATTTCCAAAAAAAAGCATACCATTTTTTTTCCCCATGATACTCTTTTTATCTGTGGATTGCATCAGTTTTTGACTTAGAAAGTGAGTTCTCTCTGCCCTGGAGGAATCTGCTTTATTTTGGTTGGCAATTAATTATCCTTTTCTCAGAGTTTATTTCAGCACTAAGATTCAGGAGTCTAATGGAACCTATCTCTATGCTCATATAATTCCTTTTACCATTTTTAAAGCAACATTAGTCTTTTTAAGCCAAAGAAGAGTGGGCATTCTCTGTGAATCTCAATCTTAAAGCATATTATTACAAAGAACACTGATTTCCTACAGAAACACATTAAAATGCTGAATATAGTTCTTACTAGTATTGGAATTAAATGTAATAGAAATAATCATAATGTGTTATAAAACAAATAATTTGACAATCAGACTTACATAACTACTGGAAAAATTTAAAAAATCTTGAAGATAAAAATACACATTGGTATAATATGCACAATAATTCTACCAGAGATCCCAGTATATTTAAATGTTCACACATGGTAAATAAAATATAGAGTTATACTATATATATCTTAAATTTGACCTAAATTCATGATAGTATGGTAGGCATAATAATTCTCCCCCACAAAAAGAAGTATCCACACTCTAATCTCTGGAACCTGTGACTATATTACATATTCATACTAAGATGTTATTAAGATTACCGACATTGAGATGGGGAGGTTATGCAGATTTATCCAAGTGAACCCAGAGTTATTGCATGGGACCATAAAAGTGGAAGAAAGAGAAAGACGAGTTGAGTCAGAGAGATGCAGCAGAAAGGGGAAACAGAGGAAAGATTCAAAGCATGAGGACTGGTTGACCATTACTGGCTTTGAAAATGGAAGAAGGAGGCCACCAAGAATTTGAGAAAGACTCCCAGCAGACAGCCAACAAGGAAATGGGGGCTTCATTTCTATAACTGCGTGGAGATCAATGCTGCCAGCAACCTGAATATCCCTGGGAACTAATACTTCCCTAGAGCCTCCAGAAGAAAGGCCTTGATTTTGACCAGGTAGGACTGAGGCAGACGATCCAATTTCACTGACCTGCATAACTATGAGATGATAAATTGGTGTTGCTTCAGCTATTGAGTTTGTATTAATTTGCTAAGTCAGCAAAAGAAAACTAATAGTGTAGGTGAGCATTGCTTGTGATAGTTTTGATGGTCTGGATTCTTTTAAATCACCTAATCATTATCATTTTAAATCATTTTCTTTTTCTAATTGTATCTATCTTCAATAGGCAGAAGGAGGCCATGAACTAAGATGAGTCACTACCCAACAGAGGCAAAAACTTGGGTAGATAATAGACAATTGAGTGGTCTTCCAAACTATAGTTTATAATTATTTTTATCTCATCTACATGGTTTTCTAAGGAGCCAAGATGTTAGTACAACATAAATTTTTGTGCTCTTGTTTTTCTACAGTAGATGGCTGTGTAACAATATGGGACCGATTCAAGGCCCTGTGCCTCTGACCATGGTTGTTGGGCTATGGGGTAGAGATATGCTTCAAGTTATGGGGGAAAGGAGAAAGAAGCTGATATACACAGAAACAACACAACAGAGGCAGAGATATAGAGAGCCTAAGGCACTTGAGTCTGTTGTTCCTCAAGCACTTTTCTAAACTTGATATGGGATAATACATTACTTTTTAAAGCTAGACAGAAATGTGTTTTTTTCATTTTCAAATGAAAAGGATCAATGTTAAGTACTATATTTTTGGTTGCTACTGTAACACATTATCACAAATTTAGTGGCATAAAACAACACAAATTTCCTATCTTACAGCTCTGTTGGTCAGAACTCTGACAAAGGTCTCACCTAGCCCAAATCAAGGCCCAGTAGGGCCATGTCCTCCTCTGGAGGCTCTCGGTAAGAAGCTGTTCCACATCTTTTCTGGCTATTAGAGGACACCTCATTCCTTGGTTCGTGGCTTCTTTCCTCTATCTTCAAAGGCAATATTGTACTTCTGGATGACTTCCTTCATGGTCACACCTCTGTCTAACCCTTCTCTGCCTCCCTCTTCCACCTTTAACGACCCATGTGGGCCCACTAAAATAATCTAGAATAATCTATTTTAGGATCAGCTGATTAGTAAATTCAATACCATCTGCAACCTAAATTTCCCATTTGCCATGTAACCTAACATATTTACGTGTTCTGGGAATTAGGACATGAACATCCTTATGGGGCATTATTATGCCTACCACAGGTAGTAAGGGCTCTGTCAGAGCCCAGAGCAGGTCTGATCCAAATATCCTACAATGGCATATTGATTGCTTTGGTTTAGGGTAACTTGACAAGCAGCTGATATAAGAGGAACACTCTTACTTCTCTGTTCCTCAAAAGAAAGAAATAAATCTTATCTGTAAAAGGTCACCTCCTTGCTCCAACAGGGCTGAGGAAGACATCCTTATCACTAGAGTTAAGGAATCCAAAACCAAAAAGCCTGGATGAAAATATACTGTTACTTCTTTACTAATTTACTACCTAAGCCCAGTCTGTGCTGACTCCATACTTATGAGCACTCAAACCCAAGTTCCTTTGTCCTGACAATTTTTCACAAATTTATTGTTTCTTTACCTAAAAATTATGTGCTCACTGGTTCAATCACTTCTCTAAGCATCATTTATGATATACTATATACATACATTGAATTTTTTTTTCCCAGTTAATCTGGTTTTGTGCCCATTTTCTTATTAGTCTAGCTGTAAGAACTCAAGAGGAGTAAAGGGGGAAATTTTCTTCTGCCCAATAACTCACAGAGTAATGGTCAAGAGAATTGGCTTTGAAGTACAGAAAAATGGGGCTCATATCTTGCTTCTTTTTTGTCGTATGACCTTGGGCATATATTCATGTATGCTGATCCTTAGCTTTCCTATCTGTAAAATGAAAGGAATAGAAGCTACTGTTACCACTGGGGCGATGTGAAATCCAGTGTCGCTCCAGCAGCATAGTGGGGGTGGCGGGGTCCTCAGTTCTTCTCTGCCGATGCAGCAAAGAATTACAGGTCAATAAGATTTAGAAGAAGTAAGATTTAATGGAAGTACATTTTAGAAGGAGACAGGCCAGCTAAGGAAGGCTGCAGCCTGTGGAATTTGAGAGATGAAAAGATAGAAGATAAAAGAGTGTGCTTCAAGGGATGAGTGGATTTTCAGAGAAGGGAGGGGTAACAACCCAGAAGTGGGAAGGTCTGTTTATATTTGGGTCATGTTAGGACATCTTAGATGATCTGTATGTTAAGTTACCTTGACTGACAGCTGGGTGCTATATAACACTGCCTACTGCACATGAGCTTAACCAGAATTCAGTCTGTTATAATTAGATTCATGAACTTCCAGGCATAGGCATGATATTATAATGATGGTATAATGAGGCTGAGGTTATGGGCAGGTGGGTTAGTATTTTTTGTGCATGTGTCTGTGGCTGGTTAAGCCAGCAGCTTTTATGGCCTTTGTACTCTAGAATTTGGAGTAATTTGTAACCCTAAAGGGGGAGGTGTTTCTGAGAGATAAGGAAGGTCTTCAAAGGAGGTTTCTATGGTTACAGAGCTGGGCCTTCACTCCTGTCACTCATGCCTGCCTAACTACCTAATACTATCTTATAAGACAGTTTTGAAAATTAAGTTTATGTAAAGTGTTTAGAAAAGTGCTAATACAGTAGAAATGTGATAAATGTTAATTATTATTATAAGTGTTGGGCAAGAGAGGAAAATGCCACCGGCATTCTGGCTTAGAGAAGAGGAAGCCAGTGATCATGATGATTTTAAAAAAAAAAAAAGGATTCTTCTAACTTCTTAGTATGTATATTACTATAGAGAAGGGGCGAGAGAGAGAGAGAAACACCATCTCTTTACCAGTCCTATCATTTAAGAATGTTTATCAGTGAGAGCTTCTAGGCCTAGCAGTTTCTTTGGAGAGTTAAATGGTCCTAAAGGGAGATTGAAGAAAAATAAATAAATAAAAGAAGACTGCTAGTGGAAGTTAAAATTGATTTAGAGGATATTTGGTAGTGTCTAATAAAATTGAAAAATGCACATTCTCTATTAGTTTTCTAGGGCTGCCATAACAAAGCATGACAAACTGAGTGGCTTAAACAGAAATTTGTTGTCTCACAGTTTTGGAAGCTAAAAGTCCAAGTCAAGTAAGTATTTATGAGGTTAGTTCATTCTCAGGGCTCTGAAGAAGAATCTGTTCCATGCCTCTCCCCTAGCTTCTGGTGATGTGCTGGCCATTTTTAGTGTTTCTTTGCTTATTAAAGCATTACCCCTCTCTCTGCCTTCATCTTTGCATGATATTCTTCCTGTATGTGTGTGTCTGTTCCAAATTTTTCTTTTTTATAAGGACATCAGCCATATTTCATTAGAGTCTGCCTTAATGACCACATCTTGGTTCGATTTCTTTCTAAAGACCATATCTCTAAATAAGATCACATTCTGAGGCACTTGGGTTTGGGAATAAAACATGAATTGTAGAGGGACACAAATTCATTAACAACCTAGGAGAGAATTTCCTTTTTTTGAATATACTACAAAAAGTATTGAGTAACTGTAATAGGCTATAGGCATAACAATATGCATTGCTACATTGCTTTTTATAATAAACTATTGGGGAACAATGTCCATTAGTATGGTCCTAGATAAATAATTATTTTAAAATTTATTTGCACCATATACTATCACACAGCATTTAAGATTATCAAATTTTTGTTTCAATGTGGATAGATCACTGAAACATAATGAATGTTGAATGAAAAAAGTGAGTTACAGTAAAAGACTTAGATATAATTTTTTAAAATATGACATGCATTGTTTATAAAGCATAAATATATTTTTAAATGATGAAGAAACCAAAAAATTAAATTTGTGAAAATTAAGCTGGGTCTGGATAGAGAATAAGTGGACTGGTGAGAGAAACAAAGACCACTCTTTCACTTGAAATGCCTATTTCTTTTAAAAGGCTTGTACCATTAAAAAAATTATATTGGTAATTTCAATGTATTTATTTGATATCTAAATTGTTATATTATTTAGTTATTTTTCTGAAATTTTTAACCAAAGGAAATGTTATAGGAGAAGAAAGAATTACATTGCTATTTTCAAAGTTGGAATTATTAGGTTAATGTTTCTCAGTTGACATAGAACCCATGGATAAGCCATAGCAAATGAGCAGGCCCTTAATACCATCATTTCTATTTTAAAGCCAACAGATGTTTATGACAGCACTAGGTAGGCATATTTGCATTTTATTTTACATAAATATACATATAGATTTGGTTAATTTGCCTACTACTTTAAAGGCATTTAACATTATGTAAGGTAAAATAAAATGCTACAACTTTACCAACTAAATTAAAAGTTCAACTTTCAAATCCAAAATTAAAACAATTTTAGAAGAATTCCAACTAAATAGCATCTGGAGGGGTGATGTGGCAGTATTTCTCTTCTGGATAACACAACTGAGAGGAAGAAAAAGAATGAATAGAACATTTGTGGGAAGTTAGGAGGAAGTATAATGTTGAGCACATGGTGTTAGAACTGTCATCTAACTAGGTGCTAAACCCATCAGTTTTATCATCCATAAAAAAGAGCTAATAAAGATGTATAAATCTTAAAGCTATAGACAGCCATATAGAAAGAGTTTGTGTCAAGAACCTGGCACATGATACTCTTTTTTAAAAAAGTCGATGTTGAAATGTTCAGTTATTTTTTTTTTGAGAAACCAGTGCATCGTTTTCTAGACTGTGGCATATCTAGGGACTAAAGAATATCTAGGGACTGTCAAATAAAAAAAAACTAGTCTGGATGTAGGTATGGAGAGATTTTACTCAGACTATTGCAATAGGAAGAGGGGGCTATTGCCGTAGGGAGAACACTCCTAGGGTAAGGTCTATGCTTATCTTGAAGATCAGGCAGAAAGAACTCTTCAAGTTTAAATAGGAGTAAATTAGGCTAGGAAGAAATGAATATGAGGGCATGGGATGAACAGTTGGAAAGATCTGATGATACTTTATTTAGTAACATCTTTCCCTGAGGGCAGTCAATTTTGAGGAGAATCTATTAAGCAGGAACCATTTCTAATTATGACACTTCCTTATATTCAAGGGCTAATCATGGTCCAAGGTCCAAGGGGAAGGGAGAAGACCAACTAAAATTTGGCCAAGTTAGATGATATTTTGTCCAGATTGGTCAGGTCAGATAAAGCAAGGAGCAAAATAATCAAAATACCTTTTAGCAGAAGCTAATTAATCCAAATTTGAGTGTAATTGATTACAATTTGGAAAATTCTTTTTCTAAAAAATAATTTTATATGTACCTTTTTAAAAAGCAGACAACATTTAATGAACACAGATTTGCTCGTTAGCAGTAACACTGGCTTTATAGTCTATTCAGCATGTTAACATGAAAAGAAAAATGAAGGTAATTTGTTTCTTAAATGTTGGTTCCAACATTATTGGGTCAATATTTATTATGGTAGAGACTTAGTAAAAATGCACTGTGATTAATTTATTCCACGTCATGCCACTTTAAATCTTACTCTCTTTCTATGTCAGACCTTTGTGTCCGATTCTTAGGTTTTCCACTGGTATGTTTTATTTTGTTAGTGATATCATATCATCACTTCTGTGTTGTGTTCTTATAGACAGCTGAGAGGAGAAAGAAACTGGTTTTGTAAAACATAAGCCTTTGTTTAAACATAGAGAGATTTAGTAGAGAAAGTAGTAAATACTAACATAGTTACAGAAGAATAACTAAGGTAAATGGAACTAAATGAATTTGGGGATGTTCTCTCATTCTCATTCATGAACTGAAAATATTTAACTCAGTGACTGTGTTTTATTTTGCTTTTAAATTTTTTTTCACAATTTAAAATATTTTTAATATTAATGGAAATAATAATTGATGTATTAGCCAGATATTTTATCGAATTTTAAAAAAATATATAAATAAACTCAATGCAAATGAAATTTCCCAGTAGGAACAAAATAGGATGTAATCATTCTCCTATTACAAGCAGCAATAAGAGGTTATAAAAAAAAGTATACAAGGAGAAATAAAAAATACTTGTATGAGTATAATCAGAGTTTATTTTAGAAAAAAATTCAGAAAGGTAATTTTCACATTTTATTAAATGCAAAATGCAAAATGAATTTCTAACCATCTCCTTTTTTCCATCTTGACCTTGACTTCTGAAATCCTAGCTCTATTTTAGGATTTTAAAACCTAGCTCTATATTATTCATGTTTCTATTTTTTCATTACTAGTTCAGAATAAGCCTATGTGAGTATATAATTTTTAACAAGCTAAGATATTGGCCCGTAATGTATGAATGTAAAGAACTATTATATCACATTTGAATCCTAAATATGGACTTGCTAATGTTTTATGATGAAGGAATTATAAAACTTAGCTCTCCTCTTTCTATTTGAATAACTTTCTTTCACTAGTAACTTGAATTTTTCATTTGTCGGTTGATTTGTTTGAAATAAAAGCAGAAGTGGTAGCAGTATGAGAATAAAAGCAAACGAACCCTAAGAAAAAACCACTCAGTTTTGTAGATTCAGGTCACTTGGTGCCCAACTTCCTGGTCCCCTTATGTAATCCTCCTTTAATGCAAAACCTTTGTAGCTAGTTTCCTTTGAATAAGCAAAACAGAAATGAAGTGGACTAGAGGTTTTCTCCTAAGTGTATGGAAGTATGATGGGCAATGATGCCTTAGAGATCTCTTGATGACACTCAAGAAATAATCTGGCTGAATTAAAAGACTCTTGAATTTGTGGTAAAATATTCAATGTGGAAGCAGCCACCTTCAGAGTCTCAGCTAAATCTGTTAGGGTCTCTACCTCAGGAGTGCCAAGGCAAGCTTCAGGGACTGGCAAAATGCCTTATAGATTTATTTCTAAAAGATCTGTACATGAGATGGTTAGCTTAGCACACAGAAAGTGGAAATGTGTTAGCCTCACTTTTTCATGGTAATTCAATATTTATTAAACACCTTCTAGATATATATACACACGAATAGGTGCTTGATATCCTAATTTAGTTCAGTTTAGTCAAGTGTAAGAAATAATTGTAACAAAAGAGACTTCTAACTTATACAGTATAAATACACAGTTTACTAAGGAAGCACAGGACCAGGCTCCAGCCTAACCTGTAGAGTAGGAGGTAGTTTTCTGGATGAGATGGTGCTTGAGGTGAAACATAGAACAATATAGATAGCCTTTCAATTACTAGAATTAACTTCCTTTGTCATTTCTTAATTGTTTCTGTGACTACCATTATATAGAAAGTGGTTGGCATTTGTAAATGTACTGTGTGTAAATGCAGCTATTGAGGAGTGACCCTCAAGTTCCTACTCCTAAAATATCTCCTAAAAATAAAGGTAAATTGCTTTGATAGAAATAACTGAAAACCCAAGTGAAACCAGTTTAAATCTTAACGGAAGTAATTTCAGCATACTGTGCTTGCCTTAGAATTTTTGTTTTTGCGTGGCTTTATTTAGCTGTGTGCTCTGACTATTTTGCTGTGTCCTCTGATGCTGCCATTTTCCATATTAGTGTTTCAGACTCAGGTGGCTTTTTCTGAGGGAGTGAAATGATTTCAACTACTTCAGTTCACACATTTGTATAGCAAACCATTTAGAAGAAGAAAGACTTTCTCTAACCGTCAAATAGAAATCCTGGACATCAAGATGAATGTTTCAGATTGGGTCCACCTCTGAACTAATCCCCTTAGATGAGGCAATGCACAGAGTGATTAAATTAAGTCTACATTAGTGCCATCCCTGAAATAATCACAGGGAGAAATGAATGGGTGCATGCCATCAGTTTAGAAGATTCGTCAGGATTTGCTCTAGAGCAGGACCTGGAGCAAGATGCAGTTTGCATAAACGAACATTAGTAAGGGAGAGGGATGTGTTAGCCCCTGAAAGAGCCTAGACAGTTGCCCAGCATCTGCATTAAAAACTCTCTTTATTATTCTCTTCTGACCTTCTTGATTCAGGACCTATCAGCATATATTTTCTAAGCTTTCGTGTGTGCAAACTAATATCCTGCTTTGGCATATGCGAACTAAGATTTCAAAAGATCTCCAGGTGTGTATCACTTATGAATAATTCTCCAATTCTTAGTGGATGCTGACTGGGTGTTTGATATTTTACCTCTGGTATTTGTATCTAACCTCAATCTAAATTCCATGCTTTCCCAGACATGTACCCTCTTATTCTAGGTAAAATGTTTCAAAGTAATTTCAGCTCTTTCCTGCTGTGATGTATGATTGCAGTAATGCCCCATTGTTCATGCTTCTTTTTATCTTTCTTGGGTAACCCCTTCCCATAGTGACAGGGTTTACCATGTTACTTGATTTGGCTAATGGGCAACAGACAATGTGATACAAGCAGAAACTTCAAAAGTACTTGCATATCACTATTTGCCCTCTTGTTGCTCTTAAAACCCCGGTGCTGCCATGTGAATAAGCCTGGGCTAGCCTGATGGATGATGAGAAGCATATGATGACTCAGTTGTCTCCATGGCACCCACTGACAGCCTGCCAAACAGCAGACCTTTGAAAGAGACCACTTCAGATTATATAGTAGTCAGCTGACCTGCTGAGTAAACATTGGTGCATAAGCAAGCCAAGCTGACATCATTACTCAAATCTTAAGACAATGGAATTGTTACTGATACAAGTGACTTATAAATGAAACAAGTGACTTATAAATGAAATTGAGTATAAGGGGAATGGTCCATTTCTGGGTCATGTTGATATCAAAAAGGTTATACAAGGAACGGAGAAGGAAGTAACTGACTCATTTTCATTGAATGAACAGAACTTGTATTGACTGGAAGATATATGGTTCCTTGAATGAAAGGGATGCTGGATAGATGAGTTTCTTATCCATTACAGTTGCTCATATTTTTGGAGTTGAATTTACAATTTGTAGGTTACGCTATAGGGTTCAACATTATCTTAAGGTAGCCATATTAAGAAAATAGATTAAAGAGATCTGGTCATATTTCAATTAGATTCACAATCTAATTTATAAATTCTTTTCTTGGTGCCTCTAAATAGGAGCTGTGCTTGCAACCCTTTTGAGGGCAATAGAGGAGCAGTGGTTTCTTGCTAATGGACTATTGCATCAGTGACTACATTAGGAACAGTAAGGTAGACATAGCACATTAATATATAGATGGGTTTTATCTAGTATAATCTGTAGTATATTCTAAGTTTGCACTTCGAAGTATAATGCAAGCCTTTCTAAAACTTAAGTATTTGAGACTTACTTTATCAGATCAGAGTCTCCCTGTTATGGACTGAACTATGCCTCTCCAAAATTTATGGACTAAAGCCCTAACCCTAATATCACTATATTTAGAGATGATGCCTTTAGGGAGGTTACTAAGGCCACTAAGGTCATAAAGGTGAGACCCTAATCAAACAGGACTGGTACCTTGAAAAGAAGAGGAAGAGACACCAGTGCTCTCTCTCTTTCCACATGAGCACAGAGGAAAATGAGGACAAGAAGGCAACCACCTAGGATCCAAGGAGACAAGTCTCAACAGACACCAGCCCTGCTGGTACTACGATCTTGGGTTTCCAGTCTCCAGAATTGTGCGTTGTTGAAGTCACACTATCTGTAATACTGTTTTGGCAGCCTTAGCAGAGTTAAACTGGGTCTTCATACTTTCCTCATCATGGGTTCTTACTTTTTACCCATCCCATTTTACTTTGCTGCATGATGCCTGCCTTCCTGGAACCTAATTAGAGTTTGTAAATCATTTTAATTAGATCTTTTAATGAAATATTGAATAATGAAAAATTCATAATCACCAGATTCTAAAAATGATAATTAAAAATGTCCCAACCCTTCAATAATATTTATGCTTGTTTTATGTGTTTAAAATAAACTAATTGATAAATATCATTTTTAAAACTCCATGTGCATTTTGAACATTGGTGTCTAGACTTAGAAAAATAGAGGACAAATAGAAATGGAGACAGATTTCCATATGAGGAACATTAGGTCTGCATGGTTATGCTTTGCATGCACTTGAAAATTAATATCATTGCACAGGAGAAAAAGCAATGAGACTCTAAAGTAAACTGTAAACTGTGAATGATTATGATGGATCAGTGTAGGCTCATCAAGGTACCTGGCCCTCTGGCGAAGGGGAGGCTCTGCAATATGCATGTGTGGAGGCAGGGGCATATGGGGGAATCTCTGTCACCTTCTCAGTTATTTTTCTGTGAATGTAAAACTGCTCTAAAAAATAAAGATCTATGTTTTTTTACTCTAAAAATTTCACAAAAGCAATTAACAGTCTGATAATGACAATAGCATCCATTGATAATGTTAAATTTTTATGGGTCAAAATTAAAAGTGCCATAAGACATGGAAGCAGGGAGCATTAGGTAGTGTCATTACTGCCATACAGATGAGTGAATGAGCTATTAGTCCTAAAGCAGCTTTGTCACTTTGTTCATCCTTAAACACATATTAAACATCATGAAATGATATCAAAAATGTAAATTTCTGAGGTGGCTAACCAGATCTTACTGGGAAGAAAGATGAAGTGGGTTAAAAATTGAATTCCTGCTCAGAGAGGTTAGAAATGTTCTGAAATAATTAGAATGGTATATAATTTAAATAAAGAACATAGAAATACAGGAGACAAAGGGATAGTTTACTCTTAAATCAGTGTGGAAAAGTGGCCTCTAAGAGGAGAAAGAGTCCATGAACTGGTCAGTGTGTCAGGACAACAAATGAGATATGGGAAAATTATTTTTAAAAGGACTTTCTTTTCAGAGGAGAGAAACTGATAGACAGTGAAGTGATATATACCAGAAGAAAATGAGTAAGACCCTGCCTAAATTTTAGGGTGATTGGGCAAGAGGAATTGGGTAGAAATCTGATACAAAATCACAAAATCCTTTTCAACCCAAGGTTCTGAAAAAACCTTGACAAGGAAGCACTACATTATTGGGATCTAATGTTTCCTGTTGGGAGTAAATTTTTCTCTTCTATATTTTTATAGCATCCTATATATAAATTTTCTTAGATTCGACCACATTGCGTTGAAATATATATTTGTAAATACTTATCTTGCATAGGGTCAAAACTCCTCTAAATACTAATGATTAGGGTTTATCTGGCTGTCTTTTCTACATACACATATTGAGCTTAATGAGTGTTTATAGAAGCAAACTGTAAATTCATCTTGTGATTAACTAAAGAACTATTTCCCCCTCAGTGGACATGGTATAGATAAACATTATTTTTTATAAGATTTCAAAACATTAGATTTAAATAATGCAAACACCTAAAATCTAAATAATGCTCAAGAAATGTGGGCAATATATTTAAAAAAATATTTTTAGTCATGCCATTTTAAGCCTTTATATTTACTACTCTATTTATTGAACCAATTTTTTTTTTTTTATTTTTTAATTCTGAATAAACTTCTTCATTAACAATAGATTTAATTATTGGCTTTTTATATGTATGCTTGCCTGCAAACAAATATAAATCTCCATTTGTATTCTAGGCTTCTAGCACTTACTATCCTTTTGTTAATATATTGAGTGAACAATCAACTAGCTTAAATACTTAAATGTCAGGATCAAGTATTTCACAGCATTAATTAAAACCAAAAAAAAATCTTGGATCATGTAATTTTTTTTTTTAATTTTCTCTGAAATGCAAACAAACCCACTTATTTTTTATAATCAAAATTATAAGTAAATGGAAAAATACATAATATAAAAATTAAGAAGAAATTTGTTGGTGTGTAAAATTAAATATACTATAAATAAAGGCTTCCACTATGAAAAAGAATATGACATAGAATGATTTAAAATGTTTTTATTGCTGTTGGAGAATTTTAAATGATACTTAAGGACGTTCAATATATTTAATTGCCCAAATTATACTGCTATGATTCTGCTTTGAACTATAGAGGAATTTTTTGATGAGCCAGGTATGTACTGGCTTGATTTATACAGTTTTTGGAAAAGTTTTAAGAGAGAGAGAGAGAAAACACACACACACACACACACACACACGTTAAAGACCTCTTAATTTGAATATTTTCTTTTTATTATGGATTTTTCTTTCTGTATAGAAAAAATAAATCAATTTTTAAGGAAAAGGGTTGGTTTCTATTAATTAATTCTTACTATATTACTTTGCCAGGAGCATGGCACATAGAAGGCATACTTAAGATGGATTTGAAAAACAGACCGTCAAATCGTTATACACTTAGAAGAGGATACAGATATATGTTTCTTTATCTCTCACCTAATAAATAAATATGCCCTATAGATTGGCAGGTAGGTTCCATCCAGTCTCTCTTTAAAAAACAACACCACCACTTCACTACTTTTTAAGCCAGCCCTCTTCAAATTATAAAATGTTCTAGGTTTTTATAGAATGATGAAATCTGTTTCCCCTTTCAATTTTTAAAAATTCTTTATATGTATTTGCTTGTATACTTTTATTTCTTGTGAATTATTTCAAAAATGTCTAACAATTGTTTACAATATAAAAAATATTCATACTGTACAGCAAGTCCCTAATATTGTTTCAGATTATATAAAGTGTGTGTATGTATGTGTGTGTGTATTAATTGAAACAAAACATACAGAAATAGTAGGAGAAGGCCAGCTGGGTATCCTTTCATTCTATTATTACCTCATTCACTTTCTTCCCAGAATTAACCATACCCTACATTAGTTGTTTATTATTCAGTCTGTCATAACTTATTTATTCAAACAAATATTTGCAAAGTGCCTATTACAAGCCAAGCATTCTCTTAGACACTGCATAGAAAGAGTATATACAGCATTTACATAATTTACAAAAATAAGAAATTTATGTATTTATAAAAATGCATAGTCATGTTTTCATGGTTTTGAAATATTTTAAATTATAGCAGAAACATATTTATATATTTCTATTATATTTTCAGAAACTTTAAAAATTTTTACAAAATGTAAAGTTTTTGAGATAACCAGTGTTAAAACATGTAACTATATAGAGTGCCCACATAAGAATAGATCACATATATACCCTGCTAAATGTATTCATTATATATCCCAGCTTTTCTGTTGATGATATGTTTCTTATATATCCCAGCTTTTCTGTTGATCTGTTTCTTTTATTAAAACAATGCTGCAGTGAACATTCTTAAACATGTCCTTACAGACCCAGACTCTTGGTTTTGTTAGAATACATATCTAGGAGAGAAATTTCTGGCTCAATGATATATACATCTTCCATATTAGCTAATATTAATAAAATGTACATCCAAGAGTTTATACCAGTTACTCCACAGGTAACAGTATATGCAGGTTCTTGCTCTGACACATCTTTGCCACCAGATGCTATTGTCAAAGTTTTTACATTTTAACTTTGATAATATAAAATACTATGTTAATGTGATTTTAAATTGTGCTTTCTTGATTATAAATGAGTTGAGCATTTTTTGTATTTATTGGTATATTATCTATGATTGGATTCTCCTCTTTCCTATTTTGATGATTACTCTTTTGTTATTAGAATTTAGTAGTTATAATCATTGTACACTATTAGTTGTTGTGAATTTTCACTTGATTTTCTATATCTTTTCTTGAAAACATTTTAATTTTAATGAGGTCGAATTGATTTGTTATGCTTTGTGTTCTTAGTGTCTTGCTAAACCAAGACCATAAACATATTATCTAATATTTTATTCTTGATATTTAAAATTTTTGCTTTTCTTGGTTAAATAATTTATCAGCCAGCCTGATAATTTAATTTTTGTGTACAATAAAAAATAGAAAATTAATTCCTTCTTATATGTATAGATAATCCCTTGGCCTAGTGCCATTTATTGAACAGATAGTTATCACTTCTCAGATTTCATTTCATATCTATAATATATCAAATTTCAATGCAAGCATGAGTTGTTTATAATTACTTTATATTTTTTTCTTTTGTCTGTTGATTTATCCCACAGTTTTTTTCCTAAGTTTCTCATCAGTCCAAATAGATGATCCATATATTTTCTTGCATTTTCCGCATGGGTAATCTCTGTTTAGGATTTTCCTGTCTTATTGCTTTGGCTCTTCAGAGCAATTTTAGACATAGGCAGCAATATAGGTCAACAATATAGGGTACATTAACACATTTTGGATATAATCCTGGGTTAAAATCCATGTGGACATGACACCTTTTTTTAAGTTAATTGTTTGACAGGTGAGAATGAGTAAGTTTTTATTTCTTATAATATCCTTATCCAGTTTTTCTATTAAGGTGAGCCTAGATGATAAATTAAATTAGATAATATCTTCCCTTTTCCTATCTGTGAAACATTATATAGGACACAAATTAGTAATACTCATGTATAAAACTACTTGATCTAATAATTTTTTCCATTTTGGGGTCAAACTTTTAGGAAACTGTTATTTCTCATTCAAGTAGTTTTTCTTTGTTCATCATATGTAAATATTAAGAAATCTACACAGAAAATTATTTGCTTATTTAACAAATATTATGAGATATTTAGATCTGTAGATGAATAGAAACTTTAACCTCCAAGAAAAATACCTAAAATATATAAGATGCTCAATATGTTTCGAAAAAAAATTAATGAAATAACAAGTCATGGGACACTGTGACTGGAGAGATAAGCGGAGAAAAATCGAGGACTGTTCGTTTCAAATAAAGTTCTTAGTTCATCTCATAGAAAATGAATTTTGTGGTCAATGGATTTGAAAGTTAACAGTTAAGACGCTATTGTGATCATCTTGCTGAGAATTTGATCACCTGAACTATGTCCATGGTAGTTGGGATAGAGAATAAATTGTACATATTCTCTTTACATATATTCTCACATGTACAGATAACATGCATAGATAAAAATCGAAGAGCTGAACTTGTTTCTTGATTGAATTTAGGGAATGGGAGAGAAAAAGAATCAGGAATATGTGCCAGTTTTCTAGTTAAGATGACTGAGTGAATAATGGTAATACTACCTGTGGAAAAATATTGAAGTAAGAGCAGAATAATGGTATGACAAATTCTGGTTGGGATATAGTGATTTGACATAGACTATCCTAACTAACTATATCTGTACATGTTAGAAAGCTCAAGTGAGATGAGGAATATGAAAAGTTTTAATAAATTTAAGACATGAAAATAATCTAGCCATATAAAAATATTGTTTTCAACAGAAGAAGAAACAGAAATAATGTAAATTATTTTCTTTTTACATGAGAAGAATGGAGAAGAGAGGTGAGGTGTGTTGCCTAATAAAATTAAGGTGGAGTCTATATATCAGTTTAATGAGTTCGTGTGTTTTAATCTCAGACCATGAGAGTCTATGAATCTGTTTTAGGCCTACATATTTTGAATGTAATCCACTCCATAAAGTCTTGAATAATCATTTTTTCATAAAATCCATTTAAAGAGAACATCATAATAACATTCTCTATAGATGTCACTGACTGTGGTAAAAGTATCTCAGTTTGAGGAGAAGATATCAGCCTATATCAAAGGTAAAAACTTAAAAGATTATTATGAAATATCATGATATCTAGTGTAAGGAAACTAAGCCTATTAGTCCCCTCGAAGAAAAGTGTTTGTCTTAAGAAATAATATTTCACATTTATTTAAGAAATATACAATCCCAGAATAATGCTAAATTCTTTGTAAGAAAATATTTTACACAGTAGATATTAGTATATTCACTCAGGTAAGTTGAGAAGACCAAAGCTTAGAAATTATTCTGTGGGAACCCATTTGGAATCCCATAGTTGGTATGAAAATTATTTTAACATGACAACCTTTGGAATTCAACAGATGCAGGAGAAAGACTTCTCGGAGCTTTACTTATCTCACTAGAAGTAGCAACTATAAATTCCCTCTTTAGGGTGGCTACTCCCATGAGGGAAAAACCACATAAAATCTACCATAAATCCCTTCTCCAGGGAATTGTATGGCTCCTAAGAAAATGGAAAGACCACTTATACCTGTGTAGACAAACCATCACAAACTTTCTTATCTCCCCTTTGTTCTCCTAAAAAACCCATTCATCTTTCCTCAAGAAACCATAGGAATATTTTCTCTCTCTTCTCTTTGCTAAGTTAGGTATATAAGCTTTTAACTTTGACCATTTAACAAGCTAGCTACTTCTTGTTGGCTCACTGTCATGAGTAAAGAAAGCAGCTACCCAAGTAACAACTTTCGGTCCGCTTCTGTCTTTCCACAATGCCAGATTATTGAGTGGAACCTTCTCAGATAAACTGATCGGGTACCCACACGGGTAAACACACAGCACACAGAGATGGGAAGTACAGAGGCCTACACAACTAAGCGAAAGGATGAAAGTCTTTAGCATCTTCAAAGCAAGCTTTGTTGACTGGTGGTGCAGATGGTCTCACGATGGTCCCAGGCCAGCAGCTGCAATGCACATAAGGTCAGTCTTCGGCCCTGAGTGCACCCATCTCCTGCATGCTCTTGGGTCAGGCTTGAGTGCCCTCTGTTTGAGATATTCAGCTGATATGGTCCTTAGAGGATGGGATCTGTATGCTTATCAGATCATACATTTGGGAGTTGATGTTTCTATGGTTTGGAGCATTCTGGTCACACCCTAAGGGTGTTCCCATTATATGCCAGTTGATATTGTCATGGCTCCTGTGGAATCCATTTTGTAAAGTCCAAAAAAATCCTCGATCCTTTATGGCCTAGGCACCTGCACATACATATTTGTTAATATGTCCATTGTCAGTTTAATTCACTGGCCTCAGCCACTAAACTAAGAAGGTAGTGGAAAAGATTTTTTTTCCCTCTACAGTTCTGATACAGAAAATTGACAATTAGCAGATATGTGGCTCACACCCTACTTATCTGGTTTTAGAGTCTGTGTCTTGAGATAGCCACATTCTTCTGGTTTATTGTTCATTTCTGATCACTGTTTTTGTTTGTTTATTTATTTTTTTAGTTTTTAAATTTTAAATCTTATTGCCCTATGAATAATGTCATAGACTATCTCATTGATTACTAGAATGTTTTGAAACAAACCTGAAATTTTCCTCCATAAAATAGATAGTTCAGAAGTATCCCTATCAAATTCCTATCAGCATATTATCTCAATAATCTGTTTTCTTATTAGCAAAACAAAATAAAAAGATAGTACTTCCCAGCAATACTTTGAGATTTTTAGTTTACTCTGACAATATAAGGATTGCTGTTCATGGTATAAAGCCAGGAACTTTCAGCTAGACTGAAGATAGAATTTTATGTAATAAAATATCAGTAGTTTCGAAAGTTCGTTGTTGAAATAAATAGCAATTCAAGGTTTGCAGGTAAAAAGCATTGCTATGGGAAGTTAAAGAGTAAAGAAAAAGAGTGAATCTGGCCATATATGTTGGCCTGGGTGTGTATTTTGTCACTGTTGGAGAGCGTGAGAGAAAGCTGTGCTCATCAGTTTTAAGACATACACTTAAGCCTCAATTCTGGTACTACCTTGGTTTATTTTTGTTTCCACTTGTAACTTTTATTATTTTATTACATTATATATTTTCTTACAAGTGGACTTAACATATATCTAGAACTAGAATGAAATGGAAAAGTAATAAATTAAGCAATTACATACGTTTTTGTATATAACCTCCCCCCGTTTTTTTCTTGCCTCTAAAGGACCATTTCTGTCATGGAGAGTCACACTACCCAGGGATATGAAAGGACCAGATAGGATCATATTACTTTTAATTTTATTATTACTTGACTTTTTTATTAATCCTATATTGGAATGGATATCACAATAGTGATCAGGCACTCTTGGCTGCTAGTCAGCAAGAGACAGATTAAATAATACCTAATATATACAGGATGATTTCCAGCCCTGTTGAGAACAATGACTTCTGAATGTTTTTTATTTTTAGATTTCATAGGCTATTTACTATAACTCAAAGCTATTTTTTAGGGTTTTGAATTAAATCATTTACTAATATGAATATATGTGTAATTGTCAGCTTTTAAACTTTAAACAGTACAAATCCACATTATGATTAAATAAACAGACCAAAAGGTGTGAAAAGAAAACTTAATTGTATGTGTATATGGGCAGTTTCTTAATTATACAGCTGGTGAACCAAAGGAGTTGTTTGATTTTTTTTTTTTTTTTGTAAAGAAATTTTGAGAATCAAAACCAGTGACTGCAAAACAAAGAACCGATTACATGTTTAGTTAACAAATAAAAGAATGACTGGTTCCATATTTTGTTCATTTATTTCCCCAGCTGCATTTACAAGGTTTCCTTTGAAATTGCAGTAAAATGAGATGGTCTCTGGATAGAGAATAGAGAAAATAGTGTTTTCTCTTTTTCATAATGGTCCAGCACTGCAGCGTGCGACATACAGGTAGGCTCTGAATTACTAGGAGATGAGGGCACAAAGGAAAGACTTCCTATGGTGGAGATTATGTTCTACTTTAAGAAGGTTTTAATATGAGAGGAACTGGCCTGTGTATGTGTGTGTGCAGGGGGCAGACTGTGGGAGGTGTTAAAAGAAAAGTTGCTAGGAAATGTGCAAATTAGAAAAAAGAGGAAGAAGTACTGTGACCTTTGAATTTTTACCCTTCTCAAGGATGCTGTGTCCTCTTATATACATTTCTTTTAAATTTTCCACATCATTTATATAAGAAAATCAAGTATGCCAAAGCATATGGATCTAATCACTAAAAGTGTCTAGCCTAGACAGGACCTCACACTAGCTCCCTCAGTCATTATTTACCAGAGGAGAACGTCAGTCTATCACTCTGGCTTCCTCTGGGCTTTGATATCAGGGTGTTTATGTCTGGGAAGAAAGCATCTGTGACTGACTCGTTTGCAGCCAAATGAATTGTGCTTGAATATTGTGCTAAAAAACTTACTAGTTTTCTGCTACTGGTTGAGTTAAAGTGGCCCCCTCAGCTCTCAACAACTCTTGTCATTTGAAGGTGGACTAAGGAGACAAAGGGTCACTTTACCAAAGTAACTTTAGTCCCACCCCAAATATTGAGGTTCAGCATTTACAGTCTGCCCTGGAAAAGATGTGGAGAAATGACCCCACTGAGACTTCTAGAAAGACAGTAATGGGCCCAGCTTACTTCTTTCTGGTTTGGGAGGAGGTGTCAAATAAATAAACAAACAAAAATCAAGGTCTTTACAGAAAAAAAAAATGTTGAAAATGTTAGCATCTCCTTGGATCAAAAAAAACACAAATTGAGCTAATCAGACTCTAAGCACTCACAGGCAGACACCCGCGGACGCACAAATAGGCAAACACACGAGCACATTTTCCTACTTAGATTGTGGCAATGCTTTTAACACACATCTACCAACATATTTTCTTTATCTGTTTATTATGATTTCTATTCAAGAGATATTTTCTAGAGTGATTCACAATTGAGAAAAGAAAAAAACACATACATACCCCAAATAATATAACATGGGTAAAGTCTTGGCTGAATATTTTCAATATTCTAGTCATCAGAAAATATGAGAAAATATTTATAAGAATACTTTTTTCTCCCCTTTTTTGGGGGGTGGATCCTTTTACTTGCCCTCCCCTCCCCTTCGGATAGTAGACTTACTCTTTTTGTACTGTAGGTTCTATAAGGAAAATCCTACATATTTCAAGTTTAATAAAAGAACTCATTTGCTAATATGCTATTAGGTTTTTAATTAACACACATATTCAACTCGATATTACATGTTTATTTGTAAAATTTAAAGGATTTAGAATTGTACCAGATTATTTTTCATAGATAGTACATTTAAAATGGACCTTTGGAACAAAAACCATTATATCATAAAGGCTTGTGAAGTTGGGATCTGAGATCTCAAATTCATTTTTCTATATTTTCATGAGAATCAAAGACTTTTATTCCGATTCAAACGACAATGACAAAGATGACTTAAGGGTTTCATTTTTTGACTTTGTAGGAAGTGCTCTTTTTATTACCACAGCCTTAAAGATCTCCCTTCCTATAAATCTGACAGTAGATTATTTGCCTTAAATCTAAGAGGCCTAACCATTTAGAGCTTAAAACTCCTGCATCAGTCTGACAGGCTGTCACACTGGGATGAGTCAACAGGTCAGACACTATCTCACTGGGAAAGAAAAATTATCATGTCTGAGGATCTAGAATAATGGTTCTAAATATGGACAGGTCTAATTCATTCAACATTTCAATGATGACCAAGTGACACATGCTGAGCAGGTTCAACATCTACAGCTGGAACCTTAGCTCTTTGGGAAGATGTGGCTATACAGATGTTTTTGAAGAAAAATGACATAAAACTTTTTGAGAATGAATGAAATTTCCAGCTCAGACAAGGACCTTTCAGAAATCTTAAAAATTGCTTCGTTTTCTTTCTCGTAACTGTTTACTTCTCTTCATCTAACAAAAGCCACTGTAACACACTCCAGTGATTGCCCTCACACGTAATATATTCTTGATATTAATTTTTATATTTTTACATTTAAAATATTATAAATATCCATATTTTATCTCCTTTGGCAATTACATTTGCATTTTTTTGTGAAGAACTATTAACAATGGAAAAGAAATTGGTTTAAGCAAAAATTATATAAACATCTATATATAAAAGAAGCAATTCTTAGAACTACATAAAATAAATAACACAATATCTTCTATTTATAGCTCCCCACAAAGGCAATAGTTAAAGTATTAAAGACAGAGTCAGTAAAAGCCAGATAATATATTACTATTGCCAACATCTGTGGTGTTACCTAATTGGCTACCTTTCACACCATTGTCATAAGAGAAGCATCTCCAAAGGTATATTTCTGTACTTTTCTGTCTCAGAAGCCCGTGGGGCACAATTAAAGAAATTTATATTCAAAGAAAAGGGTCTGACAAAATCAACAACACAAAGTTTTTATAATCTATTGTCAGATATATAGAAAGGAAGATAGATCTTTAAGGCTGTTTTAACAAAGAGAGCACTCCCTGTAAAGTCAAAAAATGAACCCTTTACGTCACCTTCGTCATTCTCATTTGAATCACAACGAAAGTCTTTGCTTCAGTTTACATGGTCTGAGAAAATAGGATGATGTGTTGTATATATGCAATAAATTTTGGTATCTCCTTGGCCAATCACAAAGTAAATTCTGCAGCATTTTGTCTAGAATCCCTGTAAGTCGAGACTTGTCTTGTGCCAGTGATGAATAAAAGTATATATAGTTGAAGAATGTACACACAAGGTAAACCCAAAGTCTTAAAAACCAAAGTAGCAAGTTCAAAATATAATAAAAATGGTAATCTCATTGGTAATTATTGTTCAGGCTTTATTACTATTCTCTTGTATTTATAGAAATCAAAAAAGACTGATTCTGATTGTGTTAGGCATGTATTTATATGTTTTGTTTAAAATACAAGGACCAATCAGTAACTAATGTCTAAAAAAAGATAAAATACTAGCAAAAAACAGGTTTAAAAAAATGCTAATTTAAAATATGGCTACTGATGGACTTGTATGAACTATCGTTTTCAGATTGCATTGCTAATTTAACCTACCTTTCATAAGTTTCACTACAGGAATGTATGCAGATTGATATTTCTAATTTATATAACATATTTTTGTCTAGCACCAATTGTACAGCTGGCACAGTGAAAGACAATGAGTATATGGAAATAAACAAATATAAATGGTTCTTTGAGATTTACTAGAATTACATTTTACTGAATACTAATAAAACATGATAACATGTAAATTTCTCTGATTTATGAAATATTTACAATCATCTAATTGATTCTTTTTATGGTCTATGAAAAAGTATATGTAGTCATTATCATTATTTTTAGTTTATATATGAAGGAATAATGCTCCAAAAGGTTAAGTAAATTTATAAATATTTTTTGGCTTATAAATAGTGCATCATACTTTGCAATCGCTCTCTGAAATATAAAGAAATACTTGTTCACTTTTTAGATTTTCTATACTTTTTTCTCTCTGTTCTTCATTTAGCAGAAAGTTTCAGTAATATCTTCCATGCTAACACGTAAATAGTTAGGTATTTAATAGAATTTTAATAAGTTAATAAGCAAAGTGATTCACAGAATTATAGGGTAAGAAGAAATTGAGTTAAGTCTGGTCTAACTCACTTCCTTCAGATAAGCAAAAACATCAATAGACTCAAATTTTAAAAAGTTTATCTTTTTGGTTTTCTCTTCTGGAATTTAGTCAAACTTGGGAAGAAAAATTAATTATTCTGAACAATTTCTCTAGGTACAACTGAAATCCATTATCCCCTGAATTAGAGTTGAGAATGATTGCTTAAATCCTGTTAAATGATACCCATATCTCTAGGGCCAGATAAGTTTCGTCTTTGAGTACTCCAAATGTCAATAATCTATTTTCTTTAACGTTGAATATTTATAGTATTTCTTAAAAGTCTATATTACATAAATTGAATACTATAGGTTGGGTTCTATTTTATGTTTATCATTAGAGTTTCATGTGCTTAATTCCATAAATTGCAAACTTATTAAGGCTTTGTATTTTTCTGTATACATTTTTAACTGTATATTATGCAGAGATAACGTTTTGGTTGGGTGGTGTCTCAAATGGATTATATAGAGGCCGAAATCCAGAATAATATTAATTGCTCATTTTTCTATTTTGGCTTTAGGCTAAGGTCTGTTATAGCCAGTGGTTAATGAGAAAATCTTGGAGGCAGTGCCTCATTCTAACTAATGAGCTCACATACAGCTATTCTCCATAGCTGCCTTGAATTAATATCATTCAGTTTCAGATCTTAGACATATACATTTCTAAAATCAGTGTGTTCTGTCTCAAAGTGGCACTTGAAATTATTATAACTATTTGGTAAATATTATATTGTACATTACTGCAATTAGGCAATAATCAAGAGATAATACATGGTAGAAAACTTTTAAGTGCTAACAGCAGAAATATACAATTTTGGAAAGAAAGAAAATGCATACCTTTGCATTGATTAGAAGAGATTTCATGGCAGAACTAGGAAGCAGGCCTTGAAGGATAAGTAGGGCTAGGGTAATAGTGAGAGATCTGCTGTACAGGAAATGATTGTGATTGCCATTGATTGGTGTGACAGGATTATAATCTTTCATCTCCACTAGTTTTCTCTTTTAGTCATTATGCCACCATCTAAAACATGGAAAGCTGCTCTAGTAGTACATGTGGAGGAGCAGTGATGAACAAGAAAGCATGATAGACAGAAAGTCAAAAGAATTATTTTGTTCTTGATTTTATTTCTAACTAGACTTATGTTTGTTAACGTTGTATAGGCTCTCCAAAATTCAGTTTCCACATCTGCGAAATAAATGACTCTATGTTTATTAACCTTGCACCAAGATATTCAATGATTATGATTTTTTTAAAAATGTTAAAATTATATTTTCTCCTCTTTTTAATCTAACTTGATATGTTAATCTTGGGGGCTTTGTCATTTCTCTTTTCATATGTCTGTCCATAAGCCTGAGTTTAGCAATATTTGTTATTTACTCCACACTATTCCAATTTGACCCATTGGGACTGAGTCAACAGGAAATAAGAAAAGCAAAAGGGTGAGAAAATCAGAATGAGTTAGTTTGTCATTGGAAATATTTTTGTGAGGCTGGCATGTACAAAATTAGAGATGTATTAAAACAGGGCAGGCAAGCAGGGACATAACATGTCATGCTAGAGTTTGTATTTAATTTCCAAGAAATAGAAAACCACTGAAAGGTGTTAAGTGGGGGAAATGACATGATAATATTTGCATTTTAAAAGCTGACTTAAAACTTTCTATTTCTCAGCTGAAAATCACTGCTCCATCATGACAAGTAAAAAACTGAACAAATTAAAAAATCAACAACTCTTCTTAGATGCTTAAGGGAAGCGAGGTGACAGGGCAAACTGCTGACTCCAAAATTGAACAGACAGACACGCAGATACAGAAGATCAAAACTTAACAGAACAGAAACACAGCAGCAGGAACCTCCTCCGGAACCAATGCCGGGGGAGGAGAACCCAAACTGTCATTGATGCATTGCTGGAGGCTCAGTCTGGACAAGTCCGAGAGTCAAAAGCCCCAGGTGGACCCAGTGCACACACACTTATGTGGACTGTATTTCCAGAAACTCAACCAAGTTCTTACAGTAAATATCAAAAGCGAGAATGGAAAAGTCATCATATTGAAAAGCGCCAGAGCCTATTTTTCTTCTCAAGAAGGCCTGCTCACAAGAGAAAGTATTTAACCAGAGCCTAAGTTGCTGGGTTTTTTTCAGAGCCTAACCTACCTGGGGGAAGGGAAATGACCAGTTTCAGCCCACTCTGGCCGCTCTGTGCCACCTAAGAGTTGTGCTGAGGAACTGAGAAGCACCACAAAGTTCACGGTCAGAAGACACAGGCATAGTAGAATACTGAGACCTGTTCAGAGGACTATAGAACACTTTCCCTCCCCTAACCTTTTTCCACCCTGATTCTAAGCTCTTTTTAGAGAAGTTCCTCTTACCTACTACATGTCCCCCTATCAAGAAATAAATCACAAAACATACTAAATGGCAAACCAAACAAACAAAAAATCCAGAGTTTGAAGAAAGACAGCAAATATCAAAACCAGACTCAGATATTTCAGAAATATCAGAATTTTCAGAATCATAAGCCTACCAAGCCTTCTAGGTGATTCTGATGCACACTTAAGTTTGAGAGCCACTGATCTGTAGGAGCGATTTGGATATTAAATTTTCTATATGGATTTCTCTGCTTTGTTGTTTGTTTTGTTATTTTACTTATAATTCTACTCAGTATGGACCTCAAATAATTTCTATTTGTTCTATTTCTGTTGTCCTTACCTGTACAAAGATACCATAACTCCTTTGAGGGGTATGCCATATACGTCTTTTATATCCTTTCATAGCCTAGCATAGCTCTGCTAAAGAAAGATTCGGTAACTTGACACATCCACTACCTAAAGCTGGTTTTGCAGTCAGTCTGACCTAGATAGAGCTCTGCTTTCTGGATGATGCTGTAAATGTCAGCGTGAAGACCTCTAAGTTCCGTAAAGCAGAAATGGCTTCCATTTATCCAGAGACATACTGTTCCATTTCAGATTATCTAAGCCAGGAACTCTTGTTCTCTCGTTATTACACAGCAAGTATACAGAAGGGAGAAGAGAAAATAAATCTGATATATTGGAATGTTGCTATTTAGTATCAGTCCTGGTAAAAGGTTTGTTGGAAGATGGCTGTGAGTGTTTGACAAGAATTAATGGTCCTGACTAAGCAGTTGGTACATTTTATTCATCAGGGTTATTTAAGGTATCATAGGAAAAAAAAAAAGATAGCCCAGGTCAATCCTACTCTTGTTCTGAAGTACCCACATGAGTATTTACTTGGATCTTACCCAGAACATTTTTGGCTGTGGAAATCCAGAGTCATGTAAGAACTAATGAAAGCGGCTTTCTGGTGTAGATGGTTCATCTATAATTGCGTATACCTTCTAAGTGAAAACCAAAACCTGTGCTCACATTGTGCTTGCTTCTTGTTTATCAACTATAAAAACAGACTCAACTTGATAGTTTAGCCAGTTAAGGAAGCAAACTACAATTTGTTAAGTTTTTACTATGTGTGTTCCTCTGTTATCAGCAATGTTCGTATTTAATCTATATGATGATCTAGCAAGAAATGTTATGACTGATTGATGGGAAACTGAGGCTCAGAGAGGTTGATTAACTTGCAGCAGGTCTCATAGCTACTAAAAAACAAAAAATAATAATTTAAATTTATATCACTTGGGGCAGAGAACCTGATTTCTTAGCAGTATCACAGACCCTCTGTGAACATTTATTTTTTCAGAAATTTTAGTAGTTACAGCCTCAGGTGTCTCATATGATTTTTAAACAAAACTATCTTTTGGTGGAAAACTTGTTTTTTTGGCTTCTAAGTAGCAATTCATTTACTGATCAAGTCTCCTGTGAATTTTCTATTTCGCTCTCTGGTCAGTGGGAGAGGGATATTTGCTAACCTGGTCATACACGCCGTGGAGTGACCTTTTAGTGTCCCTTCCACTCTTGTGGTGGAGATTGTCCTCTTCCCACCTGCTTTTGTTTCTGCTCTCTGAACCACTGTTTTCACTGAATTTAAAAACGTCTCCTTCTATTATCTGCTCTAGTTTTCAAATCTTTTTTATGTTACTTTCTTTTATTCCTTTTAATTGTTACTTTTTAATTTATGTAAAACTTTTAAAAATGTATATATATTTATATCGAAGTGTCAGAAAATTGAAATACAAGAAATATTGAGTTAAGACAAGATTTTAGATCTGAAAATTTCTTAAACCAGAAATAAAGGAAATAAAGTGAAAACGAAGCAAATAACATAGCAAAGAGTTTGGGACAGCAATTACGTAGATAATGTTGCTATAGATTTGCCATTAAACTCTAGAAACCTAAGCTGTGGATCAAACTGTCTCCACACAGGAAGGAAGAATCTGAATTGACCTTCTGTTTAAATGAGAGAACAAACACATATACACAGACATAGGCATCTTTTTTGAAAAATTTTATTATAATTTTATAAAATGGGAATTTGACTTAAATAGTTCTACCTAATTATTCACTTGGTGAACTCTTGATCAGAGAAGATGCAATATGAAAATAATTTGTTCTCGTTTATTAAGGTTGTCGGAAATGATAGGGCTAATTTCTGTCTCAGAGTGGGCTAACCCAGAACAAAATGTAATCATCAGTTTCTGGACCTTTTATTTTTCAGTTTTGTACATTCCTTTTCTTTGATAGTCATCAGGATTTCAATGACTTCATATTTTTCCTTTTAATAAAATTCTCTTGGGCCTAACTTTATTATGAACATCAAAAGCTCATTTAAAAACACATTAATAAATGTTTGTCATTATTTTTTCATAAAATATATTATTTAACCTAAATACATACCTATATATACATATATATGTGTGTGTATGTGTATGTGTATATACTTGTGTATATATGTGTGCGTGTATGTATATATATAGATATAGATATAAATAGCGAGAGAGAGAGAGTGAGAGAGTAGGGTATTGAGATACAGTATTTTAGAGCAGACCTCTCAGAGGCATTATATATTTGTCATGTAATTTAATTAACACAACAATTTCATACAGTAGGTATTGTTGTAGAAGTCTTATTCATTTGGAAAACTTTCAGTTACAGTGAACGCTGAATATCATTTTTGATTACATAACTGCCTCATATGCCTCCATGATACCTTTTTCTTCCATTTTTTAGCTTTATATGTGTGTGTGTGAGTGTGTGTGTGTTTTTTTTAACAAAGACTTTTAAAAAGTTTTTGAGCTTCGCAACCCGTTGTTGGTGTAGTAGTCTCCAAGGCCACCATAACAAAATACCACAGACTGGGTGGCTTAAACAACAGAAATTTATTTCTTACAGTTATGGAAGCTGGAATTCCAAGATCAAGCATTGGCAGGTTTAGTTTCTCCTCATGCCTCTCTCCTTGGCTTGCAGATAGCCACCTTCTCACTAAAAAAAGCTCTCACAAGGTATTTTCTGTGTTCACTTTTTCTTTTGGTGACTTCCTCTTTTTATAAGGAGATCAGCCCACCCTTATGAACTCATTTAATCTCAGTTACCACCTTAATGGCCCTATCTTCAAATACACTTAAATTGAGCGTTAGATTCAACCTATGAATTTTGGGGGTGTGGGGGTACAGTTCAATCCATAACAGTTGATATTGTGCAAATATTTCAGATTATTGTCAAATTTTAAAACTTTCTTTATCAAGTTCCTTACATATATGAAAACTATGTAAATATACTTCTTTCACAGGAGTGGTAGAAATTTGTGCTCTTTGAAAACAGAAATTCTGATAAATTAAATTTTCATCAAAAACAGAACAAGTAATTGGTGGTACATTTATAGTTACATATGGCATGTTATCAAGTAGGCTATAGATAGAAGATATGTATAATATATTCTTAAAAATAACAAACCAGAAAGTTTATAAAATAATTTATCTAATCTTTCTGAGGCAGTCATAACTGCTTTAGAAATTACTTATAGGAAAGCTACAACTTAATTTTAATTATTCACTGGCTCACATTTCTTACCATATTCTTAGAAGATTGCCTGTTTTATTTTATCATATTCTTTTCTCACTCGTGGCTTAACGTTTCCCAGTAACACTGTATTTTTCTTCCCCAGTACCTATCTCTGACATTTTTCACTGGCATGTTTTTCTATCTACTATGTTCTTTTCCCAGCTCTTCACACAGCACTACAATATGATTCTTTCAGGTGACCTCTGCTTTTAGGAAAACTTACAATTTATTTCCTGCCTGAGACAACACTGATATTTTATTTAAAATATATTGATGGTTTTTAGATAAAAGAAAGTATAGGACATTGATTATTTAGCTAAGAGGAAGAAATGAGGGAATTCCTAAAATTGCCTCAACTTTCCTAATTGGAGAGAGGCTAAGAAACACTTTCATGTGTATTAACATAGGTTTAACAAAAGTATGCCAGGGGGAGATTGGAATTAAAAAAATATCTGAAGATATAATGGCAGAAAATGTTCTAAATTTGGTGGAAATTATAAACTCACAGATACAGTAAGTTCAACATGCCCCTAGCACAAGAAACAAGAAGAAAACTACATAAACATGAGAAAATATTAAACATAGATGGTAAACACGCAAACGTGCACATATATACACATACATACACGCACAATGTCCAGAGGAACGAAGATGACATCATATTTCTCATAAACGATGCAAATCAGAAGATAGTAGAACAATTTAAACACAGAAAATAGTCAACTGAGAATTCCATAACTGACAAAAATATCTTTTAAAAATGAAAGGGAAATACAAATATTTTCAGATATAGAAAAGCTGAAATATTATATTACTATAGTCTAATACAGGAAATATTATGAAGAATCCTTTAAGGAGAAGGGAAATTATAAGCGATGGAGATCTACATCTACACAAAGTAGTAAAGAACACTGGACATATTAATACACGGGCAAGAAAGCAGTAAATTGAATTTAAAATATTTTCCGTATATTTTCAAAAATATATTTGCCTTTTAAAGCAAATCACTGCTATGGAGTTTAGGACATGTAGATGTAAAATATGAAAAGCAATAGAAGTGAGGAAATGGAAGTACTATATTCTAAGGCTTTTTTGTTATAATTAAGATAGCATAAGTTTAAGTCAAACTGTATAAGGTTAAAGATGTATATTATGAATTATAAAGGGAAAAATATAAAAAGAGCTAATAAACCAACAGAAAAGATAAAGTAAAATCATAAAAAAATAAACTGAAAGGAAACAAAGACTCCTTAACAACAAAACTTAGAGTAGAAAACAAATAGAAAAAGTATGTTAAAGCGCAACCTCATCAACAATCACATTAAATATAAGTGGTCTGACATCATTTAAATGGCAGGATTCTCAAAATTGATTTTTAAAAAAGCAAAACCCAACACACATATAAAAAACATATATAAAGATACAAACTGTTAAAAATTATTGGCTGAAACACATATACCATGCTAACACCAATCAAAGCTGAAATGGCTAAAATAACATCAGACAAAGGAGACTTCAAGGCATCAAGAATGATATCTCATACTTATACAGGGGTCAAGTAATCCAGAGGACAAAATATTCCTAAGAGTTTTGAACCTAATAAAAGTTTCAAAATACTTGAAGAAACAATTTATTGAATTACAAGATTAAGTAGACAAATAAATGATTACAGTAAGATTTCAACATCTTTTTCTCAATAATTGATGGGAAAATTAGACAGAAAATCAGTAATGATATAGAGGACTTGAATGATACACAGGACTACTGATGAGATTTGCCTAACATTTAGAAAATCATCTACCGACAGCAGAAAACATATTTTCAAGTGCATGAGACATTTAGTAGTACAAAGCATATATTAGCCATAATAAAAATCTCGATGGATTTTAAACTATTTAAAATACACAAAGTATGATATTGACCACAATAGGAAGATGAAATCAGTACCAGAAAGATCTCTGGTAAGTTCCTAAATATTTGGAAATTCAATAAAACAACTCTAAATGAACCATAGCTTGAAGAATAAATCAAAGAGAAAATTAGAAATAATTTTGTAGTGGAGAGAAAATAAAAACTTATTAAAACATATGAGAGCTAAAGTAGTCCTGAGAAAATTTTATGGCTCTAAATATTTTAGATAAAGAAGACCTCAGATCAATAGATAAAGAAGACCTCGGATCAAAGATCTCGGATCAATAATCTTAGCATAATATTTTTAAAGTTCACTTGTAGCATGTATTGTACTTCATTTCTTTCATTAAATAATATTCTAGTGAATTGATAAATCACATTTTGTTTATAATTCATCAGTTTATGAACATTTAGATTACTTCCACATTTTGGCTATTGTAAAATTTGCTGCTATAAACATTCGTGTACACACTTTTTTGAATACTTTGTTTTTATTTCTTGTGAGTCTATACCTATGGTGGAATTGCTGCTTCACATGGTAATGTATGTTCACCTTTTTGAGGAAACCGCACTGTTTTCCACGAGGGATGTGCTATTTTATATTCCCACTTAGCAGTGTATGAGAGTCTTCATTTCTCTAAATTCTCATAATTTTTAACTGAAAATGAGATATTTTGAATAACGTGGCAACTGCGGAAGTCACATATTCTCTCTTCCTCAGGGTTTGTTGTTTCCAGCTTCTGTGGGTTTAGTGAATTCTCTAGCTATTTTTTGTGAAGTCTATATTCTTTGTCATATGTGACCACTCAAGTCTCTGTTCCATTATATTAGTGGTAAGCTAGTGATTTGACAAAGATTTTTTGAAATACCTGGAGAAAGAAAACAAAACAAAACAAAAACTCTTTTTCCTGTTTTTGTAGATTGCCTCTGAATTGTTATGCTACTGCACTGTTCAGCCAGGCAATTTACAGTTCTACCATATCTTTCACTTCCTACATATTCCTCCTTATATCTCCTGCCTCATCTTTCTCTTACCCCCACCTCCCAGGATTTTTAATCTGACTTTTATTCATTGCCCTATGTGGCTATGGATAATGCATTTGCTTAAATAATTTTGACCATGAAGCTACTCAGCTCAGCTTATGTATTGCTTGTGGCGTTCTCTCCTCTGCCATTTTTAGAGATGTCACTATTACTTTTGTCATTTTTCACAGAGCATAGTCCCCTTGGCATTTTGCCACGTTATTAGATTTCTTTTCATTGTTGAGTAATATTCTGTGGTATGGATGTACCACAGTTTATTTAGCCAATCAACTATCAGAAGAACTTTGTATTGTTTCCAGATTGGGGCTATTTATAATAAAGGTGCTGTGAACATTTGTATATGGATTTTTTAAGTAAACATAATTTTTCTTTACTCTGGGATAAACAGTAAAGATTGCAACTTCTGGATGGTGTGGTAGTTGCAGGTTTAATTTTATAAGAAACTTCCAAACTGTTTTTCAGAGTGGCTTTACCATTTTACATTCCCTCCAACAATACATAAGTGATCAAATTTCTCTACATCTTCACTGGTATTTAGCATTGCCACTTTTTTTATTTTAGCCATTCAAATAGATGTGTAATAACATCTCATTGTGGGTTAATTTACATTTCTCTAATGGCTAATGATACTGAACAACTTTATATATATATACTAGAAAAAATATATATCTATATATATAGGTATGTGTGTGTGTGTATGTGTATGTATATATGTACATATATATTAGTCCTTTGTTGAAAACGTAGTTTGCAAGTTTCTTCTTCCACTTCTTCCTCTGCTTCCTCTTCCTCCTCTTCCTATTCATTCTCTTACCAAGATCATTTGGAAAGTAAGATAAAAATTAGTTTAGATGAAGTCCAATTTAGCACTTTTTCCTTGTATGGATCATGCATTTGATGTCAAGTTTAAGAACTCTTTGCTTAGCCCTAGATTCTGAAGATTTTCTCCTATGTAATTTTTCTGTAATGTAAAAGCATTACATTTAAGGCTGTGATTTATTTTGAGTTATTTTTTGTGTAATATGTGGGATTAGATTGAAATTTTATTTGTTTTGTTTTATTTTGCCAGTAGATATCCAATTTCTCCATCACCACTTTTCAAAAAGTTTTTTGTTCCTCTGTTAAATTGCTTTTGCAACTTCGTTAAGAATTAGTAGAGCATATTTGTGTGGGCCTATTTTTGGAGTCTCTATTCTGCTTCATCAATCTTTGTATAGATCCTTATGTTAATACTACACCGTTTCACTTATTGTAGCTATATAGTAGGACTTACTATCTTATAGAGTGATTCCTCCTATTTTCTTTTATTTCAAGATTGTCTTAGCTGTTAGGGCCTATACCATTCCATATAAAGTTTGGAATAAGCTTATCTGTGTCTTCATAAAACCTTGCTGGTATTTTGATAGGAATTGCATTAAATTTATATATCAATTTGGGAAGAGTCGACATCTTTACTATGTTGAATCACATGTGTTGTGATTTGTCACTAGTTTCCACAATTAGAAAATATTTTAACAAAGGTAGAAGTTTGGCTTTTTATAGTAACAATCTTCAGCAAAAAAATTTATGCAAATTTATGCATAAGGAAATTATCTCTGTAATATAGTTTTGGCACTTTGGTAGGGACACATGTTCTCATTTTAGAATTTGGCTTATTTAAATGAAAGAGATAATGGGGCAGTAAGATCTTCTTGTCTAACATGAAGATCATGTAATTCTTCAGCTCATGGATCAGAAATATCCTCCATTTATATTTTGCATAACACTGTGTCTTCTGACAATGCTATCAAAGTTTCCTTCAGCAATTAGAATTGACCTACTTCCTTGTTCTTCCATCTTGCTCTATTTAATTGTATTAAAATTTTTTGACTCTACCTATAGTTCCATTTGTTTTATAGCGGTTGAGCCATCTGCATGTAGCTAGAGTGCAAACAACTTTAAATGCCTGAAAATGCTTCATATTTTTCTGCCAAATATGAGTCTTCATTTCTCAAATGGTAGTTTATGTTCCTAAATAGGTGGAAGAGCAATATATGGCATATCCTCAGGTGGGCTTCTGGCCTAAAGAGGTCAAATCAGATGGAAGGAGAAGACTGAGCATGCTCAGGGAGAGTTCTGTCTCTCTGTCTTTTTCCTTTATTCTTTCCTGTTGAACAAGAGACAGTTGTCTCAGTTGGTTCAGAAAGCCTACCCATGACCATAAAAGAAAAAGATGACACAATAAGAAAGGAACCTTTCTTGATTATGTGATCAATAAACCCTGAAAATGTGACAACACCCTGTATTCCTTGTTATATGAAATTATAAATTTCCAAATTTTCAGTCTGTTTCAGACAAATTTCTAAAACTTATTCCCAATAGACTCTAACGATTAAGAATTCTTAAATGTCATTGAGGGAAAGATTAAGGTCCCAGTAGAGAAAAGACAGATGAAGAAAACAGATAATACATATAGGGAGAAGCATAAATAACTAGTAATAATGATAATGAGTCGTGTGTGTGTGTGTGTGTAAGAGAAAGAGGGACACAGAGAGAGAAATGGATGCTAAAACCAACAGTTAAAGTGTTTCAGAAAATAGAAATGTGAACATTGCCAGAAGACAACTCCATAGATTATCTGAGAAGTGCAAAGGCTAAAATTAAGTGGGCCTTTCTTTTAAAATTTCTGGTGGTTATTTAAAAATAAAAAATAAAAAGAAGCGATCAAATTTAACATCATGAACAATTGGATCCTGATGAGGAAAAAGAACTATAAATTTTGAGGATAAATGAAGAAAACAATTTGAACTGATAGTAGATGGTATTAAGGAATAATTGTTGATTTTCTGTGTGAAATGGAGAAACTGACTGAATGAACTAAAAAAGAAATCCTGTATTTTTAGGAGATGCATGTAAAGTATTTGGGGGTAAAATGTTAATATTTTTATAACTTTTAAGTGGTTCGGCAAATGTAAGAGAGATGGAAAAAGATAATACAATAAAATATTAACAGTTATTGAACATAAATCTTTCTTATGAAAGTGTTCATTGTATTACTATTATTCTAACTATAAGGTATACAATTGTTTAATACTAAGTGTTAGAAAATTAACATACACATAGAAAATTAAGAAAAATACCGATTCATTCTTTAGTTGTGGAAACTAAATATTAGGAAACATCAAGGTTAGTCACATATAATTATATAAAATATTTATTTACCACACAGTTAAATATAGACTTAATAAATCAAGAGTTAAATTCACAAACATAAATAAAACATTTGAAAATTCATTAATAATATAGATTCCAATAAAAATGAACATAGTTTACAAATTGGTAGTTCACAAAATAAAGAAAATAGTAAAAATTATATCAAAAAACTGGCCAATATTTAGATTTATTTAGAGGAATGAAAATTAAAACCATAAAAACTACCATTTTTACCTATTAAACTATTTTAAAGATTGATAGCATTCATTGTGTTAAGTGTATGAGGGAAGAACACGCATACACATTGTTGGTAGAAATGTATACTGGAATAGACTTTTGAGAAAAGAATATGCCTGTATCTACTAAAAGTAAATTTTGCTACAAAACATACAAAAACACTACCAGATTAGAATATTTATAACAGCATTTTTATTAAAGCAAATTATCTGTCAACAACCTGAATGTCAAATAATATGGAATTGTTAAATAAATTATACTACATTTGTAGTTAGAAAATGCAACAGTTCAATAAATTATCTTGTTATTTATGTATTATGTATTAAAGTATGACTAAAATACATTATTTAGCAGTGGATAATTCTGTTTTTGTAAAATATAAAAATGGAAAAAAACCTTTATGTGTGTGTACATTTTTATCTCTCTGTCTCTTTCCC
>NW_006441953.1:16377771-16435229 GCF_000325575.1 Pteropus alecto | reverse complement strand
TTCATTTCTATTTCTCTCTATATCTCTTCATATCCATATCCATATCTATCTTTGTGCAGGTTAAAAAAAAGTTGGAAAGCAGAAACTCAAACTGTTAACCCTGCTTAGCAAGCCACAAGGTAGATGGAGATGGAGGGGAGTGGGTAAGACTATTGACACCTAACTTACAAATATCTCTATTATTTGAATTGTTACAAACATGTATTATTTTTCTAATTAAAGAGTAACAGTCTACAGCCTTGCCACCCTGAACGTGCCCGATCTCGTCTGATCTCAGAAGCTAAGCAGGGTTGAGTTAGTACTTGGATGAGAGACCACTTAGGAATACCAGGTGCTGTAGGCGTTAAAAAATAAATAAATAATAATACGTCTTTTTAAAACACCCTCAACAATAGCAACAAAAGAAATTGCTATTGAATGAATTATATCTATTCAGGCACAAATTATTATTTTCTAATGTGCAGAAGTTTGACTGGAGGCATATAGCAAAGAAAGGATTTATAAATCTTTTCATGTAAAATTAATGATGTAGTATAATATGTGGTCTTTTTACTTTAAAAGAAGGTATTACAATGCGATACTCTATCACTATTCCATTTTAATTGCTACATCTCTGTGTGCTTTATTATGAATATTTTTGGTTTTAAATTTTTGACCCCAGGCAAATTCATTATGAAGTAAGGTTTCTTTTCATAGATTAGAAAATGTTACAAATCAAAAGGATAAATTATAAACACAATGAATTATAATTCAAACTCTTAAATTTTCTCATATTTTTCTCTTTATCCTGGTGGAACAAAGTGAACACTCAATAAGTTAGTGTGAAATGAATAAATGAAAGAAAGCTGCAATTTTTCTTAGAAAGAAGTTTAGGGGAAGTTGTCACTTCAATTAGTAAATTACAGAAATCACAAAGCAAATTATCTCTTTAAGGCTAAAACATAAAAAGTTACCCAGGGCCTAGAGAAACACTATGCTTTATTATCTTATAAAAACTAAAGAGTAAGTATGGCTTATAGGATTAATAGTCCTCAAACCCCACAATAAGAACATTAGAATAACATTGTAAGAATAATAATGATAAGGAAACCACTTATACTGGGCCTTCTTATTTCTCTATTATTCTTGTTCTTCAAGACCTTGCAGAGATGTAAATCAGTTCTGTGTTCACTCACTGGCCAGGGAACTATGCTTGGGTTTCATTTTCCACCTTTGTATCTTAAGACACAAGATTCATACCTGTTTTTGAAGTCACCATCTGACCTGGCACCTCACCCATTAAACTGTAAAAACTTCAGAGCAGTTGTATCATTAATATTGTTAACTCCAAGATTAAGCAAAATGTCTGGCACATTTCAAGTGTTGGACAAATGTTTGTTGAATTTAGTGAATTAATATATATGACATTGGACATTACAGATTTATTAAAGGCAGTTAGAGAATTAAATGCGATATCCTAAGCTAAATGTGTGGTGATTCATTTTTCCTTGGGAAAGACAAACCTAGTCCCAAACTTTTAGTCTCCAGCACTGATCTTAGTATGCATGCAACCTTTCCTATCTTATAAACAGATTCTTGTATATCTACTCTTCTCTCTTCAATTATCTTTTAATCCCTTTTCCCATTTATGTTTCATGAGAAAAATAAATACATTCCAATGGAATCTGTCAAATCTATCTCCATGTCAATCGTAGTCTCTGCTTTCTCTTCTTAGTATTAGATGTCGTGTCCTTATTCCTATCAAAGAGCCATCCAGGAGCCCACCCAGAGTCTCCTCATTAGAACAAAAGATACTCTTCTCATCTGGGAAATTACAAGGAACTTAGGAGCCCTATGGGATCAAAGGAACCGGAGTCAAAGACCAAATATTAGAACAGGAGATGCTCCCAGTACTCTTATTACTTAGGACATTCATTACAAAGGTTTCAGGAACTTTGTGCTGGGAATTGGTGTCAAAGACTAAGTGAGAGAACAAAAGATTCCTGTAGCAGTCCTATTTACAAGAGTTTTAGGAGCCTTGCATCAGGAACCAGGGGCAGAGACATCTATATATATTACATAGAGAGAGACATATATATTACATATTCTATATATAAAACCAGGCGCAGAGACATATATACATATATAATATATGTATTACCTCTCTTCTCTCTATATAATATATATGTGTGTGTGTGTGTATATATATTATATATATAATTTCACAGTTGCCAATGATAAAATTCAAGATCTGAAACAAGAATTAGAATTTTGGAAAACTTGTATTTGCCAGTCTGAAGTTGACAGCTTTCTAACACAGATTTTTCTGGGGAGGTCAATGGTCATGTGAATAATTTTTATATTGTATAATAAAATTTGACTTATTTTGGCAAATCTATATGTCAGTGATAAATGACATTATAAATGCATTCAAAGGTAAATACCCATTTTAAGTTTAAAATAAACCAATGGATTTTAATATAATGTGGTATGAGACTTTTTTTATATGATTTCAGATGCCACATTGCAAATGTTAAAAATGGGACAACAGGCTCAAAATGGAGTAGCTTATGCTAAGTTTCACATCATCAAACCAAGACTTAATTATAGTTTCGACTGTCCCAGAAATGGAATCTTAAACCAGTCAATCGGGAATCACCTGACCAGCACTTAGTTGGGTAATCTTCCTGATAGGTCCTTGCCATTTCCTAAAGGGAACTTTGCAATAACCAGCCCACGTTTTGCCTAATATAACTTCCTTGTTCTCGCTCCCTTCTGCCTATAAAGTCTTTCATTTTGGACAGCTCCTTGGAGCTCATTTCTGTCTGTTAAGATTGGATGCTGTCTGATTTAAATTGAGTTTTGTTCAAATCAAGTCTTAAATATTTTATTTATTTTTTTTCTTTAGCACAAGTAACTTGAAGAATGTATCGTTGGGTAGTTTTGCTGTAGTGTCAAAGAACATCCAAAATTATCCAAAAATGCTATTAAAATATTCCACTGTTTTCAAAATACTTATCTAAGAGAGGCTTTATTTTCTATATATACCTTAAATCAAATAACATTTTCATTTTATATTAAGAGAAAATTCAGATATAAGAATCTAGCTTTCTCCTAAGCCATTAGAGAGATTTATAAAAACATAGGACAGTGCTGCTCTTCTCAGTTATTTTGCTTTGGAAAATATAGTTATGTTTCATAAACTATATGTATCATCTAATGACTTATTTTTGTAAATAATTGGTAAATATATATTTTTACATTTTTAATCACATTTAAATGTTTATTTGTAAATCAGTTTTAATTTCTAATCTGGTAAATATTAGTGAACATAAATATATACATAAAAGCTCTGTGGGGTCGTCAGTAATTTTAAAGAGTGTAAAAAGTTCCTGAGAATAAAATGCTTGAGAAACATTTGTCTACAGCAATCATTTTTAAACTCCTTTGAAGTTTGATGCTTTTTTCTCCTCCAAATACAATCATCCTTGAAATTCCAACAAATAAAAAAGATTTTGTGGAGCTGCTCTGTTGAAAGTGAGAAAATTCTAGCAGCAAAATGGCCCTCACTATTATATATTCATAATAACTAGATAAAAATGTGTATTTATGTATAATATATTTATTATCTAGCTCCACAAGTATAAATCTACATGGATATATCTCCTACAGTCTTGTTTGAAAGAAATTAAACTGATTGATGGCAAGACTAGTACATGCAAATTTGCATGGATTATATGAACTAACATGTATACTACATGCACTTCATTGCTGGATGATAGTGATGTTTAAATTCACTGTGAATATGAACAGGCAATTATTCCACATCAGCTGGATTACAGATGGTTCAGCCAAGTTGTATATAGGCAGAATGAAGCTGTCTGAGCACAGATAACAAATTGATGCAGGAATTAAATGATTACTTTATCAAACACAAATACAACATGATTTTACTTTGTGAAAAGTTAGTAAATTAAAAGGATTAAGTTGGTAAAATTTGAAACAATATAGAATTTTTTATACTTTTACTTTCAACATAATGAATGTTTTTAATGTAATCAATTTTGGGTAGGGAGATGGGATGTTTCAATGTTTTATTTTAACAACATAGATTTTTAAGTTCTAAATCAGGCTGCAGATTTCTCACCAGAGGATTGTCAATGTATAGTATTCTAAGCATGGATTATAAAGAATACACACAGAGGCATGTAACCAGGTAATGTCTGTACAGTGTTCGTGTGATGCTTTCTGTTGGCTCACAGAAAATTTTGCTCCACTGATTTGATGGCAGGTTGGCCTAGGTTTTAACAAGTTTCATTTCTGCAAACAGATGTGTTCTCATTCTCAAGAGTTTTCTTTTCTGTACAGCATTTTCCACAGAATATAAGTGTGAGTGTACGTGAGAGTATGTGTGCGTGTGTGTATGTGTGTGTAAAATGCTACTCTTTTACAATGCTGAGTATTTAATAAGCAAGGTCACTTTTAAAAGCAGTCCCTTTAGTATTAATAAAGCTCTCTGCTCTGGCTTGTTTCTCTCAAAATATTGGCTGATAGATGTATACAGATGATTTTTAAAGTAAGAGAATTAGTCAGGGATTAGAGCATCCCAGCCTCCCTTATCTGTGTGAGAAGATGCAAGTCTGATGTATGATGGATGGTAGTCTGTAACATTAGGAACACTTCTCTCCGCCTGTATGCAATATCTTTGGGAAATAAAATCAATATACGAGGTAATATGGTGTGTAGCATGGGCCTATTAGAAAACTTTTTAACCCAAAAGTTTTAAATGGTCTCTATGTAACAGATGCCACAACGCAATTCTAACAGTGTAATTTTCTAGTCTTCAGAATGGCTAGTGACTGTAGTTTGAGATTGGAATGGGAAGAGAGCTCAGCCTATTCTGTCTTCAGAGGAGCCACTTAGGGAGATTTCTTCCTAATAAGGTGTTATTGGTTGAATTGTATCTGCCCCCCCGCCGCCGCCCCCCAAAATAAATATATCTAAAGTCCTAACCACTAGTACTTCAGAATGTGGTCTTATTTGGAAACGAGTTCATTTCAGTTTTAAGTAATAAAGTTCAGATGACTGGTGTAGGATAGGCCCCTAATCCACAATGACTGGTGTCCTCATAAAAGAGAGTGCCATGTGGTTATACAGATACCTACAAGAGGAAGATGATGTAGAGATATATGGTGAATGCTGAGTGAAGATGGAGGTAGAGATTGAAATGATACATCTTCAAGCCACAGAATGCCAAGGATTGCCAGCTGTCCCCAGAAACTAGGAGAGAGGCATGGAACAGATGCTCCCTTAGAACCTTTGGAAGGAACCAACCCTGTTAATACCTAGATTTCTCACTTCTGGCCTTCAGAGCCATGAGAGAATAAATTTCTGTTATTTTAAGCCACTCAGTTTGTGGTAAAGCAGCTCTAGACATGGGGATTCTGAAATGATTCTTGTGGAAAGGAGGAATGGGGCACATAATTTATTAAAACAATCTTTAATTAAGTTATGACATCAATATAATCTTTTTGTGTGGATGAACAGAGAGAGTCATATGGAGACATTTTCCTTTGAAGAGCTCACAGTACAATCTGGATTAAAAATCACAAATATTGATTATTTTTCACTTTTTTTTTAGTGAGGCAACCCTTGGTTGACCTCAGCTTACAATCCCTTATTTTTTCATTTTTTACGCCTGGTCTTCCTAGGTGGTCTCCCATCCAAGTATTAACCAGGCCTGACCCTGCTTAGCTTCTGAGATCAGACTGGATCGAGCTTGTTCAGGGTGGCATGGATGTAGACTATTTTTCACTCTTATTTACATGTGTTGACATAACATATGTAAAAATATGTGAACAGGTCACAGAGATCTTATGTCATCTGCAAATTCATTAAATAATGGACTATATGAGGGAGGAAGTAAGTGCTAAGAAAAGTTGCAGAAATAAACTCAAACAGGTGATCACCAGGCCTTTTATAACATGGAACAGGGTAGAAGTGTGACTCTAGGATTCCATTAGTCAAAAATGACAGGTAATGAGAAATGTGTTCCTTTTTTCATAGGTATGGGTAATCACACATCTACATTCTCCCGAAAAGCATCAGCCGACGCTCCGGCGAGGTTAGGGAGAGCCCCTTCTCCTAGCAGAAATTTCATTGTCCTTCATTAAAGTACCCATTTTCTGACTGGTCCATGCATGAAGAGGGCATGTCTTTGAGGGGATGGGGAAAAGTGGGAAAACATTTAGAAATCAGAAGTTAATTTCCACTGGAAAATATCTGAGAAGCTGTAAAAGTTCAACATTACTTTTGACTGGAGAAAAATCTTTGATTTTGTCATTAGCATGGTACTTGACTTACAGAAGTTATTTAAATGAATAAATAAATTAGTTCTTTGATTTAATTAATCTTTTTTATTAAATAAGGCTATATGGTTTTTTTCTGTTTTGTAATTTAATTTTCCTAATGTTTTCCTGAAAGGATGATATTTATTGTGAATAATTAATTAAATCACCAGTGCTTCTCTCTCTTCTCTAAATAGAGTTGGCTTTTCATTTAATTTTATTTCCAGCACTTTGATGAAAGAAATCTCATAGTCCCCTGGGAACATGGTATCGAGATTTTTTTTTTTTTAATACAGTCTAGATCTTACAGAAAATATGAACATCCCATTTTAAAGGCCCTCACATTCTAAATATTAGAAAATATCCTGGAATAAAACTTTTAGCTATAGATAGGCATACTTTGGAGATCACCCAGTTCATTTCCTTCACGCTTTAGATATATATGAACAGCTTGTGGCTGCAAGAGGAATGAATGCAGGTACACTATTGATTATCCACAGTGCGATAGGCAATGCTTATCAGGAAATTTACTCATGTTTCCAAGTGATCCTTAATACAGATTTCATGATCGGCAATTTATAAATGTGTGAACTGAAACTCAGAGAAGTTAAGTGGCATATAAGGGACATGTGGAAAGTAGTGGCAAATTAAACCCAGAGATTCCTGTTTTTCCATACTATGATCATGAAAAACATTATAAAAATATTTAAAAGTAAAATAATCAAAATAATCAACAAAACAACCTTTTTTATTTCTTTTCTTTCATCTATATATCCTCATATTGATATTTAAATAGTTGTAAGCATAAGGAATTTTTTATGTTTTCTGTGTTTCCTTTATATCAATATACTATCATTTTCGTACGTATACTCCTACAACGAGATATTCAATCTGTTTGAGATGCTCTTTTATTGAAATCGGTATTATATATGTATACGTAATAGTATGTTTCTTTATAGTACTTCTTTATAATTATCATGTCAAAATATGGCTATGCTTCTGGCTCATATTATTTTCAAACGGATATCAAACTATGAGTTCTGAACTGATTCTGCTAAATATTAAAGAAACTATCGTACTTGGAGGTTTTGTTTTTTTCTAACAACAAAATTATATTTCTTAATTCTGTTATTGATCATCTATATAATTTCTTATAACTTGCATTCCCTAGTTAATTTTTTCTGTGTATTTTGTTTTTTTTATCCATTGAGCACTTGATGTTTTCTTAACATAATGTGTGCCAATTGTGATATAAAATTTTATATTTCCTATTACATAAGATAATTTTAAGAATTAGATAGGCATTGTTATATTTATATTTCAGTTGAGATGTGATGTCATAGACAGCATTCGAGTATAACTCTGCATAGTATCAAAACCTGTTGCATGATATACTCTAAAAAACCTCCTTCTTTATTTCTCTATGTAAATCAAATATCTAGGCTGGCCTTGAGAGTTCCAGAGATCCCTGAGAAATTTATACATACAGTTACCTATGCTTCAGTTAGTTATTTAGGGCGGCTAATAAATCTAAGTTCTTCGAAACATAAATTCTATCGTAATTTTAGATTACAATTTTATGGTAATACTAATCCTATTTTGTTTCACTAGGAGAAATTTTTGAAGTTAAGTCATTGTCTGAGGGGAAAAATGCACTGTGCCCCTGACTTATGAACTCGCAGCAGTGTATGCACCGCGTATTTGTAACTGACAGTGCCTGTGGCTCCATTTAGGTCTGACTCATCAGTCATGTCATCCTCTAAAAGTACTAGAAATAGTGGCAAAACTGGGATGCCTTTTGAGATGTCCTTTCACACTTCCATAAGGTTATTGTACATTCATTAATACAGATGACAAAGGAAATGTCATCTGAGTTGAGTGAATAGATGCCAAGATGGTAAAAGTTCTATTGTCTCAGGTGAAGGGGCAAATGTGCAGCTTTGGGAGATGGAAACTTTCGATTCTCTATCTTATGTAGTCACACATGATGCGCATTGTCCCTACAGATTTGTGGGAAAGAGGATCATCAACAACCAATAATATGACATATATAACCAGACCTTGAAGTTAGGCCACATTAGTCTTCATCTGTTTCTGATTGATGGTCTCTATCTTATAATAAATATCAGTCGCTTAGAAGTATAAAGCCACAGTGGGCTCAAATAAAGGCATGCTTAGAAGAGTGTGGAAAAGATGTCTGAATTCTGTCCGTGATATTACAACAGAGTTGGTAGAATGGAAATGTGTGCTGGGTAGGAGGAATGCGTGGGTCAAAATGACTCTGGTTGAGCAAGAATTTTACAGATATTTGTGTGCGTATGTGTGTGTGTGTGCTATTTGATGTTAAAGAACCTATAAACAATAGCAGTTTGAAATAGGAATACTGTACATAAAAAATAGAGGTGATAGAGGAGAAATATGCTGGATATTTGTAGTCTCTATTTCTTGGGTAAAATGAACAAAAAGCCCACTGAGCTAAGGGGGAAGAATTAGAAAGCCTAAGAACCTGTAGTATCTAATTCAGTTACCCATCCCCCACCCCCACCCCCGCCTAAAAAACTCATTTAATTTAATGGCTCCCCTTTGGAGCAATTTAAAAATTGAGAATTCAGGTCCCTCATTAGATCCAATGAATTTGAATTATTAGAGATGATAAATGGAAATATTGATTTGAAGCAAGGTCACAGTCGATTTTTACCGAGATCCATTGAGCTAGACCAACCACTGGGAGCATGGTCTCAAGCTTTCCTGAGCTCAGTTATTCTTTCTTGCTTCCAGTCATCTTTTTCTTCTATTCTGGAACCTGTTGACATAAGAAACTTCTAAACTTGCAGAAAATTTTTCTGAGTTTATTTGATCCAAACTGAGGACATATGCCAGAGAGCAAGATCTCAAATGCTCCAGATAATAACAGTTTTGCAGTTTCTTATATGCATTTGAATTAAGGAGGGAATTTAAGAAAGAATACATGAAAGTGGGAAGAAGCAATGCAGGGATTGGATTACAGGGTAGTTGATGAGACTATGTGTTCTCTTGAGGATGGTTATGGCTTATTTCAAAAGGTGTGTTAACCTGGATGCACACAGAAACAATGGACAAGGCTTGCTTAAGGCAAAGATAAACCTTTACTAAAAGTTATATTTATTTTATTTGGCTAGGGTGCTTAGTTGTTTGGTTAAACACTAGTCGAGGTATTGCTGTGAAAGTATTGTTTTTTATATTGATTAAGATTTAAATCAATAAACTATAAGTAAAGCTGATCACTGTCCATAATGTGTGTGAGCTTCCTTCAATCAACTGGAAGTCTTAAGTGCAAAGAAGTTTCTTGAAAAAGTAGCAATTCTCCTTTAAGATTGCAACACAGAAGCTCTGCATAAATTTCCGGATTACGGAATTCGAACTCAAGACTGCAGTATCAGCTTTTCTCTACATTTCCACTTTATTCAGCTGGTCGCCTTGCTCTGTAGATTTCTACAAATTCTTATAGAATTGTACTATCTCCACAACTGTGTGAGCCAGTTCTCTCTCTCTCTTTCTCTGTGTGTGTGTGTGTGTGTGTTTATATGTGTGTATACACATGCACACATACACACAGAGTTTCCTTGACTAAATCAGGAAATAATAATAAGAGATAATAATTATATATAACTCACTGGGTGGTTTTTAAGGGTTAAATTATTCATAAATATAAAATGCTTAGAGTGGTACCTGGTGTAAAAATAATAATATAGCTACTAGTTAATATTATATAACTCTTTCCATCACTAAACATTGAGCCAGGAACAATATTTGCTCAAGTATGAGTTGTACTAAATCTTTGTTATGTGAACCTACCTTGATCTAACTAATTTTCAAGTTAACCTTAAAATTTCACAACTAATAATTACGGATTCATTCCTCATGATCATTTGCTGCCATATGAAAGTAATACATGATGACAAAGTTTAAATATTTATATGCTTTCACTATCTTTATTCATGTTACAGTAGGAAAAACACAACCAGACTCTATTAAATTATAAAGACACAGGATGAAATCTTAGTTATTCACATAGAGTAGTGTTACTTTGGGAAAGTCAAATTCCTTAGGTGGTTTTCTCATCTCTAAATGGTTATCATGATATGTACCCCATGGTAGTGCCATTGTGAGGTGCTGGGTCCACACATTAGGCATTCAAAAATTTATAAAATTATGTTATATTTTATTTATGAATTTCTAGATTATTCTTAATTAGTTTGTACCAACAGAGGGCAATTAAACTAAATATAATATTTTTGCATTTATAATCTTTTGCTTGCGATAGCTCTAACCAGATAAGTAAATTTTCCAGGGAGCACTATGTCAGATATGTATATGTCAGATAATTTCTATTAATAATACCAGGTGATTTAGGAATTATAAATAGCAGCTTTACATTATAGAAGCAAAGCATTATTTTAAAAAATCAATTTGGTCTTTGGCTCAAATGACCCACTCAATATTTTACCAGGCATTCATGGGGCATGCATTTTTAAATAGACTTCTGCTACGAATGTTTCTCAAACATGCTAGCTTTACATAGAAGTACTCTACCATTTCATTCAAAAATCGATGCACTTTACCATAGTTGTATTAATAGAACATTTTTAGTAGTAATGTGAATTGACTTTTATGGACATGTAACATCCAAGCATTTCAACAGAGCAGAAAAATATTCCTAAGACTTATCACCTAATTTAGCACTTATATTTGTATAGCACTTTCCATCTATTAAGAGCATGGCAATAATTTTTATTAGTTAACAGTGAATAAGGTCAATATTATTTCTCCCATTTTCCAGAGAAAATATTTAAGTCCGGAGAAATGAAATAATTGCAGCCATGCAAGTAAGATTTCTGAGTTCCATTGTGAGTTTTAAAGATATTGTTAGATTATTATACTCACTTAAATTGCCAACTAAATATTTGCTGCCATTCTCACAAGAGAATGGGAAAAAAATTGCAAAAAGCCACACTTACAGCTTTTCCTTTTGTAGACCAATAATAATTTAGAGAAAAATAAAATAAAAAACTAATACCAAAACCCGAATACACTATATTGTATATTAGATACTTTTCTTCTTACCATACAGATCATGCCTAAGATGTCCTATATTCAGTAGGAAATTAAGAAGCAGAAAGAGAAATAGAGAAATAGAATAGTCGACTGAACTCTAGACTAAAATGTGCATGTTGTTAGATGCACATTTAAAGCTTTAAACATTTTTTTAATTACTTAATTTTACTCTAAATTTTAGCAAAATCTTTCTAAATGAAATAGATAAAATTTGCTTTTGATAAGAAGCTACTGAATGGCTTTAAGCAGAAAATAGTAATCAGATTTTCATGTATCAAAATGTGGTTAGCTCATGATTAGTGTTGGTAAAGGACCATAATCATATAACATTTCAAGCAAAAACAATAATCCCAACAAATATTTCCTGGTTTACAAAATAATGAATTAATTTAGTATAATGGAAGATAGCTATAGATCTTAGAAGTAAAAAATCATTACGAATATTATCCAAACTCAAGCAAGATTTCTGGAACTCTTTAATAGTCTGTGACAGCAGTGTAGTCTTCTCTTACTTATCTAAAATTATATTAATTATATTAAGTCACCCATATACTTTAAGCACTTTCTGTACTGTCAGAAAGATTTGTAGGTAACAGGTAAGTAAAATTAAAGTTAAAAATAAATTGTGTTAATGTATGTAAAAGCATGTTGGAGACAGCATGATTACAATCATGCTTATTTTTTTCCACAGTCTTATTTATTTAAGTAGTCACTATTTGTCTTGCAAATGTTTGGCTAACACTTTGAGGCACTAGGGATTTGAAATGAAAATCTGTCAGTAGGAATAGTGTGGTACAGAAAAAAGAAGAGATCCTTGAAAGTCAAATAATCACCATAATTTTCATATTAGTCTACATAATTTCATTTTTTTGTATATCTATTTTTGATCTCCTAAAATGTAGAAATTATAGTTCCTCTTCCCACTTTCACATCTTCCAGAGAAACTTTGGAGTAGAAAAAAGGGGTGAGAAAACTAAATGCTCTCTCTGCCCTCACAGAATAACCAACTGACCTTAGGCAAATCACTTTATGCACTAGAATTTCCATTTCTCCATCTGCAGTATAGAAATAATGACACCTTCCATGGCTCCTCGGGCTTTAGCCTGGGGATTTATGATCGTTACCCTTCCTAGTATTTTTTTTTTTCCTTCAGAAAGGGGTAAAGAAATTTTAAAAAGAAAAATATATATGTGTGTGTGTTTGCGTGTGTGTTTGTGTGTGTATGTGTGTGTGTATTCCTACTTAATTTGGTGATAATTTTTTTAATATCACCAAAGCTATTAAAGATTTATATATAGTCACCACTGCCAAAGGCCAAAATATTGACTTGGTGCCAAATCTGCTGATATTTAGAGAAAAGACCAGAAAGAAAAACAAACAAACAAAACTTAAAAATATATTTTATGCTAAATGTTTTACTGGAGACAAAAAGAAGCTATTGAACAGCTTTAAGCAGGGAAATGGTAATCAGATTTTCAGGTATCAGTGGGAGAGAAAATTGCAAAGGAAGAAAAATCAAAAGTCAGGAGAATGTTGCATTGATCCCATGAGAGATAATGATGGCTTAATGTAAGTCGTTGGCTAGGAACTGGAAGAGAAGGAAATGATAATTAAAAGATAGGGAAGAGGTAGATTGGACTGTACTTACTGATGGGTTGGCTGTGGGAATTAAGGATCAAGAAAGAGTAAAAAATAATGCTCACAGTTCTGGTGTGGGTCACTGGTAGTGCTTTTCATGGATGGGGTAAGAGGAAGATCAGTTCTGAAAAGAGGTATAATGAATGCATTCAGTTTTGGACTTGCATATTTTAAGGTGCCCGTAAGAATATCAAGTGAAGTTTTCTAGGAAAGGTGTCTATATCTGAATATATGTGTTTGAATATACACATATACTTATATACACACACATATGTAATATAAATACACATATACCTATATATACACACACACACACACACACACACACACACACACACACACACACACACACATACACACACACACACACATACATACACACACACACACATATATATATGTCTCTATACACATGTTGTGTGTGTGTATACTTTTGAAGATAAGAGAGAGGTATGGACTAGATCTATAGAATTGGGAATTATAATCATATGAAGAATATTTTTGGCCTCATGAAGGAAGTTCATTCAACAAATTTTCAACGGCTATCTGTTATGTATGAGCCTTGATACATACACACCATCATAGAAAAACAAAATATGGATATATCTTTTGTTCTCGTGATTCTACCATGGCATCAGGATAAGAGTATAGAGTAAGAGTATATGACTAGGAGTAGAATTATGAGAAGGCCAAAATTTTTGTTATTAAGAAAAAAATAGACAGTTGCCTGGCATACTCTTTTTACTTTGTTTATTTTCCACTTTTTGTCTGAATTTAAAGTAATTATTCATCATTATTTTAGATTGAAAATTCAGAGATCCTATTAATTTACTACTTTTTTTTAACTACTCATTCATTTTTCCACCCAACAAGAACTATTGAGTACCTCTAAGTTTCATATTACGCATTGTCCTAGGTGCTGAGAATACAAAGCTGACTAAAACACATTCTCTGAAGTTGAAATATGCATTGTTGAAATTATGTAATCTGTGCAGTTTTTTCTATCATCATTGGGATTTTGGTAGCAGGAAAAAAATCGTTCATATGCAGGTGATGTTTAAATGACGGGAGTAATGACAATGGAGAAGGACATTTCTGAAGGAGAAGGAGAGACCTGAGATGCCCGTCATTGCTATTCAACCTTATTTCTGATTCTCCTTCTGTGCATGCACATGGCAGGACTGTTCTCCCTCATTCCCCTTGAAGTGAGGCACCACTGTATGATTTGCTTTGGCTAACCAATGTGGCCTTTAGTGTTAGCACACAGTTTTACACACTCTCTTCCTTTGTCAGCAGTGTTCCACATAGTAGAGACTCCATCATCTTGAATCCCCAAATGAAGACAATATGAATTCTTCCCTACTTACTCAAGATGAATCTGTAGCATGAGAGTAATAAGCCTTTGTTGATTTAAACATCTACATTGAGTAGGTTGTTTGTTGCTAGTCCATCCTGATGGAAAAAGGAACCAAAGTACAAATTGAAACAGAGGTCAACTCCCGAACTGATTTTTATTTTACAGTTTTGACTAGTGATTTCTCTGTTTATGATATCGGTAATGAAGAGGCAGAAATAAAATTTAGAGGGGCACGAGAGTGGAAATCCTTCTTTTTATATCCTGTACATTGACTATTGACTTTAGAGATATGCCATGTCCTCCACAGACCTTGTGCATTGAGCTAATCTATTTGCCTGTGACAATGGAAACATGCAGAACACTAAGTTGAAATGTTTGTGGAGTCATTTCTTTGGTGTTCTTCAGAGATTGAAATGCACTGAAGAACTAGTCATAGTTTTTTAATGATCAATTATTTGAAGCATTGTAAAAAAGATAATAGTTCTTGGAAAGCTTTTTTCCCCTATATGCTCTATTTCAATTAATGGGTACAACACGTCCTGACAAAGAGAAAACATTATTTTTATTTCATAACTTCGAAGGTCTGCACACCAAATGTTTGACACTTTTGCTGCGATATCTTGACAATTCCATGTTTGTTTGACTCTGGGATAAGCTATCAGTCAAACATCACTTGAGAACTGGATAATATCAGTGAAAGCTAAGTGTTTATTTCATCGACTTTTGATTCATATGTTTCCTATTTTAACTTGCAGGCCAATTTACCTCAATTGCTTGGCAGTTTATCACCTTTGTACTTAAAATAAACAAGAACAGTATCTTTAATAGTGAGTGATGGCAGAGATATTTAAAAAGAAGCAGAGAGTACAGAAACATTAAAGCTATGCTCATTAACTTTAGGGCGATGTACAGCTACTCACTGATGTTTCATCTTTTTATTCTGTTGTGTGGATGACAGCAAATCTTTAACGGTTGAAATCAAGATAGCAGGGAGGAAATAAGGAGCCTGGATGACTCATGAGAATAGTTGATGAAAAGTTCCAAGTCTTATTTTATAAAATGTTAGAATCATCTAGAACATTGAATGTAGAGGATATTGCTCCCAGAGGACATTTGACAATGTCTGGAGACATTTTTGGTTGTACTATTGGAAGGCTGGGAGGAATGCTGCTGGCATCTAGTGTGTAGATGGCATCTAGCTCAAAATGACAGTAGTGTCAAGATTGAGGAATAGTGTTCTAGACCAAGCTCCTCATTTTACAGTAACTGTATCTAAGGCTTATTTATCTATATAAAAATTATTTACTAAGTGCCCATTGTTAACCAAGGGCCTGTGCTGAGTATATGGATTAGAAAAATGAGCCAAACTGTGAAAATCCTGCCATGAAGAGGTTTGGGGTTAGAGGCGAAAGAGATGTTATGATCCATAGAAGTACTTGCAGCAGAAACATCAAATAAAAAATATCTGGAATTTTTGAAGCCTGGAATTTTCCTGTGTTCATGTTTATATTCTGCACTTATTTTATAAGGCCTGGCTTCTAATAGCCTAATTAATATTAACCGAAAGAACAAATAAAAGAAACTCATTATCATTCATTAAAATAATAAAGCCTAAAGTGTAATTATTCAACTACTTTTTTATTGAACAATAATGAGTTCCAAGCACATCTCTAATTGTTGGGCATATTGAAGTTAATAAAAGAGGCAAAGATCCCTCATCTCATGGAACTTATGTTCTAGGGAGCAGAATCATAAAACACCAAATAAATTAGTAAAATATATAACATTTAGGGCATTTAGCATAAAGAATAAGAACTAAAGAGAAAAAAAGAGAGGTTATTTGCCTAAAGGATTATTTTGTAGGAAATACTTCCACAACAAATTACCTGGAGTTTCTATGAAAATTTTTATGCTTAACAGAATGTTTAAGCTTAAGATAGAAAAAATAAATAAAGAATGATAGGGAGTTCTAAGGTGGAGATGGGGTTAGAATGTAAAACTGCATTGTCAGGAGACAACTCACTGAGAAGGTAATATCTGAGCAAAAGCCAGAAGTGGGAAGGCAGTGAACTATGTAGATATGAAAGTGGGGGTAGAAGTAGGGCAGTGGATATCCAGAAAGAAGTGAGTGGTATACAAATGAGCTATTGTTCTTGGAACGGAATAAACAGTGACAGACTAGGAAGTGTTTTTTTAGAGACAGATGGACTGGGGCACTGGGAGGTGGCGTTAGAATCTCATAGCTCATTGCCAAAGACTTTGGTTTTCACTCGGACTAAGATGGGGAACCACTGGCAGGTTTCAGTGGCAGAGTGACAGAGCTGACATATGCTATGACAGAACAGCTCTGACTACCGTGTTGAGACAATCTAAGGCAGTGAGAATGGAGGGCCAGAGAGGAAGAAGCGAGACTAGTCGGGAGGCTACCGACATCATGCCAGTGACTGATGATGGTGACTTGGACCAGAGTGGTAGCAGGGAAGGTTACAGGAAGTGTCTGTACCTTTTGATAATTTTGAAGGTAAAGAAGATTTTCAAGTGGATGGAATGTAAAGTCTGAGAGAAGGAGAGGGGCATGGTTGACTCTAAGGGTTCGGTCCTGAGCAATTGGAGGTTTGGAGTTTCCATTTTCTGCGATTGTGAAGATAATTGAAGGAGCAGGTTGAGCTGGGAATAAGAGGGTAATATCAGAAGCCTGGACTTAGGTTATTTATTTACTTAAAAGAAAGCGATATGACTTGAAAGTCATTTGGAAAAGAAAATGAGCATGTAGGCCGGCAGGCTTCTCACAGCAGGTATCTAAAACTTGTATGCTTCATAATTCTCCCTTTATCTTTTACTTACTTGACCCCAACTATCTGTTTTACATTCTTTTCAGACTAGACTAATTCTCACATATAGTTCTGGTTCTGCTTTTTTGCATCTCTCAAAATTTAGTTCTAGCACTTTTTCCAAACAATACAAAACATGATTGCTTCAAGTTAACTTACACAGCAACATTGTAAATACTGATTAAGCCATGAACAAAATGCTTCTGAGGACCTGACGATGCATGTTCTTTAACAATAGCCCCAGAGTTCACCAATTTTGGGATAAAATAATCTGACAGCTGGGATACTGTATTTTTGTAAAGACACAAAGAATTGAAAACCTCTCTTCCTCAGTATCTAAAAACATCTTTAATAGGAAAACAAATTATTTCATGAGTTTAGAAATATCAATTCAAAGGAACATACTATTACACAGATAAGAAATTATAAAAATTGAATACAAACAATTATATGATCATGTACTACTTTGAAGAGTGTACAAAAAAAGCCATTTTTTTTTTATCCCCACCATGTCTGAGGTTATATATATGCCTGTTTTTTTGTTTGTTTTTTTTTTTCTTTTTTTTTCCTTTTTTTTTTTTTTTTTTTTTTTGCTTTTGTCGGGCTACACGGAGACTCAAAAAAAACTGCAGTTTAAGAAGAAATCTTTCAAACCTTTAAGTGTATCTTTATCTACAGGAAATATATAAAATTAGCATCTGTCTTATCACTTATATTTTGCTTATCAGTCTTCATGTTTTACACGATGTTTAAGGTTAATGGATTCATGCACAACTTGTATAGCTTCCACTCCTGGTGTCTGCAGTTCCTCTTGCGAATCCTGCCGAAGGCTACGTTTCCCCACTTCATAGTATTTTCTGCCTAGTGCTGGTGGCTGTGATTGCACTTCCCAGTTCGCCCTTTGAGAATGGATGTGGAGGGAAGTCGAAGAGGAATCAGTTTCATATGTTGAACTCACAAACGTTAAAGGATACAAACTATCCTCTGCAGCCTGTGAATTGCAGTATACTGTCTTGCATGCTTTGTTGAATTATTGATTCACTCTCTTCTATTCCTAGATCTCATGTTTCACAAGCATTAAGCTGACCTGTGTATTAGAACCTTTAATGACAGATCATCATGAAGAAAGAGAGCAGATGAAATTTCTTAGAGGTTTCCCATGTGAAAATATGCTTCAAAAGCAGCTCATGGATTCTCATTACATACCACAGTAGAGTTTTAAAAGCATCTTAGACACAACAGCATTATGCCTTGACACTTCAGGTCAATATGAATTTTCTTCTGAGTACCTGGCCCTGCTAAAATCTTACAGAGAGCCTGGTTTGAATCCCTTGACAGGGAAAGACAAATGGGGAAACTTGCAAGGTAGTAAAGATTCTGTAAGTTATGATCTTACCTTAATATTGAGATGGGAGAACCTTAAGGCTCTTCATCTTAAGTTTTGCCTACTCTCATTTTAAGGTAGTATGTGTGAATGCTGTCTCTGCAGGACAGTACATTTATTTTTAGGAAAAATTTTCAGTAACAATTAGGGCTTTAAACCCACCTCCTCCGGCTTTCTGGCTAGTACATCTTCATTTTTAGACTTGTATCTGTTACATCTGGATGTCGCGAAGATTCATGAATGAGAAGGAGAGAGAACGAGAGAGATTCAGAGAGACGTAGAACAGTGAATGTGTTGGGAAATCTCTATGGAAGAAATAGTGTGTGGGTTATAAAGAGGCAGCAAGTTTGCATACAATCTTTATTCATGCTTGAGTGCCCAAGTCACGCTTTGAAAACAAATTAGAGGCTGAGATTTCTCCTGACAAGGCCAAATCTCTGCTGATATTTTTTCCTACTGTGTTCAGCTCTGGAAGATCTAACAGTGCGACAGCAATGCAGTAAATGACAATGAGTGGGAATCAGACCCTGCTGGGTATATTAGTCTGCATACTTGGGCTTATAGAAGTACCAGAAGACTCCTGCTTTACTAGTTTTTACAAATAATTATAGTACAAAGGGGCTAAGAACAGTTAACAGTAAGAAAATGAAACCAAGGTAATGAGGTAAGTTTGGCCATATCTAACACATTCAAAGCAAAGACAATAAAAGTCTGCAAGAACAGTCAAAGATTGTGTATCAATATAGAACTTCTTCTTATAGTACGTCTTCGGACTGTTAATGCTAATTAATATCTGGCCATCACTACCAGCTACTTATGATACAGATTTAGGATTTGTAAAGTTGAAGAAAAATGAGTGCTGGCTGAGTAAGAGAGACAGTTCATGACAAACTCCAAAAAAAATATATAGTATTGACCACTCCATTTGATGCTAATGTGCAGCAAAATAAACATCCCTATTTCTCATGGATGGGGACCTCTCAATAGTTTGAGGGGACAATTAGAATATGGTATTGCTGATTTCCACCTTTGTCACCACTCTGATCGGAAAGTCCTGGCATGATTAAGTTAAATGTTCACTAACGATGTCTTAAAACCATTTGGAAACTGGAACTTATCCCTTTTCTTATAGAACCTTTTCTTTAGAATTGAAACAATTTCAATCCAGTCATGTCATAGATCCATTCATATCGTCAGAAATGGGTTTATCGACATTAAAATAGAGAAAAGCAATATTTTGAGCCAAAATTCATTTATCTTCTAATACAACATTATCGAGCACACGTGGCATTGGTCACACAGTAGTCACACAGTATATGTCCAAAATGCAAGAATATGTCTATGGCCATGCCACCTTGAACAAGCCGGATCCCGTCTGATCTCAGAAGCTAAGCAGGATCGGGCCTGGTTAGTACTTGGATGGAAGACCACCAGGAAGACCAGGTGCTGTAGGCATAAAAAAATAAAATATAAGGTATTGTAAGCTGACAAGGTCCTTGCAATCTGTGAGGTCAACCGAGATATGACTTGCCTAAAAAAAGCAAGGATGCATATATGTTTAACAGCTTTAACAGTGTTCATAACATTTATGTTTGCTGTGCGATGAAACTTATCTAAAGTCAGTGTTAACATCACAAAACTGCTTCGCGCATTTACTGGAAACTCTCCATAAAATGACAATGCCTCTCATGTATGTAAATGTTTAGTTCCTAACATCAGTTCATGGCATATTTAGTCTCTTCGGTCAAATAAAAATTTCAGTACATCAAAAATTAGGTATACATATTGCTTTAAGCATTTATGACAGCTTAAATAAAATTAAGCTTAAAGGATTTTGGACTGTTTTACTATTAATGTGTTGTTATTATTAAAGAAAAGTGATGATACATATTTTATTTGATGGGGCACATATTTCGAATTTGAAGAGAACCTAATCAGAGATTAAAGCAGAAATGCAGTGTCTTTTTTTAGAAGCTCCATTCACAATTCCAGGCTAGAGAACAAGATTGTCACAGATCTGGCCTCTGGTGAATTGTTGGCAATGTGAGGAGGATTTACTGCGATTACTCATGCTGTGATTTAGATTAAGCCACTTGCAGCTTCAGTTCTCATACACTTATGATCATTCTCATTCAAATTTACTTAAAAGAGTCTCTTTAACTTCAGACTATTGTGTTGGACAATCATAGCAGCCCATTTACTTTAAATGCTGGATAAAGGAAACTCTAACATAACCTTTACCAAACTACACAAATGCAAAATAAAATTATTTTGCTTCTGAAATTTAGTAAACATCTATTCTTACCTGATTTAGGTGAAGTTGGTTTTAGTAAGAATCGTGGTATATAGTAAAGGTACATAATACAAATGTTTATATTATTAATCATCTCAGGAAAATAATGTAGTTCTTAGTTTTGTGAAAAAGAATTCTCCTGTGATTTGAGCCCCTTCAACAAAAATCAAACAAACAGATTTTTAAAAAAATTCATACATTTCCGGGGGTTCATCAAGGGTTTTCTCTCTTAAACTCTGAAGTCAGATGCCGTGTTCTCTTTGACGTTTTCCTCCTCTGCTGTTTCAGCAGCCCTCGGTGTGTGAGCAGCCTGGCCAGCGAATGCCTGTAAGCATGCCCATGCTTTGCCCCGAAACTTGCTGTTTTCTCTCTCTGCTCCAGAAATAAAGCCTATACACTCCATCAACGTCACCCAGGTTGCCACTGTGACCAACAATGTACTGAAGCCCTCTACAGGACAAAGTCTCCAACTTTTGCCATTAAAGTGAAGAGAATAGTAAAACTACTGTCCTGGGGTGCAGTGTGTAGTGTAGACCCCTAAATTTTAATGTATGCTCTCTGGATCTCACAAATATTACAGATAGAGATCTTTTAGCTTCTAGGCCATGGCGTGATTGGACAGGGGCAGGATTGAATGAAAAGCCAGCAATAAGTGCTTCACTTTCTTGCATATGTTCTTGCATAGATTGTGTGCTTAGGAGCCTAGGGGTAGCCTGTGACTTCTTTGCCCAAAAGAATGTGAATTTCCAAGCTTAACAGTGAACGGAGTCTGTAAGTATGCTCCCACTTTAGAGAGGCATGAAGAAAGCAGATGATCAAAAACAGCATTGTAGGTGATGAAGGTTAGAGTGAAGAGTTTTGTCTTTCTTTTTAGTGTGATTGAAAATTATTGAATTGTTTTAAGTAGAGAAGTTCTTTAATCTATTGTTTTAAAGCTCTGGTGGGAGCTGTGTGAAGATTAGGTTGCATAAAATTTAGGAAGTCCAGTTGGAAAGCTATAGTTCTTCATGAAGTGGATGATATAGGATTGCTCCATTTTGATAATGAGATTGAGGAAAAATAAGTAGGATTAAGATAAAGTGTGGAGGCATGTCAGTGGGGATTGTATAGGTGGTATGCAGTGAATGAAGAAAAGAGAGGACTTAATGCTTTTCTGCTCTCAAAGCATCTCCTTTAAAATAAAGATCATTAGGATTTAAAGTAGACCTTTCTATTGTTTACATTCCCCAGTAGGAATAAATGCTTGTCAAAATCTCTGTGTTTATAATATTTGATTTTTTTTTAAGTGGTATCGATTCTAAAGCACCAAGTCATAAACAACTTTTTAAATAATTTTTTTCCAAAATATAACATATAATGTCTTCTTTATGCTGTCATAATGATTTCTTTTGCGGTTTATCTTTTTTTAAAAAACAAATGCAAGTATTTTGCCTCCTCGAAAGTTAAATCTGTACTTACACCTCCGTGTCCATTATTGTTTACTTTTTCTCCTTTTGCTCTCCTTTCTCAAACTTTCTTTTCCCCATTTTCTTACTTGAACTTCTCATCAGGTGTCACACCAAACTTTCTAGTCCATTCCCTTCATATCTCATTCCTATCTTTCCCTTCTTCTGCCCGCCACAAATTTTGCCTTTTGTACTTTACATCTTATTTTCACATTCTTACTAGATTGGGAAATACTCAATTAAGTATTCTGCTAACATAATAGGTTTTGAGTTTAGTCCAATTTAAGAGAAGCGGAATAAGGAAGTCCATCTAATTATCTTTATTCGAGAGTAAATGGTAGTTTGCACACTTTTGGAGAAAAGTCAGTTTACTTCCTAATTTTGTGATGTGGCCCCATCAGTTTCTAGCCTGATAATGCACAAAGTGGTGTCAGTGGGAGAAAGAGTGGCAAGATGCACAGTACCATAGTCGCCCCTATTTTTATTGTATTGCCTTTTCTGTTATACACTACCACATATAACTAATCCGTGTCAGTGCTAACGTCAACTAACAGTGATCATGTATAATACCTATGCCATTCTTTACCTCATTATTTTAGTGAAGTATTTCTGCCTTTATTATAGATATGCATTTATCCCTCCATTTCTTTTGTTATGATTTTAGAGGCAAGAAAACAAATCAAGAGTCAGTAGAGAAAGAATTACTTTAAAACACCTACACATGCGATCTACACCATATCATAGCACTATATAAAATCTACCTTTTTCTAATATAAAACATCTATGTAAAATCTATTTCTTCATCAACAACATTTTATTGAATCCCTACTATGAGAGGGACTGTACTGGGTGCTAGTTACTTAGAGATGAATAAGACAGACATAATCCTGTTTGTACTGGTTCTTAGAAGTGAAGTGTTTTTGTTTTTTTTTTTCCCTCTATTATGTTCTTTGCAATTAGAGAGGTATAAAGACACATTCAGGCCAATGAATCTTTCTCTTTGTAAGTTTCTAAATATACTCACAAGTCCAGAACTGAATGTGCAGATTTTCTCACAGCGCTGTCAGAGAGAACAAGCACGTCTTAATTTAATATCTAAGAAGATCCTAGATACTCATTATCCTTTGAAGACTGGCTCACTGAGCCCTTTTTACAATGAAGTCCTTTCACTAATCTTTTGCCATCTGAATCAGATACAATTTTCTTGCATCTTTAATGCTTTAATATGAGCAATACTAAAAGGGAATTACAATACAAATAACCACCATTAAGATTTTTTCATTTCCTATAAATATTGTCATAAAGGATCATGTTATATATTATCTTAAAAAAATGTTTATTTTCGTCCCCACATATAAGTCAGCTTTGGAAGACGATATGGTTAATATATTTCCATTTGACTTTTTCCTAACATTGAGGACAATAATAATCTATTGTTTTCAAAAGAGTAGCAATCAAAGGGGGGTAGAAAACATTTTCTAGTGTTTAATTTCTTTTTTAAAAGGAGGCTTTCCATGAACTTTAATTAAACATTTAATAGAGATTGCAGCCTGAAAATCTATTTTCCCATTGAATTTAAATGACTTCCCCTGAAGAAAACAGCGTGAGTGTCTAAGAGGGTGGGTCGGATCCTCCAGAGAGTTCTGTCTGTCTCCTTCCTTTTCAGAGTACTCACTGACCTGTTATTAACACTCCAGGGAATATCCTTTCCCGTGATTTACATTTCTGGATCACTGTCTCCTTTGTGTGCGCCTACACTAAATACAGGATTTATTTTTTGTTCGACTTGTTGCAGGAACAGATACTTTAGCTTCTAATTCTTTCTAACAAGAGGAGAGGCTAGTTCCTGCACAGATCAAGGCTGCCCCTCAGCAGCAGAGCCTTTTACACACCTTGGAGATATGCCATTTGAAAGCCTCTCTGTGCAGGGCGGTTGAATGGAAGAGGTGCAGAGTTTTACCTTTTGACTTAGGTTCTTTCTGCAGGTCTTTTGAGTCTTCTCAACCAGCACTGTTCCCATATTTTCCAGCTTCTGTCAATTCATTAAATGCTGATTTAGATTTTTATGGCAACATTTGTCTCAGATGACAGTTACAGTAAAGTTCATCATTAAACCTTATAATTTTTAGTGTTGTATATAATTTATGGTTCCATTTTAAAATCAAATCCACCGTAATAAATTGTCTTAAAATTTTGCAGATACATCATGTAGTTAGCTTTTTCTTGCAGCTTCATTTATAAAGACGGGATATGACTTTATGCCTGAGGAATATATTTTATGTAGAGCACAACAATGCACTGATGGATTTGTTGTAAATTATCTCAAAAGAAGAATATCTCAGAAGAATAGTAACACATATAATGACCTATGTCCATAAAAAATGGCACCAGGAACATTTTGGAAACATAGCAGATATTCAGGAAAAATAATTGAAAAAATTTTTTTCCTACTTAACTTGAATGGTATCATTAGTTGCTACATGAAAAGTCTTTCATACTTTGGGTCTAATTTGCCTTTTGTGTCTAAGCTCCAATTTTGAAACAGTTTTTTCCAGTGCATATTATACCACAGTTCTACTAAGAGATTCACTATTTCTCCTCTAGACAACGATATTTTCATGACTATTCGTCTATCCTTCATTCTTACCCCATGTCCAAATCCATTCTTTAAATTATTTTTAAAATCAACCATGTAAGGTACAATTATGATTATGAACCCCCAGTGCTTTTTGAAGTATTCCAGTGGCTTTCCATTGCTTACAGGATAAGGTTCATGCATTTGTAACAAGACAAGAATCTTCCTTAATTGGTACCATTATTCTCCTCCAAATAAAAAATCTCCATAGTATGGACTGTATTTAATACTCTAACAAGATTATATTGTGTCTTAACTCATTATTTTATGTATCTCATTTTTCCATAAAAAGTTATTGTGGACCAACACTGTTGGAACTATTGTGCTCTGTATTAGGTGCACACAATTTGATTGGACCTGGTCCTTGATCTTGTGATTCCTATAGTCTGGTGGGGCAACAACTATTAATCAAATAATCATGTAATGAAATATAAAATGGCAACTCTGACAAATGGCATAAAAGAGGGGTACATTGTTATATTCATACCTGTTATAAAAGAGTTTGATCAAGTCAGGGAATTTCTCTGAGCAAAGATGTGAAGGGAATAGATGCTTTCTTTGCAAGGAATGAAGGAGAAGAACATTGTAAAAAGAAGGAATACCATCTACTTTGTTCCAGGCTTTCCTTGATTTACTTGAGCTTTTCCTCTGCCTGAAGTTGCTTTTTCTTCATACACTTCTTCACTTGCACTTAATCTGTAATTGGCATTCCCCCGGAAAACTTTCCTTGCTCCTCTCTTATCAAATCAGTGAACTTCCTTTGTGTTCCTCCCCAAAGATCACATTGTCCACGTTATATTATTTCAGTGCTGAGAGAAGAGGAGAGGTGGGGAAGGAAGGAGAGACAGAACTAATAATTGCTGCCCAAACAGACACTTTTGTTTTTTTCTTAAAAATCTATTCATTAAGATCAAGTTAAAAAAAAAAAAAAATCTAACTTTCTTTATAAAGGCATTCTAGATTTTCTAAGCCAGAGATGTTTCCTTCCTACTTGAAACTCCAAGTATTTAGACTTGTTTTATGGGATTACTTTATTCTGATTTGTGCCTTTTTAAAAAATCTACTCTAAGGTATTTCAAAATCCTTGAGGTTAACTCATCATTTAATTCAGTATTTTACATATTTTTATTAAATTTGTGAGATTAAATTAAATAATTTCTTTCTTCCTCTAGTAATCATTTCTTCATGTTTTAGTCTGCTTTATGTTGGAATCTCTATATGCCTTTATTGATCTCTAAAACTTGCCTGTTTGAAGCGAATCTGTATAAATACAAAGTATGAGTCACAGAACAAATTTCTTGGGTATATTTCTTAACCAGAGTGTTTTAACCTCAGTGCTATAGACATCATCATGGACCAGATGCTTCTCTGTTGGGGAGAGCTGTCTCATGCATTCTAAGATATTTAGTAGCACCCCTCGTCTCTACCTGCTATATGCCAATAGCACCCTCCTCATCCCTTCACCCAGACAACCAAAATGTGTCTAGACTTATTTGCTGAATGTCCTCTGACTGAGAACCACTGCTTTTAACAATCAAAGAGTCCTTGCTTCCCCAGATATAAACTAGGAACTCTATGGATTTTCATGAGGCTCTAATGTTCATAGAATGCCTACAAGTCTGGCACAAAGTAGATGCTCGATGTTTATTATTATGATTATTATAATTCTGTTTATTTTCTATATCTTTCCCAGTGAGACCTGTTATACTGTTCTTTTAGGCAAAATACCCATATTGCTCCCATAATTTAAGAAATTATTTTTAAAGGCTTGAAAATTTTTATGGCTGTTGTTGGGACGTGGGGAAGCAGGGAGTATCAAATTAGCTCCCTCAAATTTTATTCTTGTCATTGTGATTTCAGTTATTTTACCAAAACGTAGGACTCTGAACTTCCCCCTATTGTCTGCCACATTCCTACACACTCATAATGATAGTAAGATTTTGGAATGGGTCCTAGTTGACTTGATAGTTCAGCATGCGGGAGAGATTAGAATCATTGGCAAGCCATATTCACATTCTCTTTTTTCTAGATCATTTATAAAAATGTTAAATAAGGCAAAACATTCACCCAAGTGTTAATTACAATTCTTAAACAGTTTGGGGCACAGAAACTTGTGCGATATGGCTTAAAGCAATAATCGATTCCTCTGAGCACATTTATGTCCAAGTCCTCAAGGAACTGCCACTGCAAGTGCATGCTGTTAAGGGAGACACTTTGCCTGCGCTCTGTTTTCATTAAAAGAGTCTTTTCTAATCTGCAATTAAGTCATTCCCCAATCTTAAACCAGTGTACCAGTTCTGTTCTACAGTGTTTACTTAAAACCACATAATAATTGCTTTATAAGGTACGTACCCTTATCTTCCCAAAATGTGTGTGTATTTTCTCAATTTCTTTAGTTAAAAACTTATGTGATTTATTTTAGATTCTCAGTATCTGTTTTCATAAAATCAATGCAAAAATAATGGTATAGTTTCCCTGCTCTTTTGAAACCCTACAATTAAATTTAAAGATATCTATATCGCCTTTGTTTAAATGTGAAGGATAAAATTTTTAAAGCATACGCCCCCAAATTGGTGGCAAATATAATTTAATAAACTTAGATAGATATTAGAATATGTTTCACCAGTTATTAATTATGGAATCATTTAAATACATACAAATAAGAGTTTTTACATTTATCCCAGAAATTTAACATTTTTAATCTGTATGCTAATAGTTTGCTTTTATTCATATATGTAATTAAACATTTTCAAGTTTACATATTTTTTAAATTTGATTCTAGACTGCTCATCAAGATAAAATATTAATTAAGATTAAGAAAAATTCAAGTAAAGATACACTAGATAAAAAAAAGACAAAAGCATAAATGTCTTAAAACGGAAAAATATTCTAGATCGTAGATCCTATCCACTCATTAGCAAATGAAACAACAAGGAGTGTGAAAAAATTACTTTTAATTGGTTGCATGACTACTTGATGATTACTACTTAGATATCATCTTGGTCTCTTGATTTACAGTTCAGTGATATTTATAATCCATCATTTAATCAAATAATTTCGGAGGTGCAACAGACCTACATATATTCTGATCTAACTCTTTTCTCTTTTCGGGAGTTTTTTAAAGAACAGGTCTTCGCTCTCTGAAGATGCAGAATGTATCTATTTGTTAATCATATTTTTCATATACTCCGTCTTTTTATACATTCTACTACTGGGACTAATTCTCACTGGAAATTGGAGCAAGAATAGGTTTTAATATCAGATCTAATTTTTGCCAAAAAATGTGATTTATCAAGAAGAATAATAAGTAAATTTTTCTATGTTATGGAAATAAAGTACAGTAAAGGAAATAATACCATAAGTGAATGATTTATTTTGTGAAACTATAAGTAGTTATCTATTTACAGATCATAGGTTATAACAGGATATAATGGTAGGAAACTAATGGAAGAAATTTTTTAATATGCGTACATTTAGGAATCATTTGGTTGAAAATTTCAAAAAATTAAATCTAGGCTGTAGACTTGCTTAAGCAAAAAAAAAAAAAAAAAAATTGTGGTCCATAAGTGTATTTAGCTTGAGGTACACTCCATCAAGATTCTCATAAATCTACTAGAATACGATCTCAACTCATCTCAGTTTTGTTCTCTTCCACGTTACTAGAACCTACTTGATAGCAAGATGGCTAATAGTTCAGACCTACATCTTTGCACTGTCAAGCTGAAAATGGAGGAAATTCCATGTCTTTCAGAAATTTAAACAAAAGTCTGGGCACTCTTATTGGACCATGCTGGGTTAAGTTCTGCTCCTTGGACCAGTCGCAGTATTTGTGGAATAGAATGTACTGTTTTGGCCAGGTCCGAATTACATATCCATACTCACAGATAAAGAAGGAATAGGACAATATCAACTTCCCCTAGAACATAGAAATTGAAGGTTAGGGTAAGTTTATCCACCCCAGACCCCTAACCCTGACATCGAGTTTCTGATAGCAAAAGAAAGAATGGCCGAAGGTATAAGGGGAGAGGAAATGTGTATTATAGTTTTTTCTAGGAATATGCCAAAATAATCTCTGTTGTATGAGCAACTATTTATTTGGTAATCGTATAATAGATATTACTCATTATGCGCAATCCTCACTAGTTTTCTGTAAGGTATGTGGTTTCATCTTCATTTGATAATTGAAGAAAATTAAATCTGTCAAAGTGTATATGAGGAGAGGTGAAATTTGAACCAGGCAACTTTTAAACTAAAATCGATACTTTTTCTATACATTACAATGTTTTCATAAAATGATTATAATTATATTTATTTAAAGTAATCTTCAGCTCTACCTTCAAAGAAAGGATCTAGATCAATGTTTATCAACCTTGGCTGCATGTTGGAATCACGTGAGAAGCTTTAAAAAATACCGAGTTCTGGTTTCTACTTTTAGAGATATTGAGTAAAATTGGTATTTGGTAAGGCCTATCCATCAGGATTTCCAAACCTGCTCGTGTGATCCTACTGTGTTTAAAAACCACTGGGAGAAGGAACCAAAGGAAATCTGACGTGGGAATCTCACTGTATTTTGCATCTAGGCTTTATGAGATTCTATGTTAGTCATGATAGCGAAGTCAGATAGGGACTGTATCTACTTCTGTGGCACTTAGTTTTACAAAGTGACCCTTATACATGATTACCACCATTAAAATCTATACTTGTTTCTTTGTATGGTTATTTGCTAAGCAAAGTTGAATTAAATGGAGAAGACATAGTCATTGCCATATTGTGATTTATCTTTTTGAGCCTTAGAACAGTTCCCACTCTCCACTAAAAATGTGATAGTTGACTAAGACAAATCTGAGAAGGAAGAAGAAGCAGCAGGGACAAGACTTCTTTTTCTTGTTTTTTTTTTTTTTTTTAATGCTTTTCTCAGCCATGTGGACCAAGTCCCCTTCTCCCCTGCGTACATGGCCTGAATGCAGAGAGCAGGAATCTGTCTACGCAGCATTCCTATATCCCCTTGAGTACTGCTTCACAATTTCTATCACACACAATTCCTGACGCCTTTGTAGAAGCCAGTTCTGAGACAAGAGAGATAATTATTCCCTGAAGTCTGAAATGGTGTAGCCTTGTATTTTCCATCTATATTAAGAGGCAGAGGAATGTGCATAAACACAGTGATGTCATAAGATTTGGTAAGGAACTCAGCAGTGGAATAAAGTCAGACTTGGAGATCAGTCCACATTATTTTATCATGGATAGAGTAATGTGTAAAACTCCTTGAGTGAGTGCCTAAAAGCCATTTACATGGTCACTAAAGAACAAAAAAATAGGCAAAGCTTAGGTTAAAACGAGCCAGTTTTATTCTCAGATCAGTGTCATTTTTCACTAGGATAGAGTTTCAGAATATAGTCTTTAAATTTATTAAAATGTATGCTACTATATGGTATATTAAGTGACATTCATAGTCTCATATAAATTCTTATAATAAACTACAATAAATGCTAAAGTTTAATGTATTTCTTCTTTTCCCTGTAGATGCTATTTCCACAAAGAATTCTTTCAAACCTTTTTTAAGGTGTATAGACCCTTTTAAAATATTTAGTAGAGAGTGTCACTTCTTTCTGAGTCTGATAAAAGTAAGACTTTTCTTTAGTCTTTTAAGCAAAAACCAGCAACATCACTGATATCATTTTCACCCTTAGAAGAGTGTTTTCAAATTGTCAAAATGAAAAACCATTTCTTCTTTCATGGAGCTTAGTCTACTGATCCTGAAAACAATGTGAACCACATGCAGTATTTTAATATCATAAAGAAAAATTTTCATAGACTGTAATTATTTTCACTTTCCAGATCAAAGATTATGTGCCCTAATTTACTAAGAAGTACCTTCAACTCTTATCCACTGAAAATATTCCAGGAAATAAAGTGCATGATTTAAAGTACAATGTAGAGAATGCCAGTTTCTTTAGAGCTTCAGGATTTCCTCCGTGTGACCAACAAATATGAATTGAGTTTCTTAACGTGGACCAGGACCCAACCCAGGCACCAAAGACCCAGGTGGAGTCTTGAAGGCTATGTAAGGGGTTTCCATGTTATTTCATGAACAAAGGGTAGCCCTGGAGTGTTTTTGTTTTTGTTTTTGTTTTTAAGCAAAAGAGTGACACTAAGTTATCAGTACCATAACAGACCATTCTGTTATCTTGGTGGACGATAGTTTGGAGAGAGGCTAGTATAAAAATGAGAATTTTTATTAAAATGACTTGGCTCTCCCAAGAACAGTGACCTCTCAAAACAGGTTAATTTTTTACATTATGTGATTATTTGTTTTCTTAAATATTTCTATAGAAAGCATCCCCAAATATTCAGAACAATCTTAATGTTAAACAACCTCAACCAAGGGAGACTTTATATGGGGAAAAAATAAAACAAAACAGTGAGATATGGTGGCAATGCATATCCAAATTTATTCTACATTTTTAAAACTTATTTAAATACTTTTTATGTCTTTAAAGTTATAGTCCCAAATTGAGACTTATAGAGCCATATATTTCTTGAACACAGACAGATTGCTCATAGGTTGTCTCCGAGAATCAGATACAAATAAAGTATAATTTATCAGATAAGAAATATAGAGCCAATGTAACTGTTCTCAAGAAACACACTGTCGAGTCTATGGATTATCATATGAGAAGGACAGAACTGTTTCAAGCTATGGGATCTGGAAGGAGTGCCTTTCATAGTCCTGTGAGCAACTATGCATAAAATAATTGTAAAGGGACCTCATAGAGGAGATAACCTGGAGAAAAGTTGTCAGTTAATTAATTCATTAATCACATATGTTGTACCTAATACGTGCCTAGCTATGAGCTGCTTGAAGAGAATACAGAAATAAAATACAAAGAAATGATGATTGTAGAACTTATTTCAAGAAGGGAAACTCACAATCTTCTTTCCTAAAATAATAATACCAGGGCCGGGAGCTGTTGTATACCCAGCTAATGGGCGACAAAAGCTTTAGAGCTTTAGGTAAGTATCTTCACAATTCTGGCTAATAAGTCCATTTTTAATATATAAAAATACAGAGAGAGAGAGAGAGAGTTTAAATTGAGTACATCCAACAGAGAAAGATTTCTAGGTACAGATGATAAATGGGTCATAGACTTTTATTTCCTGGATTCATTTTATATAACAATAAAGTGATTTTAAAAAAGGGCCTAATACTACAAGGATAGTAATAATGTATGGGTGTATATTCCCAAAGAAAAATTGCACCAGCCAGGGCTAAACGGGCAAGGGAGATTGTTGTAACAGGGGAGAGAGAGGGCCCCCAGGTCCTTGATAAAAAACATTACTGGTTTGTAAAAGTGACAAGAGGCTGGGAGAAGAATCACATCTCAAAGGAGCAGAGTAGGAATTTATAATTGCAAGTTTCTAAAGTAAATGTTCTAAGAAAAAAAGATCTGGGAACTATAGTCAGGAAGAGACCTGTTACAAGTTTAGTTAAACTGAGGGGAAAGGAAGGCCATATTGGTTAGTATATGTGTGTATAGTTTTTTTTTTTTTTCCTTTCTTTCATTTTGATACCAAAAATCAAGCAAGGGCAATGTAAGAAAGGAAATGGTAAACCAATTTGAGTAAAGATGGTTGTAAAAATCCTAGATCAGTAATTAACAAACCAAGTCTGGCACTATACAATAAAGGAAGACAGAATCGGTTTATATCTGCTTTGAAATGAAATGGCTCTGCTATATTAAAGGTGCTTGAGAATGGGTAAATTGACATCTTTAGCTCTGATTTTCCTCTGTAAAACCTGGTAGGTTTGCCTTCCCTGCGTGGTGGTTGCAAGAATTCAGCTATGTATTTTGTATATAGTGTCTAGCACAGTGCCTGGTCAAATTAAAAACAAACAAACAAACAAACAATAAATAGTTGTTAATGTTGATTAGAGTAGGACTTCACCAAGAAGATATTACGACAGTTGGAAAAAATACTCAAATGTAAGAGTTATGAAGTAGCACAGTAAATTTGGAGAATCACAAATAAGTTAATGAACTGTAGAATAGAATAGGAACGATGGTGGGGTCAAGACAGGTATCTGAAAAACTAAGACAGAATCCAACTGAAGGTGGTAGAATATTCTGTACTTTGGAAATTATGTAATTTATCATGTGGCGTTAGAGAGTCAATGAAGGATTTAAACAAGAAGATGACACAGTGAGGTTCAAATTTCAGAAAGAACTCCCTGGCAGTAGTTTGGAGGGTCAGGGTGGCAAATTGGAGACTTCAGTAGTGCATTGGAACATAGTAAACAATCAGTAGAGTCTGTGAAATGGATGAATGAATCTGGCCATTATGTGGTAGTAACGTCTTTATTAATTTTTTTCCTAAGCCAAGTAGGCACCAGAATTATTTTAAGATGTTAGGAATGGCATCAGGAATGAGATCCAGACTCTTGTCCTTAAGACTTACACATTTGTGACCATCTAGAAAAGACTATAATAAAAGCATAGGGGCAAAATTTCTACTTGTGAAAGCAGGAGTGAAGGAATAGAAGTGGGAGAAGTATTATGGCAAATTTTAAAAAAATATATATTCCACATGTTTACCTGCCTAAACCATATTCCATTTCTGGCCAATTTTCCTTTCTAGTTTTGCCTTGGAAAAATAATTGTTTGAGGGAAGAGGGTCATAAGAGGAAGGATATTGTGAGTCCAGTGTAATATATTTAAAAATGGAACTGTTTTCTTAACTTAAACATTTAACAATTTGTAGTTTTCAATATGACTTTATTTTCTGTCAATAAAGTGATCATATAAACCAAAGACAATACAAAAGAGGTGTCATAGTAGAAGCAAGTAGTCCACACTCTTTTTCCAACATCATTTTGTTATGTTTTGCCATGACCTTGGATCTAACGATACTCCTAGTGAAGCCTATTAGGAGGTTAATGCAGGTGCTCACGTATTTATACGTTAAAAAAATGTCTGTGCACATCTGTATGCTTAGTAATAGCAAGGAATATAACAGTAGATCTATTTCTTAAGGGAATAATTTGTGTGTGTGTGCATGTGTGTGTGTGTGGTAGAGTGTTCCTGCAATATATGAGGCAGTATCCACTTTTGGATATTGCTTCGTATATTATTTTCTGGTCACAAGATCAGCAAAATAACAAATGCCTTTCTATTAGTAATAGTGTAGTAAAAGTATTGTATCTACCAGTTACAAAATAATTAAATGGCTTGCTTAAGGTCACACTGCTAATAAGTGGTAGACTTGAATTTCACTCAAAATACATGTGTTATTACCTCTAATTTTATAAGATTATTTTACTCACAAACAGGAAATGATTATTTGCTTTTTAAGAGAATATTTGATAGTGTTCCTATATGACTTAGTATTAGTACCGTAAAGCAGAATTAAATTGCATGTAGATATCATTATACCTTGAGGAAGGTTTGCATGGTTTTCATAGCACACATATATTTATAATAATTTATATCTTGATGCTACTTGAGACATTACATTGTTTTATATTGTAATGAAGAGTGTCTAACAATTTTTTAGCCATACATTTAAGTGCTGATTGTGTGAAGGACTGCCATGTGTAAAAGAGGATGCACATATTCTTACTACACAGGAGGGTAAAACTTAAAGTAATAGTTGGAAGTTACAAGGAAGCAGACCTCACCTCAACTGAAGGCACTGTCTAAAATAAGGATGTCCTTATAACTGAAGTAGTTGTTTAATAAAAAGATGAGCAGAGAATTTTTAAGCCAAGAACTTGGGCACTTTTTTTGGGAAGGTGAGACAAACAATTGGTGTGTGGGGGAGTTCTGGTATTTCCATATGGGGTGCAGTGTTAAAGGTGGAAAATAGGAGAGTATGTTCCATGTCATACTTAGTTTACAGCAAGTTTATTCATTTTCTGCATTGCGAAGTTGCAGGATGTGTTTAGTGCAGTTAAGAAGAGGTTGTGACAAGAGTCTGAGAGCATGTAAACTACTTATTGAAAGCAGTTAGCTAGAGGAAAAAAAGATTTTGAGGAATGAGGTAACCAGATGCAGACATCTGGATAATGTTAATTGGCAGTTTAATGGCTCTTCTTTTCTCAAAATTAGCATCCAGTGGCTATCCCAATTCTTTCTTAAGATGTTGGTATATACAGTGTGGAATTCTGAGGAGAGGAAATCTAGTGAGAAAACGGGAGAGTACCGAATTCTGGGATTTAGGAACAATTGAAAAAATTTAGCATGGAGGCTGTACCAGTCAATATCCCAGCAAGGAGCACACGGCATGCTCAAATGAGGATAATGCTCGAAGGGGAGCTTTATGAAAGATCTTTAGAAAAGGGTAAGGGCATCAAGATGGAAAACTACAGGGATTGCGCAGGCCCCTGCCCTTAAATCAGAGCTGTTCCCACCCCTATGTCTAAAACGACACAGCTTAGAAATGTATGTCAGAACTTGGAAGGAGAGAATCATGTAGAACAGAATTTCTCAAATCATCGGTAGCAGGGTTTCCCGAGAAAATACATATAATATTTGGGACAGATTATGCTAAACATATTATTCATTATTTTTCTGAAATTCAAAATTAATTGGTATGCTATACTTTTAGTTGCTAAATCTGGCATACTTATCTTTGGGGAAGGATCAGAATTTTTGTATATGTTTGTTTTGTTTACTAATCCTTAACAGATATTTTTGTAAAATACAGTAAAAATAAAATACTAGTAAAGTGAAATTTTAAAAAATGCAAGCTCCACCTGTTAAAATTTAAACCCAACAGACCTAAAATTTCTTTGTAAAATTATAATAAAAGTTTCCAGATGCATCTCATCACCAGCATTGGTCCATGGACCACACTTTGAGTATCGATAATGAAGCCCATGGGGAGGAGTTGTGATGCAGTGAGGTCAATAGAGCCTTCGGGGGGAATGCTAGGGAGAGAAGACCTGACCTCTCTCTTACACTTCTCTTCCTCATCTCCTGCAGTTTTCCATTGGCCAGAAGGCAAGAGTACCACCTGATGTAGCAACACTGGTCTCCATCCTGGGATGGAGAGTAAAGTGTAGAGGGTGGAAAATAATAATCGAAAGGAAAGACTGAAGATACTCAATGCGGGATCTAAAGTTTCTGTCATAAACTATGTAAGTACCTGCCAAATGGATATGTTCTATTAGCAGGTACTATTATGATCAATAGCTCAGACAGCCATTATTTAAAGAAATTAGCTCTGGCATATCTCTGGTCTTGCCAAAGGACAAAAATAAAGCCATTGTTTTTACTTAACATCTGGGGTAATTCAGAAGTTTTGATATTTTTCCTTTACTAAGTGAAGAAATGATACCAACAGAAAAAATTGATAGTTTTAGAATGCCCAAACTTGGAGTCACTCACTTTAATAATATACTAAATAGTGCTATACCCTTTAGATTCCTGGTCAGAGGGTGACATTCATAGAAAGAGCAGACGTGCATATTATTTAATAAGTGTCTGGGCAATTAATGGCTTACTGCACCTTAACAATTAGAAGCATAATTGTGCATTTTATACGTTCCTATCCATTCACAGATGAATTATGATTATATCAGTAGTGGGTTAAAAATTAAGTGAAGCCATCATTTTGGAGTCTTCTTTATTCTATAGAAAATAATGGATAAGAATGAGCTTGACCAATATCCTCAAAAAGATAGACTGCAGGCTGAAACCAGGCCCTGTATTTATTGTGTTTCTTTTCATTTTTATTGGCTATCAATTAATCCTTTAAAATTATACAAATATGTAATACAGAACCCACATGCTAGCAAAGCAATAATCATCTGGAGCTGGATACCAGCTGCCTCCTAGTTTAGGAGAGACATAGATCCCACTCTCCTACATCTGACTTGCTTTACCCGTGAATATTGCCTTCTGGTCCCTAAAGACACTTCCATCAGGATTCTTGAAATTGAGGAAAGAAGAACAGCCTGTCTCTCTGGTGTTTCACATGATCTTTTAACATCACGAAATGGTAGGAGGGTCTGAGGAATAAAGGCACGTAAAGAAGAATTAAATTTACTTAATAATAAGTGTTCCCAAACTAGGCTATGCTGATAAATTATTTAAGAAAATTGTTAAAAATATAAGGCCTGGGCACCACCACCTGCAAATTCTGATTGAGTAGGTTCAACATAGAAAGCAAGAGTCCTTTTTTAGTGTGTGCCCTAGATATTTAAATCCAGTTGCTTTGAACTGTTGTCTGATCACAAGATGTCTCACAGTATTAAACATAGTTATACTATTTTGACATGTACTTTGCTTATGCGTGCAACTTCCCAGTGGTGAAAGTTATTTTTTCTATCAAAGCACTTAGTGACTCTCTCATATATCTAGCCCATAATATCTGAACTTGGACATTCATTCTGAATTTGTCTGAATCTGGAATTCAACCCACTCCCACCAAAATCCAAAACAAAACAAAACAACTATTATTCTCATTTTATTGGCTGGTACCAGTAGCCCTACATTTGCCCAAGTCAAAATCACCCCAGGCACCCTGGTCTATGTCCTTTGCCTAACTCCCAATGCTTCATCAGTAACCAAATTTGATTTGGACTTAGGCAGGCCCCACTGAGTGAATAGTTTCAAGATACCAATTCTAACATGAAAATGCTAACCATTTAACTATTCTTAACTATTTATAGGATAATGGTCAAACTCTTTTTATACACAAATGAAATTTCCAAACCATCTTCCAAATTTCATATTTTGCCAAAGCACACTGCATTACAGCACACTTGATAGTTTCCTCTAAATCAACTTTTTTTAAATTCATATATTTACTTCAGCCTTACAACATGCATTACAAACTTCGATAACAGTTTATATGTATTTTTTCTTATGTCATATTGAAATAAACATATTTAAAAATATTGCTCTGGATATCTCCTAAAATGATCTGGCATATGTATGACAAATATCTGAAAACAAGAGAAGATAAGGCAAGTTTAATGTTCTTCCCTTTCTTTCTTCTCAGTTCTCTCTTTTCCTTCTCTACGTCTGTTGCACCGTAACTTCTGCGCCATTAAACTATCCACAATTCTTTTATGATGCTAGATTATTTTCTACCTGAATCTTTTGCTCAAGTTGCTTTCTCCCTATGAGCTTATATTTCTCATGGACAGGGAATCATTTTCGAAGATCCCATGTCAGAGTTCTATGCTATATAAATAGTCTCTTGACTTGTTTTACTTAAGTCAAGGCAGTAGATTCGACTTCTCATCCTGCTTTGCCCACTTTTTTAACACTGGCCCTTTTACATAGTAATATAGTATTTGTGGCACATTTTTAGAGGTCTGTTTTGTCTATTTTTATTAGAAGTACAGCAAGATATGGTAGTTGAGACATTTGAATCCAGATTTAGACTGTGTGGTTTCAATTCTCAGATCTCACAGTTACTAGCTGTGTGACATGGAGTGGTTACTTCTCTGGTGCTCAATTTCATTATCTGCAAAATGTGGTCCACAACTTGTTTCATTGGTTATGAGAGTTAATACATGCAATGAGTTTATCCTAGTGCCAGGTTTGCAATAATCCATCAGTATAGCTAACAACAATAATTATTATTACTTTACTAAAATAACACTATAATCTACCTAGAGGCTATTGTGCATGTCTTATTGAATATCCAAAATCTGTCTAATTATCTAAAATTTAATAGGTATTTAGTTCATGTTTACTTAAAGAACAAATTAATGGTTCTCCTCAGTTAATATTTTGATGAAATAAAGTAACAATAGTCAGACTTCTTGTGTATTTTTATATTCATACCTATGCAGATGTCTAAACTTACTGAAAAAAATTTGAACTTGCAACAAAAGTATATATTCAAATGAATCTCTAAGTTCCTAAAGATAATCAAGGAGTCTGAATTTATTCAGCTTCAAGTTGGATTAGTAATTAGTGATTGCAGAAGCTTAAATTTGAGATCAGGGTACAAATTTCCAAAGAGACAATACAGACCTACAGAGATACAGGCAAACACTCATAGATGTTGTTTGATTAGGTTTTTTTACAGATAGATATACAGATAATGAATCTGAATAAAGGGTATGAATTCCTTCGACCAATAAAAACATCTCTACCCCAGTGATTCAGGTTGGTTACTTAAATATAATCGTCCACATACCTGTGTATCAGTTTCAACCTTAGTATTTTGTTTTTTCACTTAAAAGTATAGGAAAATATGTTTGATCAAATTCAGCCAAGTGCTTGTCTTTCCTTTTAGAGGTCTATATCACTTGCTAAATCACATTCAAGTTGGTGTACTGTTTCTTGAAATTTTCACTCCACATACTATTTGAGTTCGAATGGTCATAACATTCTAATAACCTGATGCTTGTTCTACAATTGGCCCTTCCACCCTGAACTAATGAAGAGTAAATTACAAACCGATAAATGAATAAGCACAATTACCCTTGGGTGGCATAATTACTGCTTTTAATTACTTTAAAGCAAGCATTCGAGAGCCGATGATATGAACTCATTATTTAATAAACGCACTGGAAAAACAGACGCTCTCATTTTTGGCTTTTTATAAATTTGTGAGGTTGCATTAATGGAAGACCTTAGTCATACATAGCCTATGGTAATGGAGTTGTGTCATCCTGGGGGTAACTATATAATGATAGTAATAACTCAGTGGAAATAAAATATAATTCTTCAGCCTGCTTATCTTGCTGTGAAATAACCTAAGATGCAACAAGAACTTTGATGAATGTATCTTGTAAGTTCTGATCCTGAATCCCAAAGTTATTCAGTCTGTACAAATACAATTATATTAACAAAGTAGATACGTAATGTATTTGCTTTAATGAAAATAGAAGAGCACTTATAGTATCACTCAGTTTTTTTGATAGGGATCAAGAACTGTATTCATTTTTGCTTTTACTAACCCATTGTACCAGATTCTTCAAATATGATGATGATGATGATGATGGTGATGATGATGATGATAATGATAATGCAGTATGTGCATACATAAGAGAAAGAAGAAGCCTTTTTCTACTATGGGCTCCACTGAAAGCCCACAATTATGCTCTGTTCTTCATGATAAAAGATGCAAGACGTAATAATTTGCTTTTGACTTTGAGGACATTTCCTGGCTTGTACCTGACTCCCATGATTATAGATATTTTATAGATGTTATAGATCTCTGCATTTTCACATGGTTTATCTTTTATCCATTTAAGCATATAGTTTTTAGCAAGGCCCCCTGAACGCAAGGCATCCCATGCTCCTCTAGTCCGTTCAACATAATGTATCAATGTAATTGATCCATGTGATGTGATGTTCTGTGGGATGTTCACAGATATCTCTGAACTATTTTATAATGAAGAGTTTGAAAGTTACCACTTTCCTAGGGGGAAAAAAAATGTCTATTCTATGTGAGAACAAAATTTTGTCATGTGTATGTATTTCATATTGAATTAAATTATAGAATCAAAATAAAAATAAATGAATTGACAAAGAAATAGGAAATATATTCAAAAAGAAACATGCAAAAGCCTAATTTTGATAACTCTAGGTTAATTAATTTTTTTACCACAGGCACTCTCTGCCTGTTATTTAGTAGCTGTCAAGGTTATCATGTAAGCTGTCATAGTATCACATTGCTTATGTTCAAGTAATACTTTTTTTAAACTTAATAATGGCCCCAAAACACAAGTGTAATTTAAACTTTATCATAGGTATATATGTATAGGAAATAAAAAAGTATATATCAGACTCAGTACTATCTGCATTTTCAGGCATCCATGGGGGGGTCTCGGAACATATATTTTTATGTTTTTTTTTCCTATGCATATATAGCTATAATTAAGCTAAATTTATAAATTAGCTACAATAAGAGATTATTAACAACTAAAAATAAAATAAAACAATAATAACAATATACTGTAATAAAAATTATTACATACAATAAAAGTTATCTCTCACCCTGATACCAACATAACCAAAAAGGCTACTAAGTGACTAAAAGCTAGGTGGTGTATACAGTGTGAAGATACTGGACAAAGGGATGATTCATGTCTTGGGCAAACTGGGCAGAATAGCATCAGATTTTATCACACTACTCAGAACAGCCTGCAATTTAAAAATTACGAACTGTTTACATCTGGAATTATGCATTTAATATTTTTAGACCGTGGTTGACCACGGGTAACTGAAACTACAGAAAGCAAACCTGAGGGTGGATAAGGGTGGACTGCTGGAGCTACAATGCTGTACAGCAGCTCTCTAGAGTTTATCTGTATTGTTTAAGTAAAACTTTATGCCTGTTGATTAATAACTCGCATTTCCCCTTCTCCGCCATCTCTTGGTAACCATCATCACAATTTTTGATTTTATAAATGATTATTTTATAAGTGTTCATCAACAAGTAAATGAATAAAGAAAATCTGATAGACACATATACACACACAAAATAGAATACCATTCAGCCTTTAAAAAAAGATGATAAGCAACATTCTTAATGTGTTGCTTATTTGGCCATCTTTCTCTTAATATGGCACATATTGCGTCATTATCATCATCATCATCATCATCATCATGTAAAAGTGAAGAACCCCTCTAGGCTGTGGCTAGAAAGACATGTAATGATGGAAGAATAGTCAGAGAGATGCAATGTTACTGCATGAAAATGGAGGTGTGGGTCAGGAGCCAAGGAATAGAGACAATATCTAGAAGCTAGAACAGGTAAGAAACCAGGTTCTTCTCTAATGCCTTCAGATAGGAATGCAGCCCTGCTGACACCTTGATTTTAGCCCAGTGAGACCTTTGTCACATTTTTGACCAACCAAACTGTAAGATAATAAAATTGTGATCCCGTTAATTTTGTAGTAATTTGTTACAATGGCAATGAAAAACAAAAACAGATTTTGGTACTATGAGTGGAGTGTTTCTGTAACAAATACCTAAAAATGTGGAAGTTATCTCAGAACTAGAGAGTAAGCAGAGGCTGGAAGAATTTTTAGCAGATATTGTGGGCTGAATTGTGTGCTGCCAGAATTCATACGATAAGGTCCTAACTCATGATACCTCGGATTGTGACTGTATTTTTGGAGGTAGACTCTTCAAAGAAAGTAATTAAGTTACAGTAAGGTCATTAGGGTGGGCCCTAATCTGATATTACTGTTGCTCTTATAAAAAGAGGATATTTGGATATGACAGGTGCAGAAGGAGGAGCAGGTAAAGACATCATCTGTGAACTGAAGAAAGCTTTCAGAAGAAACCAACCTTGCTAACACTTGATCTTGGACCTAGCCTGCAGAATTATGAGGAAATTAATTTCTGTTGCTTAAGTCACCCAGTGTGTACTATTTTGTTTTGGTAGCCTTAGAAAACAAATATCTGGCAATGAAATATCCTGGTTTTATTGGAATCTGTTTCAAAATTTATTGAAAATGCAATTTTTTGTTTGTTTTTCAGCTGGAAGGGACATTTGCTATAACATTCTCTTCTTTGACTTAAGTGGCAGTTTGAAGAAATGGGTCTAAATATTGATTTTTATTTTTAGAACGTGAAGTGAACTTTTGTTTTTTACTTTATCATTGTATTGTTTCACTTAAAACATGGCCTTTTGAAATATGAAGGAAAGAAGAGATAAATAGGAAGATATAAAGAATATAATATGGAAAATTTGAAATTTTTATTGTTGTGAATTACTAATCAACAAATAATTTATGAGCTCTATACACTCAAAGCAAAGGTACACACAAAGATGGAATTACACTTTACCGAACTCAGAAGATTTAAAGAAACTATACATTAAATAGATTTTAATCTATGAATACTTAAAATAGATAAATACAATTGCTTGTGTGTATCTCATAGACATAAGATAGTTCTATAAAGATAATGTACTAAGGGAAATCAGATGAGAGATTAACTAAAATGTTGGGTTTTGAAAATATACTGAAATAATAAGACATTTAGAGATCACCTCTTTTCTATAAATTAAAAAAAAAAGGTTTTATGTTTAAATTATGTACCCCAGGTATGCTTTCTTCATCTTTTTTAACCTCATTTTAGAATCTCATTTAGAACTAGTCAGACTCTCCATTTTGCCTATGAATCATGAAGCATAACTATATAAACCCCTTAGTCTAGCACACAAGGGCTTGCTATATGTGGACTTGCCCATGGGAGAAGTAGCTCAATCACAAAACACTTTTTTAAGAACATGTACTTTTACAACTCCTACATTGTACGTCTCCTCTCCATAATGTTTACAATAAATGGGAGAGATCTTCCGACTTTCAGTCACCACTGCTTTTGGTGGTCACAGTCACCATTCGAGGTTCCTCTTGCATACCTGCCCGAAGAATTTTGTACACACTACACAGACTACAAGTCAGTTTAAGGTACCCAACCCATATCTTCCAAATTTGATGAGAATATGTCCATCTGTTTTTTAGGTATGATTGTAACAAATCAAGAAAGCTTATTTTTATTTGTACATATTTCTGCTTTCAACATTTATTATGAAATTTAATTTAAGTGAACCATTTAATTATCAGAATCTACATTAGAAGAACTGACTCAGAGTTATTGGTAGTACATTCTGTATTGTGTGATGCGTGGGTGATTTATTGGAAAATGGATGGTACAACCATCAGAATTTATTTATATAATCTATGCATCCAAAAGTAAGAAAAAATCAAATTACACAGAATCAAAAGACATCAATTTTATTTTTAAATGTCTGTAAGAACCAAAAATTTTTCTTAAAATCAACCATGAAAGATGTTGTATAAAAGTGCTATATGTGTTTCAATGGATCCAATAAATCAAGATATTTTGTTATTAATTGTGACTTTAAAAATGAATTTTTTTGTGGATAGGTAAGTGATTGCATTTATAAATAATAAATGTGTTCAACTTAATTGTTTAGGGTAAGAAAAAAATTTCCTTCTACCCTTTTAAGTTCTAAAAATAAAAATGGTCTAACCAAATTAACAGGAGAAAAACAAATTTAATTATGTACATACGGGAGCCCTGCAAAGATAATGAAACCAGGGCAAGGGAGACATCCCAAACTAAGGAATGGGATAGTGGTGGTGGAAGGAGGGGGGCGGGGGGCTTCATAGGGAGGAAGGCAGTTCACAAGACAATAAGAAAAGCAGTTGTGTAGTAATTAGATGTTTGCCATGTCATACAGATAGGTCTTTCAGAAAGGAACAACAACAACAACAAAATATTTCTTTTAATAGCTCAATTTCTGGCCAGGCCCCCTATCGAAATTCTTTAAATAGTTAAAGGTAAGGTAAATGTTTTTCTTGAGTCAACTGGGTCTTGATTGGCTTCAACTCAAATAATCCACATGGGCACATTTTGGGGAAACTTGTTCTGAACCCCTTCAGTTGCAATTGGAATTAATGGTGTTTAATTTTATATAAGCTCTTACAATTTTACAAGCTTCTTGGGAACTATTTACTTTTAATAAATTGTGTGATACCATGTCACTATTAGATTTGGACAAAAGAAATGAAGAAGTTTGTTGTTTAGTTTAAAGTTTAAGTAAAGTCACTTCCAGATCTTGTCATTTGGTGTTAAGATCTTATCCTCCATAGAGGGAAAACTAAAAGATAATTGCGTCATTGATTCTCTTAATTAAACTTTTTTTCCACTGAATACCTTTTAACATGAGAAATACAATAACAATTATAGTTGCTCACAAAGGATTATAAAAATGGTAAAAGGGCAAGCTAGAAAACTCCTGTTTTTAATTTTCCAGAGAGAAACTATACTCTTTCATTTCTGTTGTACTTCAGTATAAGAAATCAATGACAGGTACATCTCTCTTTGGAATAACTTTCATAACCTTCTCTCAAAAAAAAAAGTCTCTATTCTCAGCACGCCACCCACAGTTCACTGACTTTGAACTAGTCATGTCCGATCCCCGGCCCCACTAGGTTGTATCAGCTATCTCTGGTGGAAGGATCCCCTGAGAATCTTCTGAAATGTTTCCAGTTGCTCTTCTCAAAATAAAGATGACTTTTTAGAGGCCAGTTGTGTTATTTGTCAAGTGAAGTTCAGGGCTTATTTATTTTATTAACATTTCGAAGGTCATATCAGTTTGCTAGTATATATTTTTTAAAAAATAAAGAATATTGCCTAATGATTGCTTCTTTTATCCCTGTGTTTCATTATTTCAGAATTCTTATGTAATTATGTCTTACACCCTTTTATTATTCTGCAAATGAGAGAATTTCTCCTTTAGGAAATTGCAGTACTTTCAGTCATGACTGTAATTAGTAACACAATGGGCTCCTTTATTATATTATTTATCTTAAGTAGTTGAAAATAAAGTACTAAAAATCTGACAAGGATGCATTTTTTCTGCCATTGCAATACAGATTTTCAGGCCATTTTATATTTTGTCTTTCTAAAGATTAAATAAATCATTCAATAAATATTAATAATGAGTCCCTACTATGTGCCAAACACTATATGGTAGACTTAAGTGGCAGTAAAAACTAAAAGATCATGAACTTGGGGTGCACCTATAAATGGGAAGAAAAGAAGGAAAGATATAAATAGGTTCACTACATAGTATGATAGAAGATGAGGGATGCTAGTGAAAATTAAAACATGATAAGTAGTCTGAGGAGTACGTGAGAGATTTTTTTTTTTTTTTAATTTTAAGAAATCAGGATGAAAATGAAGGAGAAGGTGACATTTGAGCACAGTATTTCAAACAGAGGGAACAAACAGTGGTACCACCCTGAGACAGGAGCACAACTGATATATTTGAGAAATGGCGGGGAGGATAGCGTGATGAATATAGACAGTGCTTGTGATGGCTTCATAGTTTTGACCTGAGACCTGGACTGTGCAGAGCATGTTGGGCCTTTGGGAAGCCACTGATTTTACTCTGAATGAGATGAGGAGCTGCTGGAGGGTATTTAGCAGAGCAGTGACTCAATGCCACCAACATGTTGAAAGGATCGCATTGGATCCTGTGTTTCAAAGGGACTCTGTGGGAATAAGAATGGAAGTAGGGATCATAGACTATTATAATAACCTGAGTAAGCAGTAATGGTACCTTAAAGAAGGCTTAGGAGTGGGGGCAGGTATTAAAAAATGGTTAGGTTCTATGCGTATTTTGAACTAAAGTCAGTTTTTCTGACAGATGTGGGATATAAATGAAATGTTTCAAGGATAAATCAAGTTTTAGTTGTTGCTGGACTGGATGATGGAGGCCAGTAGTGGGGAGGAATGCGTGTGAGTGGAGCAGGTTCTAGAAGAATAACACACAGTTCTGTTTTGAGCATTTCGAATTTGAAATGTTCCAAGTAGAGATGTCAAGTACACAGTTGTATATAGTTTTACAATTCTTTGGTGGAGAGGTCTGTACCAAAGATATAAATTTCAGATCCATCATTACATAGATGATAGTTGAAATTGTGAACCAGAAGAAATTACTTAGGAGAAAAAGAAGATAAAGATTCAAATAATGATTTCTAGGTCACTCCAAATTGAAGAAGTTAATGAGAACTGAGATTAATAGAAGAGACAAAGTATGACCAATGTCAAAGAAAAAAAACGAACAATAGAGAAGCATATTATTAATTTTCATAAAAGATGATATATCAGGTAAGATCATGACTGAAAGTTGGTCATTGAATTAAACAAAATGGAGGTCAATAATGACCTTAAAAGGACACTTTAGGTACTCCTTTGATTTCTGTACCCCCTTGCTTCTCATAATGAACACTGCTCATTATCTATATTTAGACTTTTTATTGCATATATACATATTGATAAATAAGATACACTGTTGTTTTACATGTATTCAAACCATATAAATGGGATAGTCTTTCATAATTCAGCCCTTTTCTGTTTTAACTGAATTATATATATGAATAAATATATATGATTTGAGTTCATTCATTTGAATTAGCAGTAAAGGAAGACACATATAATAGTCCACATTCTATTTATTATACTTAAAAGGAATGTTTACATTATTTCAAATTTTAGTGCTCCAAGCAATGCAGTTATTAGCATTTTTATGCATATCCTTCTGTACATAGGTCGAAAATATTTTTTAGGAGTGAAACTGCCAGCTCAAGTATATGTACATTTTCAACATTATTAGTTTTTTTTCCTCTTGTCTTGCTGTGTTGGCTAGAATCTTTTTTATAATGTTGAAATTAAATGATGGCACCCAGGCATGGCTCATGACTTTTGTGAGAATGTGTCTAATACTTCATAATTAAAGTATTTATTGAACATACATATTTCCTTACTCTGTCACCTGATGTAGCCTAGAACCAATGGCATTCCAATAGGAATAAGCAAATCTAGTCCCCAGATTTTAGTTTCTAATGTCATTCTACAATAAATGGAACCAGATCCCTTTGAAGTGATGGCTCATTTTAGAGCTGGGCATTAAAACATACAAGATGAGCACAGAATATCTTTTAGTGCCAGAAAGGAAGGAACTGCTCAAAATCTCCAGCTCTGCGATGGTAGGGGTATGTCAGAGGAACACTGGAGTCAACTGAAAAGCTCTTAATGGTCAAATGTGAAGCAATTTGACCAAATAATATAATGAAGTATTAAATCATAACCCAAAGCATAAAATAAATATCCACAAGTACATAGAGATATAAATAAATAATAAGATAAGTAAATAAATGGGAGGAAAGAAGTAAATCTCCCATGCAGAAAAATCACAAATGATTTGTGTAAATGCCACCCTCAAAAAGGAGAAATATAATGCCTCACTCCTTAAGTGTAGGTTGTTCTAGTGACTTCCTTCCCAAGAGTACAGTATGGGGGAAATAAAGTAACTTTACAGTGGAGAAACCTTACAGACATTTCCTCAGCCATGTGATTAAGGCCATGTGTACTAGCACGCTAGTGATGTCATGTTGATAATATATACTCTAGATATGATGTGATAAGAACAAGGCTTTATGACAGTAGTCTTCATCTCCAAAACATAAAACCCTGTATATTATGAGAAAAAACTTGAGCCACATTCACATAAATGGATATACTACAAAATATCTGGCTCATAAACCTCCAAACTTTGGAGTTTATCAAAATCAAAGAAAATTTGAGGAAATGTCATAGTCAAAAGGGGCTTAATAAGGAGACATGATTAAATGTAATATAGTATTCTGAATGGGATACTATAATAAAAAAAGGCCATTAGGTAAACATTAAGGAAATTTTAAATAACAATAGACTTTAGTTCATAATGATTATATTAGTTAGGGTTCTCCAGAGAAACAGAATCAATGAGAGAAAGATAAATGATGATGATAGATAGATAGATAGATAGAAAGATAGATAGATAGATAGATAGATAGAAGATTTAATATAGGAATTGGCTCACATGGTTGTGGAGACCAAGAGGTCCCATGACTTCCCTTCTAACAAGCTGGAGAACCAGGGAAGCCAGTGGTTTGGTCCAAGACCAAAGGCCTGAGAAATTGGGTTGGGGGAAAGTAATGGTATAAATATTGGTCTGAGTCTGAAAGTCAGAGAACCAAAATTACCAATTTCCATTTTCACAGGCAGGAAAAGATGGATGTCTGAGCTCAGGCAGAGAGAGAGCTCACCCTTTCTCCACCTTTTTGTACTATTCAGGTCCTCAACAGATTGGATGAAGCCCACCCACACTAATGAGGGGGATTTTTTTTTAACTCAATCTACTGACTCAAATGCTAATCTTTTCCAAAGATTTCTTTAAAGACCTACTCAGAAATAATATTTTAGCAGCTATTTGGGCATCTCTTAGCCCAGTCAAGTTTACACATAAGATTAACCATCACAATTCATCAATATTTGTTCATTAATTGTAAAAATGTACCACACTGTTAAAAGGTATTAAAAATCTGGGAAACTGGGTGATACTTTCAGTACTACTTTGTTAATTTTCCTGAAGATATAAAACTTTCCTAAAATGAAAATTTTATTTAAAATATTTATAAAAATTTTTACTAGGAATTTTCAAAATATTAACTTCTTCCTATTCTTGCTTTGCTGAGATTTTTTAATATAAATGTGTTCTTATTATATACTTTTCTCATATAGTGATATAATCATTATATTTTCCAATTCGATCTGATACAGTATGATAAATTACATGATAAATCTTTTTATATTAAAGCATCTTTGTTAGTCATGATGTTACAGAATAAGCTGCATTAAACAAACAAACAAACAACCCAAGTCTCAGTAACTTGAAAATCAAAGATTTATATTTTTCTTGAACTACGTGCTTATCTTAGTTCAGTGGGCACTGTGGTCCATGTCATCCTCACACAAGGGGACCCAAGGTAAGGAACCTTTATCATGTGGATGTCAATGGACACTGTGAAAACAAAAGAAAATGTGATCAAAGGCATAGGAACACATTTTTGAAGAATATTTTTTTTGGTGGAAAATAGATTATAGTAGTAGATGTCTTCAGAATGTTTAACTTTGGAAAAAGGGAGAAGGGTAAGACTTGGGAAAGAGGAAAGTGTCTAGTGGTTCTTGGCTGTGGCTAATGCTCTGTGTATTGGCCTGACTGGTAGTTGTATTGTGTGCCCATTTTGTGATATTTCTTTAGGATATACACTCATGATTACCCTTTTATATTTTATTTTATACATCAGAAAAAAAGTTTACTACAAAAATAAAGGCCTTTACTACTTACCAATGAACAGTTCCCTCACCCATAATGAACACATAAGTAACACATTAATAGTTACCAAATTTGATTTTGGAGATAAGTGATTTATCTGTGATAATCTGTTAATTTCATGTTTTCATATTGATAATAGTGAGATTTTAATTTAAGAAGAGTTAAATACCAAATGATTTTACTTATATGCACAATCTAAGGAACAAAAAGAACAAACTAATCAAAAACAGACTCACAAATATAGAGGGCAATCTGGTGACTGCTAGAGGGAAGGAGTGTTGGGGGACTGGGAGAAGGGTTAAAGAAGTACAGACTAGTAGTTGCTAGATGGTCATGGTGGGAATGGGGAGCACGGCATAGGGAATGCAGTTAGCATTAATGTAATGGCTAGGTGGAGAGCCAGAGGAGAGAAAGAGCAGTTAGGGGAATTGTTTTGTAAACTATATAAATGTCTAACCAATGTACTATATACTTAAAACTAATAAAGTAAAATTTAAAAACAAGTTTAAATCTTCTAGATGTATACTTCTTATTGCTATTTGATTTCAGATCCCTGCATATATACAGAGGTCAGCTGATCTGGAGAGCTCAGAACTGAATTTTCAGGTGTCAGAATAAGCATTAAAGTAACAAGCCAAAAATAAAATTAACAATCAAAGCTTTTATCACTTGCTACAATAGCAGAAGGAGCTACTAAAACCTATTCTATTTTCCTACATAGAACAGCAGGCCAGTGGGTAATGAGGGAACTCTGAACATAAGATCCTGGTGGTTTCATGGACTCTGGGTCCTGTTTCCTATGATTAGAGCTTTTTGTGCCCTCTCTAAAAAGCATTTTTCTAGCCCAAGGTTGTGAAAACAGTTACCTTTATTTACATATAGAAACTTTAAAAGAGCTGCTTTTATGTTTTGCTGTATGATCTGTTGCAAATAGCTTTTTTGTATGATGTGGAGTACCCAAAAAGTTTTTTTGTTTGCTTTTTTTTTTTAAATATGAATATTCCAACTGTTCTTTTTCCATCTCATTGCATTGATAACTTTCTTGAAAATCAGTTGATCATTTATGTACAAGTGTATTTCTAGACTCTATTCTATTGCATTAATATTTTTTATCCTTAGAAAATCACATTCTCTTGATTATGACAGCACCTATTGTTAATAGGTAGTATAATTTTTCCAAAATTGTTTTCAGGATTACAATATGTTAACTTTTTATATTCTACTCAGATTTAACGCTGTACTTCATGTGAAATATAAAACAAAACAATATCATTTTATTTACTCCTCCAAACCATGAGCCTTTGTTGTCTGTCATACATTTTATTTATACATGTTATAATGTTATTATTTTTGCTTTAAACAGTAAGTTGACATTTAAAGGTATTAAGAAGATAAAACAAAGATAATTTTATATTTATCCTTATATTTTCTATTGCCAAGCCTCTTTCTTTTTTTCATGTATATCTGGGTATCTGAGTTTCTATCTGGTAACATTTCCCTTCAGCATAAACTTTTTAACATATTCGGGCAAGGTTAAAATAAAGAAATTTCAGGTAAACAAAAGCTGAAAGACTTAGCATCTGCTGACAACTAATTTTCTCAGTTTCTGTTTATCTGAAATTTATTTAAACTTCAGCTCCATTTATTGATGATAATTTCTTTAGACATGTAATTATAAGTTGCAACATATTTTAAAGAACATTGCAGATATTCATCCATTTTCGTCACAAATTCACTGTTTCCGATAAGTCTGCTGGAATTTTTAATATTTGTATCTGATATCTAGATTTGTTGGGTTTTTTTGGTCTTTTGCCTATTCTCATGTCTTGTTTTCAGAAGTTTGATTATGATATGCATATGTGTGGTTCTTTATATTTATCTTCCTTTGCGGTGGCTAGGCTTCCTGCATCTGTGAGTGCATATTTTTCACCAAATTTGAGGAATTTGGAAACCAATATTTCTTTAAAATTTTCCTTCTTTATCTCTCATCATTTTTGGAGAGGAAATCAATTGCATGTATATCACATTTAATCCCTTGGGTGACTGAGTCTATGTTTATATATTTTTCCAGCTTTCTTTTGCCTCAATTTGAATAATTTCCATTAATCTGAATTCAGTTCACACATCTTTCTGCTTTTAAATCTATCCTATGACTTTTTCATTTCATATATTTTATATTTGAATTTTTGAGAATTCATTAGAATTTGTGTTTATAGTTTCATTTTATTTTATTTTATTATTTTATTTTTTGCCCAAATTTCTCAGTGGTATTCTATTTTTTTCAAATCCTTGAATCTACTTTTAATATTTGTTTTAAAATCCTCATCTGCAAATTCTAGCGTCAGTATTATCTTGGGGTCTGTTTTTATTAGCTCTGGTAGAAGAACACAAACTTCTATTTATCTTGGCTATAGAATACATGCTTCTGTTTTTCATATTTAGTAATTATGACTGCAATATTGTAACATGACTGGATTATGTTTCTTCCTTTAAAGTATGTTCTGGCAGACAGTTAAATGAATGATTGATCACTAAGACTTCATTTTAGGCTTTGTTTGGGTGGATCTGTTTCAGTTTTTACTTTGGATGCATGGCCTTTCTGGACTTTAACTGCATACTTGGGGTACTCAGCAACAGTCTCCATTCTAACCAGGCCATACTGTCATATTTCCTAGCACTGCACAATCTCTATTGTCTTCATTCAGTTATTAATCCCCAGCAGCTACTTTCTACCAGGCCTTAAAGTCTCACCCCGAGTGTTCATAGCCTTGCCTTCAGCCAAGGAATAGAGAGAACAGCATGCTGGCTCAAAAGTTTCTTCTCTGTACAACTCTCCTTTTTACTCTTCTGCCTCACAAAGTTAGTCCACCTCAAACTCTCTGAACTCATGTTTCTCTTTGCTTCATTCGCTGAGACTGCAGCTGTTTGCTTAGGTTCCTCCTCTCTAATATGATCTAAAAGCATCTCGTAGGCAGAAAGTCAGGGGGAGTGCAGAGCTCGCTTATGAGTGTTCCTCTTCTTTCAAATAAAATAGCCTCTCACGCTGTTGTTTGTTGCTTGACAACAGTTGCCTCATATACTTTTTTTCCCCTTTTCATACTTGTTCACAAAGGATGCATAAGTCTGATATGGTAACTGTGTCATGGCTAGAAGTGGAGATCTAAATATATTTTATTTCCACCTAGATAAAGAAAACTCAAAGCATTTGGTTTGCTATATTTATCTCAAAGCAATACTTTTGAGGAAAGTGCATTCCACCTTGCCATAATCTAAAGGGGAATTTAGCTGATTTATTTGAATGTGTTGGAACTTGGTCTAGAATAGTACTATGGAGACAACATTTAAATATTCACCTGGATTTTTAGGCTGATAAAACATCATCGTCATCATCATTATCATCATAGTTAACATTGAATATTTTTTACATGTAGCACATTTTTAACTCACTCAATACTCATGGCAACCGTGTAATTCAGTAATTTTTATATGAGGAGACCTAGGCAACAGATTAAATAATTTACTCAAAGTTATACATAGAGGATGTGTTGGAACCAGGGACCTAATGGAAACAGCCCCAGTTCACACTCTTAACTAGTGTGTTTTACCACCTCAAAAGACCAGCCATTTCTCTTGTAATATCAAAATACATGTTTTTCTCCACTTCCTGCTATAGTCCTCCATCTACTCCACTGCCCTATAAAATAGGACTAAACCGAGGTGTGTAGAAAACGTGGAGAACACAGTCTGAGTTAGAATTGTTGATAGGAGGACTTCTAGGGGCAAAGATAATTTCCAGGAAAGGACATTTTATAATCAGAAGTTTTAATTATAGACTTAATTGTGTATTCTCACCCTAAACTCTACATTAAAGAGCTAACCATTATTTATATTTCAAGACTCAGTTTAGATGTCACTTCTTCTATCAGGACTGCTAAATTCTCATTCCCATCTCACCCACAGATTGGACGGGATGCCTTTCTTCTCTGTCTTAGAGTCTTTATCCCAGGACGTGTGACAATACTACAAATGTTGCTTTACTTATCTACTTATGGACTCCATATCCAAAAATTTTCCTTGAAAGCTAGAACTTGTATTATTCACTGCTCTGTCTCAAGATGAGAGTACAATGTCTTAAAAAAAAAGTTCAAAAAAATTGTTTTAAATTTATATGCATACCTTACACAGTTAAGAAGGTTGAAACAGCTATACATGATACAGTCAAGCTATGCTTTCAGAAAACAAAATGACTTCCACCTTTGCCATCACTCTGATCGTAAAGCCCTGGCCCAATTATGATATGATTATTTTTAGCCTTCTGAAAGCATTTGCCAGTACTTTACACTGTGGAAGATAGGCTTATATTCCCCTTGAGATAGTTGTAAGAAGACCAGCTTCTTCATCTTAACTGTAGCTGTGAAGAATTATTATTTATCAGGGGTAGACGCTACTGAACTTTCCATAGTCCTTTTATTATCTCAATAAATTGTTTCAGGAAATAAATGACAGTTGAGACATTCAAAGCACATATACATGTTAAATGTAAAAGAATCATTTAACATCTTAAAATTTTAACGGATGATTCTTAATTAGCAAGAAATACTTTCTTTTTTATACAGATGTACAATCAGAGTATTAAAAAACAATGGCTAAAATTGTTTTAAAGGGTAATATGACCTGTGTTACACATTTGGTAAAATATGATGCTTACAGGAAAACAGTCCTACAAAAACACCAAATTAACTTTTAGCTAAAAATAACAAGATTTTTTTTCTGTTCTACCTTTTTCTTTTCTACTAGTGGGTCTCACTTAGTAAACTGTTTAGGTTGCCTCGGGATATAAAATCTGTCAAGAACATTATTGAGACATGGGAAAGGTTGGTAGAATCTTCTCTGTCAGAATAGATGACAACTAATTATAGTCCAGAAACTGGAAACCCTTGGGAAAGAAGTAAAATCTGAGTCTGCCAAGATAAGATTGTTTGAGGCTATTTTTGATGGTGAGAGTATTTATGAGTTGTATTAATAATAGATGAACTAATGTAGCACTAAAATATGAAAACATTCTTATTTGACTACTAGAAAGTTGCTTGCTTGTCAACAACAATAAAAGTAAAATAAGTATTAAATAATAAATTACTTCTTTCAAAGAAAGTTTTCATGGTATTCTTTAATATTCATGAGGTTGTTAACAAATGTTTTTAAAGCTTTATAGTGTGGCACTCTAAGACAGGTGAAGAAATATGTTTTCCTTACTTTAAGAGATGCTTTGTGATTTCTTTTTATAATTACTGTGCTTTTTTAGTTTAATATTGTTCTCTTTGTACTCTCTATTATTAAGCAATTAATATTGTTTATAATCAAATGTCACTATTAGTTTGCATCTCTGTCATCTAATATTCAATAATTAGGTAATGACTGTTGAGATTTTATTCTCTTTCTTGACAAGGGATAGAAAGGGGCTTCCTGGTTTCTTTCTTGCACCTGAATGAAGAACATTCTTCAAAGTCTGCAGACCTGGGAAGTACACTGGAAAAGTACCAGTGGTGTACTTTGACCTAAGTGATATCAGGTAAACTTTCAGACTCTGAAGCCTCAGCCAGACCTTGGTACCACAATACCTAAAATTTTACCAAGTGTATCAGAGCACTTGTATTAAGCAGTGTCCCTTTGCTTCAGGCTTTAGTTACAAAATCAAATGTGTGCATACATGGGAGAAAACTAACAGTGCTACCACTTTGGTGTGAATAAGTTTATTAGATCCTTTGTTACTTGAACTTGAAGTATGTGTGCAATAGATGGTAGAAAAGACACATGTGGAGGAATGAAGTCATATTTTGAAGTCAGTTTTCTCATTTGCCAACCCTATATGTAAAACAGAAAAAGAGAGACAAGATAGGTAAATAGATCGATACGTAGATAGGTAGATAAGGAAGGTAGGTAGGAAGGTAGATAGATAGATAGACTAATTTACCTTTTATGTGTAATTTGAATAATAATTTTCACTATCAAGATAGGTAGCAAAGCTAGAAAAAAGAAGACAGTCTATTTATTTATTTTTTCCTTTGTTAATTCCCTATGGATTCTACTGTTATAATTGACTAGCAGTGGCACACAGTAATGGAAAACTGTTTTGGAAACTTAGGCAAATAGAGAAATACAGTTAGGATAGGAATGGGTTTAGAATGTTATAATTTAATAAAGATTTTTAAACATATAAATCCTGTCTTCTAAGTAATTTGAGAACCTTTGCAATAAGCTCAAATACTACAAAAGCAAACACTACAATTAAAGTCATAGGAAAGTGTCACATTCTAGGAGGATAGTGTAAAGAGTATAGATAAGAGGACTCAGAAAACTTAACCTTGAGCTTCTTCAGAAACTGGCAAAGAAGAAGAGTGCATAGTTATTCAAGAGGAAGGCACTTTCATAACTTCAGCCTCTGGACTACTTTACTTGAGTGCATAATTATTAAACAATACTGAACTCTCTATTGAATGTTGTTCTTGATAGCAGCTGTGGAGAAAAATTCAAGAAGTCCTCTATAAGGGCATGTGTGAAATTATTTTATGAAATCCGAAAGCATAATTGCAACTGTCATAACATACAAGTAGGTTCACAGGACTCAGAATAACAGTGTCTATTTTCAGAGTACTTGAATAATGTGCCTTGACAAGAGGAGAAATATTGGAAAATCTAGAAAGAGATTTTAGAACCTGATGCCTGCTGGTACCTGGTATATAACCTAGGATATAATGAGTAAAAGAAGCTGATATTAATAAGAATTAACACTTATATATCTGCTTAGTATGTACAAGAAAGGCTTATTAGCAAATTTAGCAAATAAAAATACAAGGTAACCATTTAAATCTGAATTTCAGGTTAACGATTAACTTTTTTTTTTTTTTAATTTATATATGTCCCACGCAACATTTGAGACAAACTTAAGCAATATTTAGGATATCTTATGCTAAAAAATATTTGTTGTTTATCTGAAATTCAAATTTAACTAGACATATTTTATCTGGGAACCCTATTTAGCACATTCAACTATTAATTTATTTGATTCTTATAAGAACTTGCCCTCATAGGTATTTTTGCTTTTAGTTCATTTACAGATGATAAAACTGAGGCAGAGAAAGTTCGAGTAGCTTTGCCGAGTTCACAGAGGTAGTGAGCGATGGAGCTGAGGCTCCAAGCCTTGTGCTGCAGAGATCCTAACTTCTCTTTAAATAGCCTTTGCGTTCACCCAGGGCTGTGGCAGGAGTGGTGCAGACCAGACACAACTGGAGAAAAAGGAAGAAGTGGTAGACAGCAAGACTTCACATAAAGTACTAAATAGAATAACTCCGGGTTAGAATCCCTGCTTCCAGTACCATACCCCTTTCATGGCTCTGTCACCCTGTCGCCATGAGAGTTTTCTAAAATTTAAATATGGTCATGTTACTGCTGCAGATTCCTCGGTGCTTCTTAGACCTCATCGGGTAAAAGTATGTGCCTTCACATGGTACACTAAGGCTTCATAATTTAATCCCTCCCTATCTTTATTTCTTCACCTCTTTTCTACCTCTTTTAGTTCCCTGATTTTATATGTATATGCATATGTGTTGCGCCTCAGAAATAATGGATTACTTTAGTTTTCTGAATATGCCAGACGTCAGAATGTCAGTGAATTATCTGGGATGTAAATGAGGCTCAATGTAAAGTTGTTAGATGAATGAACAAATGACTTTTCATCTCCCCAGGCACTGCACATGCCATTACACCATTTTTTTCACTCTTT
>NW_006441953.1:16367150-16377746 GCF_000325575.1 Pteropus alecto | reverse complement strand
ATTCTTACTATTTTTTACTCTCTGATTGAATATGCTCTTCCTGGGAAGTTGTGCTTGGCTCTTCTCCAAGGCCGACCTTCATATTGGCCATGACCTAATTATTCAAGGCATGTTTAGATTTGCTTTTCTAGGCAGTCTAAAGTAGTTTAATTTTGATATAAAAATTTAAACAATAGGAAAAAAAAACAATAAATGCATTCCAAAGCTTTATTACCCAGTTAGTGCTTTTAGTTACCTCTTGTACTTGCACATTGTAATCTCTCAAAAGTATCTGTTGATTGACTGACCTACTACCTGCCTGTTATCTGTAAACGGCCTTTTAAACAATGAGTTGTGAAAAAAACTACATCTTTGCATAAAGTAATTCCCGATGATAAAATTTAAATATTTATAAGTGCATGTTTCCAGATGCAGAGTATTAAAAGAATTTAATCCATAATCAAAACTTTATTTGAAATATTACTGAATTTTATGCTGACGTTATGCCGAACAAAGTTTAAGATACATAGTAACCACTAATAAGTAAACATAATATATCCCGCAATAAAAAATAAGTTTCAAGATTGAACAAATTATGCATGAGGCATATTTATACTACCAAATTACTCATTTTTAATCTTGAATTCAAATATGAGTCTGTTAATGCTAAATTTTATCTGATGACCCCTAAACATAAAGTACTTGCCTAAATGCCATAAGTCACACCTTTAAATCAGTGTTGGCCTACTAGCGCACTTAAATTTGGCTTACTGCAATGTTACTCTGTATTGGCAGAAAAGAAAAAGTGAGTTTGGGAATTAAGAGTTAAGTAAACCTCATAAACACATCAATTTTCGAGGCCCAGCTTTTAAAAATGCCTATTTATCCTACCATTAAATTATCTTGTCTTCAACTAGCAAATGCTTGAGATTTAACATTGGTATATAAGTCAATTGCTTGGAACTTAACAATTATGCCTTTATAGAAGAATATTCTACAAGATTGTTAGTTCCTCAGGCCACATCACAAAAGACTGCCACATAATATAGCTGAACTACTTGTTAAAATACCTTTTGAATTGTGCTTTAGAACTCAGGACAAAGTGAACACATTTTATTCTTCCTTCTGTGATACTGGAGAGGGAAGCTGAGTGGCTGCTTTTGCTACAGCCCTCACGATTCCATCCTAGAAAAGATGTTGACCTTCCAGATGAACTAACTTGCTGTTTGTGTAATTATGGGTTTTGTAAGTTTAGTATTAGTGTCTCAAGATTGTTCTCTCTTCTACAGAGAATAAATTTTCATCTGATTCTCTTTTTTAAATGACCTCTTATTCTTATCCCTTGAATTATAATTTGCCTTAAAGCTCTCTCTTCTGATTTTCACTGCATCTTTTTTTTTTCATCATTTACTGATAGGGTCGTATGGTTATGAAGATGAAGAGGAAGGAAAGGAGGACAGTAACAAACAGTACTGCCATTGTTAATTAAGTATGTGTTAGGGTACCAAGAACTGTGCTAAGCACTGCTATCCATGCATTACAAGTAGTATTATTTCTTACATCAGTTCTGTGAGTGAGGTGATATTTCCATTTTGTAGAAGAGGGATATGATTAGGTAAGTTTGCATAGCTGGTAGATGGTGGAGGTAGGATTTAAACTCACGTTTTTCTGATTTCAAAGCACCTGTTTTTGTTCATAATGCTATGTCTTGGACCATAAATCCCATAGGTAGAGTAGTTAAGAACTGAAATATCTTAGCATATGCAAGCAATTAGTTGAAGTGGACAGACCCAGATAATTTGATTGAAAATATCTTGCTAAAAATAGTCCTATATAGTGAATCAATGAGACATAAAAGTGTCATCCTAAGTTTCAGATATTTACCTTTTTTCTTTGTTTCCTGTAACATTTACACCTACATTTACAAGACCATTATGTAATTTGGAGAATGAAAACTCCAAAAAATTAACTTTTTAAAAAAGCACTAAAAAAAAAAAAAAAAAAAGCCATAAGAGGTAAATTACACTCTCAAATGTGCGTCTTCCAATCCCAACCTTGAATACAGTACTTTCTCCAGTATACTTTTTCCCCTAAAATACTATTGTATCAGCATTATTTCATATTTGACTTGTCTTAGTAAGAGTTTTAAGTTGATCTATTATTTTCCTGATTATTTAAAAAATAAGAAAAAATATGTAATTCTGTAAGATATTTCTTCTCCTGATTCAACACATTGCAAAAAAACTGCAAAGCTTTATAAGTCATATTTAGTGCATCGGATATTTTATAGTGCTTGTTACACTGTGAAACCTCAAAATAACAATAATAAAAGCGATAAAAATATTGGATAAATATACAACTGCATGCTTTGAATGATTACTATGGGCCAATGACTACACTCAGACATTTCTATGAATTTTTCTATTTAATACAACAAAATAAAATTAAAAAAAAAAAACAAAAACAAAAAGCAGCATGGCCGACTTTTCTGAACCAAGTTATTGCAGTAGTCTTTCTTTTACATTTAATAGTTTCACCAATACAGGATTCTTTTTTCTTGTTAGTTTTAGACAATTTATGTAAAACAAATGAAATGTTACAAAAAAAATCCCAAAAATATGGAAGCACAATATTGCAAATGATCAGAAACACACAGGAAGATAACAGCAAATGAGGCGTTAACACTGAGTGACTGTTTCATTGGAACAAAAGCAAAAGAGGAAAGTTTACCTCATTACTCCATTATTCACTCATGAAATGACAGTCATAGACTTCTGAGAAATGTCATGGAAATTTTAGAATGTCTTGTTCAACCTCTGCAGATTTTCATTCCTCCTTAATATCTTAATGCCATTATCACTTCTTTCAGAACCTCATAAAAAATAGCTCAATCTTGTTACCGAGAACAGAAAAGGAATTGCAACTACTAGATCTTCGTGTATGCTTCCTGGAGTCCCACAAAAGGACTTGCTAAAGTTGAATCTAAACTCTTCAGTGTTCACACCCCACTGTGTAATCTTTAATTCACACTCTCTTTTTTGATGTATCTTTTCAATATTAATTCTCTTTTGCTTTTAATTGGCAAATGACTGTGTTTCGGGTGGAGAGATGCAAGTAGCTGGTTTCCAAATTTAGATCAATGCCAAGTACTGACAGGTTCGGTCTTGGTCACAGCGGCAGAAAATCTCAGGAAAAGGAACTCTGGTGTAGCTGATAAAGCACAGACTCTTACTTTAGATGAGTGTGTTTTAATGTTTCCATATACAGATACTTTGCTCCTATACCTCAGTCTGCTACCAAACCTTTACAAAAATTGTTTCTTCAGCTTGGAACACCATTTATTACTTGATTAACTCCTACTTACCTGCTTCATGGTCGCTTCTTCCAGGAAGTCTTCCTTGGCACTCCACATCTTGAATAGGGGCTGCTGCTTGCATTCTTAGGGGACCCTGAGCTTATATCATCAGTGGATTTCTCCTGGCCTGATGGACACTCTATCTGTGACTACCTAGTTCTGTTTCATTCTCAATACCTATGATAGTACCTAGAAAAATGTAGTTTCACCAAATGCAGCAGTTCCATTTGTTGCTGAATGCCACCAGCTATCCATGACTAACAGTGCCATCACCATTAGTAAACTTACCGCTGATGTGGCTACACTTTGCTGTGCTGCTCAAAGAAGCCTGATGTCTTGCCTGTGTTGCTGAGGACCTTCCTCTGCCATGACCCTGTACTCTGGAGGTTGTCCTGTCTCTCCCTTTCTTCACTCTTTTTACACTAGGATGAGTAGTTTCAGAGAACAATTGTGGCTCCTCTTTTTCCCTAAACAGGAATTTGTTACTGCTCATAGTGTGGCTACGGGAGTGGTATGGAGGACAGGAGATCAACTGATTGACGAACGGTTCCTGTGCCAATTTACGAAGCTTGGGCTATCCTATGGTTTGTGGTAAGTCAATGGAGGATTTTAATTAAGAGATTGTTTTTTGAATTTAGGTAGATCACTCTGCTGGCTCTGCAGAAGATGGATTTATGGAGAAAAACATTAGGGAGCATGGATATCAGTGATAAGAGTATTCAGTACTGCAGAGCTCTATGTGAAGGGTCTATACAAGGAAGGGGTCAACAAAATTTTTTCTGTAAAGGGTCAGATAGTACATATTTTAGGCTTTGTGGATCATATGGTCTCAGCATTGTAGAAAGTCGACCTCTGCTGCTCAAAATGTAGACAAAATGTAAATAAATGAGTATGTCTACGTTCCAATAACTATTTATGAAAATGGAAATTTAAATTTCATATAATTTACATTTGTCATATAATGTTATTATTTTAGTTTTTTTTTTTTTTTTTCCCAATCATAAAAAATGTAAAAGCATTCTTCTTTGCTGAGCACACAAAAACAGGCGCAGGCCAGATTTGGCCCGAGCGCTATGGTTTTCTGACAACTGGCCTATTCCATTCATTTGTTTGTAGAAGAAAGGAGAGATTTAAAAAAAAGAAAAAAAAATCACTCAAAAGGTACAAAGCTTTTATTCATTGGTACAAAAGCTTTGATTTCATGAGCTCTTATAACTAGTGTATGTTAAATAGAAACTCAAGTATTTTTGAACGAAGGGAAATATATCAAAACTTGGTTGTGCTGTTTTTTGGTGAGGAGTGAGGTAAAAATAGATATCGTAGTTTAAATTTTTGTGACTTAGGAGTTGGGTGGACACTAACCATTATGGAGAATTCTGGAGGAGGAGTTGATGTGGTGAGCAGAAGCAGAAACTGTCTTCGTTTCTGCTTAGCTGGTGCTTCTACTAGGGACTAAGCGTTATTTAGTTTTAAATTGATTAGAATTGTCTTCTTAACCTCCAGAGTACCCAGAGTTCATGTCTTCTTAACCTCCAGAGTACCCAGAGTTCATGTGCAGATGCTTCTAGAAGTCTCTCTAGCTGAAAGATTCTTTTATTTATATATTTTCCATAGGATATTTATACATTAAGTAGTGATAACTCTGAGTGAGCTCTTCAAAAGAAAACTTCCATTGGAGAAAGGAAGAGAGATATTTTTCAAAGAATTTTATTTTGTTTTTATTATCATCATCATCATCAATTATCTTGAAATATAGATGTAAGTAGTCATGGTCACCAGCTGAAAAAGCAGGTAGAAAAATTATGGCACTTACAACATTATTCCATTCTCTAAACCACTTTGTCTTAGTTTTCCAAAGACCAAAGTGAAGAATGCCATTAGCATCTCTTCTCTCATATTCCCTGCCTTTCTCTCCCATTTCCTCTTTCTTCCATTTCACTTCTCACATATTTTGTTGACTTCTCTAAGCTTGTAAATGATACTTCTCCTCTCCCTCTTCTCTCTCTTTCCCCACTTCCTCTTTCTCATTCATGGGCATTAATATCGTTGAGACTATGGCTTCCAATTAAAAATAATGACTAGTATTTGGAGTAAAACTTAAGTATTTTATTTTTTAGTAGATATATACTAATATTTTCAGAATAGAATAATGTACCCTGAATCAAACAATACAAAACAAAACAAAAAAGAGAGAAGACGGAAAGGAACATGTCAGATACAGCATTGTAGAAATTTATCTGCCGATTCTCATCCATGAAAATCATCTGAGAAAAAATGTGGTCATTTTGGTGCAATCAGGTATCAAATAGAGTTCAGTTTAAACAGTGGGGGACCTGCATTTTGAGGGTTGTCACAAAAACTGGGTCTCACAGAATATTACTTTTATAAGATAAGCAGATTTTTATCATATAAGAGATTTGTGAAATTTAGAACTAGAGAAAAGTTCAAAAACTTCTAATTAAAAAATGGCATAGGGGAATCCTACGGTCTGATTGGGTCGATTGCTTTCTGGCCTACTTTCATGAATTAGAATTACTTCTGCTTACTAATGGCATTACATGAAATGTTAAAATATTTCTACAAATCAAGGTTATAGAAGTTAATAAGAACGGGGTCTCCAAGCATCGCTAAATACATTGTTTATAATATTTGAGCAACTATTCATGAGTAAAAGTACGATAAATATGACATTGTCATTGTTTAGCGTTTTCTATATAAATTATTTTGAAATTGTTTCCAGCATTGGTTTTGTTTCTTTAATCTTTCTAGTCATTTGTTTTTTTGTTATCCCTATTCTGACATACTTTTGGTTTTTTCTTTTTATTTCTATATTTTTTCTCTTTTATATAATGCAAAAATTATTTTTAAATCAACGATTTGTGTTAATGGATTAGAATATTTTATAATCAGAATTAAAATCAGAAGCAAAAATATATAATTCTGAAGATAACCCTCCCCTTCTCCCCAGCATCTGAAACAAAAATAGAAAAACAAAACAAAATAAAAAAGCAAAAGCAGGATCATCTGGATCCTGACTCTTATAATTCCCTTATTTTAAAAATTAATTCAAACTGGTTTAAAATCTAATAATGTGTACTCATTCTGGTTAGAATTTAGTGGTTAATCCTTATATTAAATAGTGCATTTATTTTTTTCAAGACGTATTTATTAAATTCTTATTATGAAAAAAGGCATTATGGTCATTATCTCCAGTGATTAAAAAATAAAAAGATTCTAAGGCATGTGATCTGCCATCAAGACACCGAGGGGTGGATGGTAGTATACATTTAGAGGTGTACATCTGTATATGATTCATGGCAATATAAATTGGAAATATAAATGCCTTAAAAGATGAAAAAAGTAAATATTGATCATAAAACCATGAAGATATTTGAATAGTTAACTCAAAATGGACTTTTGAGAGAGATATCATTTTATTTTGACCTTCAAAGATAGAATTCATAAAGACAAGGATTAGTGGCAAGAAAGGTAGATGAAAATGTATTTATTCTAGGATTCCAGGCAAGGAGATGTTTATATAAATGCATGAAGTTTGAGAAAATGGAGCCAATAAGATATTAAGAATTTATTTTGTAGAGATACAAACACAGTGTATAGAGGTTAATCTTGGAGCTATGATGTAGAGAGTGAAAACACAGCAATTGAGACATTAGAATGGTTGTTATATCAGTTCTATTTTCTTTCTGCATCTAGCCAAGCATGATGATGATATAATAATAATATTAACACAACAGGAATGATAAACATTTTTAGTTCTAACTGTATGCCAGATCCTACTAATAAGCTAAAAATAAACCTATAAGTTAAGTACTATAATTTATCCTACTTTATAGATGAATAAGTTGAAGCATAGAGATACTAAGAAGGTTGCTTAAAATAACATAGCTTCTAGCAAGTAGAGCCAAGATTTAAAAAAAACATGCTTCAGTCTCTTTGGCTTTTGGAAAAGGATGGAAATAGGTAAAGAAGAGTGGAATACTGATGAACAAAACATGCCTAAAACTGAAAACTGAAGTCACCAATTTTTTTAGTTGCTGTTGTTCTCTTTGTGCTTCTAATCTCAGCCAGTACCCTAAAAGCAACCCTTACTCTTCTCTTCTCTTTCCAGTATTTCTGTGTGTTCTATACTTTCATCATTCTTAAGCCCCTTCATTTGCTGTCTCGGGTAACAACCTCACATTAGTCCCTGATTATCTCTTGCCTGACTTACTGCCATAAGTATCTAACTAGTGTCCCCTTTTCCAGTTTTTCCCATGTCTCACAAACCATCCACCACTCTGTAGTAAGAGTGATCTTCCTCACATGCAGTTAAACATGACCCTGTCTTGCATAAAGACCCATCTCGTGGCCCCTAGAGTCCACAGAATAAAGTCTAAATTCCTTCCTTTGGCATTAAAGACTTTACGTAATTAATGTCTCCTTTTTGCTCTACTCTAATCTCCAATCATGTGTAGACAAGTACATGAGTTTTCCAGAAATGCTTTAAATGTAGTTTATTTCTAATGATCAAAGCTCTTTCATATCTACGAACTTTACAGTTTTCATGCTTTTACCTGAATCCACATACTTGGTGAAATATTACTTTCATATAAACATTCACATCAGGCCTGACCTCCTTTATGAATCCTTCCTGAACCCAGCGATCAAAACCTGTTTTTCTATTTGCAACCATAGAACCCTATACTGACTGACTCTTAAGTGGAATACTGATAATGCTCCCCTAATTCCTTCATTTAAATCCTGACTCTACTGGTAAGATCTTTGAAATCAGAAACAACATCTCATTGTTCCTGGTATTAGCAGGGGCCTAGCACAGAACCTGGCTCCTAGTTGGGGGTGAATAAACAAAACATGAGTTAATAAGGAGGGTTGTATATGTAATTAGGAGATTCTGGCTCCAGCAGTTTATTCCTTCTATAAAAGAAAAAAAAAAAGGAACATAATTGAAGTAAAAAAATAAACCACAGGTCTCTCATCAAGCCTTTCTACTGTCCAATTCATGGTATAATTTAATTATATCCTGGTCAAAGAAACCACATAGGATTTGAGTTCACACTGTGCTTGTGCCAGAGCCTGAGCTTTAATCTAATATGCGAATGGGGAAAAGTCTGAATTAAAGTTGTTGAGAACTGTCACACATGGTTGTTCTGTGCTCCCAAAAGATGCCTGGAAAGCCAGATTTGAGGGGGTGGGGGAGGAGGCAGAAAGCAAGGCAGAGATAGAGGAAGGAGGGAGCGGGGGCGACGTGAGAAAAATCCAGGAGGGCAGAAAAGAAAACACAAGATAATGAGCTGCCACGATTAAAAGGTTTCATTTTTCAAATAACTTTTCAATCTAATTCATACTATGTGAAATGTTAAGATCTATTCCTAGGCTGAATAATATGCTGTAGGACAAAATTTAGATAAATAATTACCTTCCTGTTTTATGCATAAAAATATTAAGACAGATTCATTTAATTATCATAATCATTCATGGTTGGGTGCTGGTTCGGCCCTGAAGGATTGCCACTTCCTGCCCTACCTTGGTGTCTGGCCTGGAGCCTCATGTGTGAACACCTGGGGGCAGAAGCTGGCCCAGCCCCTTCCAGTTCACTGTGGAGTACAGCGTGTCACACTGCTCATTTTCTGATGTGTCGGCTTTGCTCTTCCCTTAGGGAATGGGATTCTGACAGGCACTTTATCTCAACACATTGAGTCTCATATGAAATTGTCACTTTCTCTTGCCGCCTTGCTAGTTAGTTCAATACCGTGACGAGATACACAGAGTGAGATTTTATACCAAAGCCAAGCCAGGAGGCTGTTGTTTTAGGGAAGTTCACTGCTTCACACACATTTCTGAAAACCAAGAAATCAAGGAGAACAAGGGGAAAACATCCAAGCTGGGCCTTTTCACAGTAAGATGGAAGTGTTGTATTTGAACAGCTCTTTGTGTGTTCACATGTATTATCTCGGTTAATCTCCGCAAACTTTCGGAGAATCTTATCAGATGCCTCATTTTCATTATCAGGAAAATGAGGTTTTGACAGGGAGCTGAGACCGAGCCATTACTTTATAGGCACACTCCTCTTTGTGTGGTATTCCAGCTGATAAGTGAGTTTATGAAAGTGCCAACAGATAAATGCTGGTGATAAACAAAAATAATTTAGATGATTAATCCAAAAAACTTAATCCTTACTACATGAAGAACATTCCAATTCATGCATTTTGGGGAAATATCCGTTAAATTGTATGACATTATAAGATGACCACACCAATGTTTTATATAATGGTCATTTCTTCTTGGCAGCTGCTCTAGCTGGTGCTTCAACGATTAGGATTTTATAAAAATGGAACTTTTCCGCTGTTTGGAATGAGGTGCACAAAGCATCTAGACACCAAGTTTTGCGTACCACAGTTTGATAAAAGTGGGGGTGGCATTTATATCTTTTAATTTCCTTAATTACCTCTTTTTCTCTTATACTGGAAAAATAGTTATCAGATTTTGTTACTAACTATGCATGCTTACTCCTCCTGCCTCTCATTAAAAGTACTATAAGCAGATAAATAAAGGGATAAAACCAGGAGGACAAATAGAATGAAGAGGAAGGCAGTGTAGAGACCACAGGGATGGCTACCAGAGGGAGAGGTGAGCGCGGGTGACAAGGGGAAGGGGAATATAGTCAGTAATAGTGTGATAAGTTTGCACTGTGACACTGTAAGGCATAAAAATGTCTAATCACCGTATTGTACACCTGAAACTAATTTAAACAATATAAGATCGTGTGCCACCTCTATTTACATACTTAAATTAAAAACAAATAAATAAGTAAATCAAAAGAAAAGGAAGACAGCAGCATGACATTTCAAAAGCTGCAGTGTAGACAGATGAGGGGCAACTGACTTTATGCAAAGAGATCCCAGGAACTGGCCCAGGGGAGGCCCGGAAGCAGGATGATTGGTGTCAGATAACGTCAGGAATGGGAACTTGGGCTCCACTTACCTGAGAAGTCAGTGGTACAAATGGGGCTAGAAACAGGAGACTTTTCAACTATTTGAGAAAGAAATGTTGGATGCTTTCAACCCCTCCCCAGCCACCCTAATGATTCTCTGACCCCCACCTCACTGCACCCAACTACTGCAAACCCTACGTTTACTTATTAGTGACATTGAACTAGCAATATTTTGGTTTGGAGACATTAGACACATTTGAGGGTGGGGACGTCAGAAATAAAATCTGGGAGTAATGGAAATCTCCGTATT
>NW_006441953.1:16345225-16367132 GCF_000325575.1 Pteropus alecto | reverse complement strand
CCCTACTGCAGGAAAAATTTCCAGGCAGGTGGTTGGGTGACTCATTTCTGATGAAACTCCCAACTCCACATAAAATACTTACATATAGGGAAGCTTGATGGGCAGCCAGAAATAAAATCATCAAGCTTTCTCTAGATTGAAGTACACCAGTTAATAATCTCTACAAATGAACCTAGAGACTTCAATTAGCATTTTGTTTCCTACCTCTTTAATATGAATTGACAGCCATGAATCAACAGATATTGGACAAAGGGAGAATAAAACAAAGCAGATTACAAAAACAAAACCAAAAAAGCAGACTAAAACAAAACAATATAACTGCTAACATGCCAGAAGGACATGGATGAACCAAATTTAAAAATAAATAATTAAATAAAAGCTATTAGAGGAGAGACAATAAAGAAGAAAAATTTTAAAAAAAAATAGTACAGTCTTCAGAAAAATAAGAGGAACTATTATAACCATGAAAGAAGAAAAGGAGAATGAAAAGCACAAAACAAAACAAAATACACACCCAAAAAAACCATTCAGAGACCCAAAAAGATCTTGGACACACATAATAGGAGAATTTTTTTTTTTTAATTAGTAAAAGGTTTGAAAAATGATGATAACAGTTCATAGTATCTCTCAGAAGTTAAAAACAATGAGAAAAAAAATGGAAAATAGGAAAATAAAGAGAAATTTAGAGAATTAGTCCAGAAAACCTAATATTTAGACATTTAGAAATTTAGAGGAAAGAAAATGGACTTGAAGAAATTATCTTAAAAATTCCCATGTTTGAATGTCATGAAATTATAGATTTTTACAACTTAAAATATGTTCAGTTAGATGAATGATAGAAGACCCACCCAAGGTCCAAACTTTCCTCTATGTATTTGTGAACAGGTAACCAGTCATTTAGAAAAGTGTGCTTATCAGATGGCATTGGATTTCTCAATAGCATTGTGATCCTAAAAACAATGGCGCTTGCTTCCATTCAAATAATTTCAGACCCAGACAAACATTAATAAAGGCATTTTCATCTGCATAAGTTCTCAGTGCTTTTATTTCTTGAGTACAGTTTCTCAGGAAGATACGAAGGGACCTGCTCCTTCCTTCTGATGAGGGCGGAACCAAGGAAAAAGAAGTGGGACTCAGGAAAGATTTTCCAACACAGAAGAGAGGTGAAAGAAATTCTTCAGAATGATAATGAAGAGAACTGCACAGGATCAGAGTTTTATATCAAGAGAAGCAACCACTCTAGACTGGAGCAAGAGACAGAGATGCCTGAAAAAGATGTTTAATTCAATCCAGGAATAATGACCAGGAATTTTTTTTTTTAATTTAAATGCAGTCATAGTGCTCTACACATCTAAGCTGTGAATATTATGTGGACACTATCTATTCGCCTAGCAAAGAATTTTGAAAGGGGGAAAAACTGGGGTTTGCTCACAAAACTAAGTTGTATAAGTAAACTGATCACACAAAATGAGAAATCAAGAAGTAACAGTAAATGTACTTCATGTGGTAACATAAAGACCAGGAGAAAAAGCTAAACTTTTTGGAACCGATTTCCTCAGAGGAGAGAAAATTGGAGTTAGAGAACAGAAGAGTCTGTTCTTTTTCCTTATAAGCCTTGCAAAACATTTTACAATTTCCAGCTTTATAGAAGTATAATCTCCACTGAAAAATTCAAATGTAATTAATTTAAAAGTAATATTTAGTAACATTAATGTTCCAGATATCAATAAGTTAAATAAAAATGTTAAAAATAATATAGTTATAGCTAAGTATACTAAAATAGCTAACTATGTGCCGGGCACTGTGTCTAATCCTTTATATATTCATCTCATTTTTAACCCTCAGAATAGTACTCTGACATGAGTACCACTGTCTCTATTTTGTAAGCAAGTAAACTGAGGTTTAGGGAAGTGGATCAACTTCTCACAGTTTGAACATCTTCACAGTACCAGATCTGACATTCGGGTCATGGTAAGCCTCAATATAATGCAAATATGGAATGATAGTTATTCCTCTGTGGCACTGAATGAATGGACATAGAGCTTAGCAGTTCTTCCTAAAATTTACCCTTACCTTGACCATGACTCTCCTACCTTGGGCGAATACCTTGTAATGCTAGAACATTACTAATGAGCAAGTTCATCCTTATAAATCAAAAAGAACAAGAAGGGATTGATGAAAATAATTTATTATGTTTATACTTTTGTTAAACTAAATACAGTCATTTAATTCACATCTGACTCAACCTCTGCTTTTATAAACAAGTAACATACATCAGCAAAAACAAATTTGGCTGTCTAAACCTCCTTTGCTATTAGAGCTTTGACCATCATTTGGAAGTATAACAATCATTGCTTTGCAAGTTATTTGTTTATAAATGCTCTTTGAAGCATGTCTCATGACATAATTAATAAGCTGTGCTAATTATCTGATTTTTGCAACTAGAATAAGAAAACCACTGTAATGTATTGAATGCTATTAAATTAGACCACTTATATCAAAATAGAACAAAAAAATATTTTAAGCCGTTTTTACCTGCAAAATTCCCACTCTTCAAGGAAGGCCAGCTATGCTATGTAGTCATCAATCTAGAAAGTCAGAGCCATCATGCTATTCAGCTACTGTGTATTCTATTAGCATGATTCTAGTTTAGTACTGGAAGGGAACTCAGTTTGAGAATAATCAAAGCTAACTCTATGTAGAGCAAGGATGTGCCAGGAATGGTTTCAAGTGCTTTGAATTTAATATCTTGCTCTTTTTAACCTCACAACACTACATAGTGGGTATATTGTTGTTATTCTCACATCACAGAGGTGGACATTAAGGCAGAAAGAGAACAAGCAACCCAGCTAAGGCTACCCATCTGGTAAGGAGCCGGAGCTAGGAGTCACACGCTGACACTCTGGCTTTGGGGTTTGTGCCCTCCATGTACCTCTTGGGAAAAATGAGAAATTGTGAAATAGCGCATATACAATACTATGTTGGTGCCACATTTGTAAATTGAGTGACTTGAGTTAAATACTTTGTCTCTCTGGGCCTCCATTTTTTTTTTTTTATCTGTAAATTTGGGATATTAATGATACTTAGAGGATAGAATGACAATATATGTGTGGGCAATTTGTAAATCCTTAAATCATGTAAAACACTATTTTTAGGGGAAGAAAATTCACATGACTGACATCTTTGGAGACACAGGTTACAAACTAAAACACAGACTGACAGAAGAGCAGGAACATGTTCATAACTTCTGACCCTTGTAATTCTGCAGAACTGAATTTAAGGTTCCTTTTAAATCAGGGACAATTGAATGACAGTGTGCGCTGCAGTGGAGATTGCGGAGTGTGGTAAGACACATCAATAAGCTCACCTATGAGCAATAGAAATTGAGAACTTGGAGAGTCAATGAGATTTTCAGGCTTAATAGGACAAATGTAATTAACTGAATATTAGGTCTTCTTTCCCACAGGACTGCAGAGGAAATTGGCCTTTGACAGAATAGCAAATTCAGTCAATAATCACATTGAAGTGGTGAGAATAATTCAAAGACGAAGGCCACAGTGAAATGCACCAGAGAATGTATACTCCTGAATACTGTGCTCATTCTCTTGGCTCGAGCATTGCTAAGCAATAGTTTTATTCATAATTCACAAAATTCTTAAACTTCGAAATTATAGCTTTTGAAGGTCCTGGATGGCTATTAACCTCATAATGAAATACAGCTCTTTCAAGCTCAGGAAGGAAATCTATGTTTTGGAATCTCCCACTGCCAGGTGTATTTTAAATAAAAATAAATAAATAAAATAGCTTGAATAATGAGTTAGGCCTTTTAATCACTGAAAACTTAAATATTACTTATTCAGTTAATTAGCAGCTGGCACATCAAATGATATACGATGCCAATTCTGGTACAAAACAGAACATTGAAAAATAATTTATAAGTAGGTAGGAAAAGCTTTTTAAGTAAATAAAGATCAGTGAGATTCTGTAATTGGTTTGTGGTTCAAAATGTGTCAGTTTAATCTGATTTCAGCATAGAATTATGTCAACTCTTTGAGACACATAATCATTAATGGATGGTTCTAACACTTCCACTTATCAAAGCCTTCAATTGGCAATGAAACAAAGGGGACAGAATTAGTATGAAATTCAGTATTTCACTCTTGACTCAATATTTGTTTTGAGTTCAGAGTCCATAAAAAAAGCTATTTTGTATATATTTTTTTTTACTTTTACAGTTTTGATGTCTTGCTATATATACATATATATATGGTTGAAATCCCTAAGGACTAAAAATATTCTTAAAAATTGTTAGATACAAAGATTATCTTTATTTTCTTAAGATCTTGTGTATGCTGGTCTTGCCAGCATTTTACCCACAATACCATGCCGAATATGCAAAAGTGAAAAAAGGTATAAGAACAGATGGAAAAATAACTAAGTTGTTCTAAACTAGGCACTCAGGAGGAAGCTAGCAGCCGAAGGTATGCCAAAAGCTACAAAAAATGAAAAAACAAACTTACAGAAATTGAATAGAATACATGGCATCTGCCTTCATGGTCAAAATTGAAAGGAAAATTGAAGAGAGCATCTAAGTGTTCTTGAAATTTCCAAAAGCAGATTCATAGAGTCTCTCACTTTTAACTGTCTCCCACCAAAAAAAAAAAAAAAAAAAAAAGAAGAAGAAGAAGAAGAAGATGAAGAAAAAAGAAATTGCTTTTAAAAAAATCTAAAGACAATACATTCTTGAAGATGTAACCCAGTTTTTAAATGTTCTTAATTTGGTTGTGTGAAAACATGAACCTATTTTTTGTTTTTGATATTTGGGTAATACTCTGTCTCTATTCTTGTTACTGACAAGCCAGAAGGCTTCCATAGCAATTTCAGTTATTTAAAATGAAATGAAAAGTTAAAATTCCAGTCACATGCACACACGTTACCTTTCTTTTACTTAGTCCACTGCTGTGTGTGTTTGCATGACTATGTATGTCTATGGTTGTGATGAAGTCTGCTATTTTATTGTTCCTTTCTCCCCTTTTCTGTCTCAATCATCTAAAAATAGAGCATCTAGAGTTTACGTAATATACCCGGATGCCTATCTAACATCTTCTTTTGTCTGTTGCTTCTCTTTTGGTAGACGCGAATGACTATCATTGACCTCTGTGTGTGAAACATCTAAACGGTGGCTTTCCAGTGGGGAGCACTTTGAGATCTGGCAGGGGAGTACATTCTTTAGTTATCTTAGGTAGGAGATTTACTCTGACTTGACCTGCTCAAACCTAATGCCCATAGGCCCTCCTCCATTGTCATCTCTGGTTGTCAGTGCTGGGTTCCATAGGGTGTGATACTATTAAAATATCTGTATCTTGCCCATCTTCTTCATTGTCCACTTTAATAATGCAAAATGTAGACCCATTTTCAAGCCAGTTATGAAGCTGTTAGCTCTTGCTCTGTTGTCTCTCACCAATACCCCGTTTACTTTTCTCAAATAGGGCCAGAGGGGAAACCTGCTATATAAATAGATAATAGATATTTACCCAGGCATGGGATGCTAGACTCAGTTTCTTTTAGGCATCTTTATGAATGATCTTAGGGGCTTCTTTCCCTTTTTTATAAAATGGGACTATAGGCCCTTTACATATTTCAGATGCCACTGTAAATTAACTACTTTTAATCTGGTGTTTTGAGACACCTTCTGACTCCTCAACCTTCTAACCTCTCAACCTCCAAGTTGTCTTATAGCCAAGAATGACTGAAAATAGACTGCCAAATCAGTCCCCAGTGTCGCTGTTTTTGTTGGAATAACCGTTATTTCTTACCTTAATACTTGCAGTCATCTGTGTAATTATATCTGTCTTCTGTCTAATGTCTAATCCCTCTACAACATGACCTCCAAATTCTGATCAACCAAAGTGTTAAGAGTAAATTCCTGATTTCAAATCCTAGCTCTACCAGCTACTTACTAGCTCAATAGCTTTGGGGGAGTTAAACAGAATGTTCTAACTACAGTCTTCTCATTTGTAAACTGATAATCTATGTAGAAACACATAGTTAGCATTTAACAAATATTAGCTATTTTTATTGAGAACCTTTTTTTAAAATTTAGGATTCACCCTATTGTATTCAAAGTTAATGTTAGAATAAGCCTCCCTCCTAATCCTTTAAGATAGATAATGTTTTGTACATATTACAATGTAGAGATAGAAGTAGAGAGAGAATAGAACTTGCCTAAGTTCCCACAGTGGGTAAGTAGAACAGTCGGAATTTTAATTCAGGTTGTTTTGAATTTTAAAGCAAATAAACAAAAGCAAAAAGAAATATAAAACATAAGAAATCTGGTATTTTCCTTTATAAGACCATGCATTTTGTGATCAAGTTAATTCCTTCAGTGGCTCTGCACATCCATAAGTACAAAGTCCTTCTCAGGGCAAGCAGATCTTCTCTGATATAGTCTTTTCATCATCATCTAAAAAAAAAAAAAAAATTCCAACGACCTCCCGCAACAGCTGTGATTTTACTAAGTTAATTCTAGTTCTCTATAATGGCCAAGCTCTTTCCTTCCTCTATATCTCTGTATGTACCTTTCTTCCAACCTGAGATGCTCTCCTACCTTCCCTCAAACTCATCAAACTCAGTTCACCTGGAGAACTTTTGTTCAGTTCAAGATTTACTTCAAAACTCTTTATCTCTGGAGTCTTTCAAGATTGATTTCCTCCAGACATTATGATTACTTTATGTTATTTTATGATTATTGCTCTTATTGTTACTGTTAATAGTATTTTAAATTTATGGCATAAAGCAGTGTGGAAAAACGCTGAAGATAAGCAGAAAACGACTTTTCGTAACAACTAAACAAACAATTTAGTTTATGATTGGCATAAAAAAAATAGGACCTTCATTTTTGCTTCAGTTCTTTTTTAGGTGAAGTGGATCAATTATACCACTCATCATCTCTGAGATTACATCTAGCATACATATTTTGAAAAATTGAATGAGCTCTTTTTATTCTCTTTTGTGGAAAAAGAAGTTTGTAGTTGAAGAAAAACATTATTGTTTTGGTCCAAATTAAAAAAAAAATTATTAACATCATTCTGGCTTCCTTTTCCCTTGAGTTGTCTCTCATCTACCTCCTCCTACTTTTTTTCCTCTTACAACATTTTAGTGAGAGATTTTTATTATACATATATAATTACATGCGGACATATAATTTTTATTGTTTATGTGGTTATACTACGCATATATAGACATATTCACTTTATATATACACCTAAATGTACTCTAATTACAACACTGTAGTTATTAAGCAAATTGAGTCCAGTTCTAATGCCTTAACTGTCATGTTCATCTTAAAAATTATTTGAGCTTATTAAAGAGGTCATGTGTTTTCTCAGTTTTTAAGTAGAGATTAGATGGGTAAAATCAGCTTCTGTGATATCAAAGGAAAATGAGCTCTTAATTTTATGTTATTCTAACAAGGAGATATATAGCTAAGCATCTTTTACCATCACCGAATTTAATTTGATTTTGCTAGAGAAAGTTAAAATTTTCTCAGAAATGATGTTTAATTTAAAACAAGCAAACGAACAATTGTTTGTTTACAATTTTAGGCAATTTTTAAAAAGTGAAATCAGTAGGTTATAGTCTTTTTCAAACACCGTAACGCAAAAGTTAACACATTACAAGCCAGGATATAAGAGTTTTTTCTTAATCTATTTACCTGCGGCAGCATTCTCAAGACTGATGTAAATAACTAAACCTCCATGGTAGATGTTTGTAAAATGCAAAGAACATCTAGCAAACAGCACAGTAAAAGTGTGAAAGGGCTTTTCTCCAGAATTCAGGAGAAATAAAAATGCAACCACATATATATGTTGCAAAGGAAGATATGATTTTATTTTATTTATTTTTTGTTTGTTTATTTATTTTTAGGCGAGGCAACCTTTGGTTGACAATCCCTTATTTGTCAGTTTACAATCCCATATTTTTTAATTTTTTACACCTACAGCACCTGGTCTTCCTAGGTGGTCTCCCATCCAAGTACTAACCAGGCCCAACCCTACGTAGCTTCCGAGATCAGATGGGATAGGGCTTGTTCAGGGTGGCATGGTCGTAGACAGAAGGTATGATTTTAATGGTTCAGACATAACCATGAGAAAATATAAAAATACAAATAATTTTCATTACAGAAATTAGGTATTCAAAAACAATGTCAGGAAGAATACCTTGAAGGTTGAAAATATTGGCTTTGGAGTGGGGTGGACCTGAATTTAAAGCTTGGCTGTAACACTTTTAAGAGTATGAGCATAAACAAGTTCTGCAACTTTGTGCGATTCAGTTTACCCATATGCCAAATGGGAGTATAACCCAGAACTCATAAGAATTTTATATGGATTCATAAAATAATGCATGTAAAGCACATAGGATGTGATATGAGGCATAATAATTGCTCCACAAGTACCTGAAACAGAAATCACAATACAGAATATCTAGAACATAACAATGATAGAATTTTTATAGATTACAATCTACGTGCTGTGGTAAGATGTATATCTAGAATAGTATAGTATTCAACACTTTCATTACTGAAGACACAGAATAAAAGAAATTAAATCTATTGATTATAAAGTTGAAGAAGAATAAAGAAAACAAAAATGGCAATAAAAATAAAATTAAACATGAATAATTGAATACATTCTTAAAGTAAGATTATCAAAATAGCCAAAACCCTTTTTTGAACAAATTTTAAAAATCAATCAATTAAAATAAAACACAGAGAATAAGGCCTCAAACACAAGCTTATTGGGATTAAAATAATTATACAGTTTCACAATGTGTTAGTCAATTTGAAAAGTTAAATGATATATGATTTTCAGGTAATATTTGTTTCAAAATTTATTTTCTAATATCGACTTATTTGTGAAAAATAAGCAATCCATTACTCATTCTTATATGGACTCAGATTTCAATATATGATTATTTTCTCATTGTTAATTTTATATAGTCAACAAATTGAGGGGAAAAAAAATCAGCTTTTTTTATGTTTTCATAATGCTGATATCAATACATCAATACATGAGACAAAAATCCTGAAAGAAATCTCTTCTATTTTACCTCAAAAATGTGTTGTAAATTTACCCTATTCCAGCTGTGTTGATTCTTTTGCTGTTCCTCAGTAATGCCAGGTATATATTCCCACATGCTTCATTCTGTCTGGAAATACTCCTTTCTGGATAATTCTTTCAATCTCTTCATATCTTTAATAAAATTATATTTTTTCAGTATTTTTTTACTTTAAAAGTATTGTGCCGTTATCAATTTGTTTCCTTGCAGTTTCAAATTCACCCTTCATTTGCCAGCTGTGAGAAAATGGAGCGAAGCTCTTTAAATATATTTATTTTTCTCGTCAGTGGTACATGTTAACCTTTGTCAAGAGAAGACAGTCAAGAGACAGTATAAGAGAAATGGTTTTAGATTTTTTAATTTTTACTTTTAAATTGGAGTTGACATCCAGTGTTTTATATTAGTTTCAGGTGTACAACATTAGCCACTAAAAAAAAAAATGAAATCTTACCATCTGCAATGACATGGACGGACTTAGAGGGTATTATGCTAAGTGAAATAAATCAGACAGATTAGGACAAATACCGTACGATTTTACTTATATGTGGAGAAAGGGCTTTTTTGTTTTTTGTTCTTGCTTCCAGTATGCTGTCTCAGAGGCTCCTGCAGAATGAGAGGCTTTTCCAGAGTTTAGTTACTAGTGATGGCTTCTCCAGCACTAGACTTCAATAGCATAATAATTTTCTCCAGCTCTGGGATCCTGTAGAACTTTATGGTCAGCTCAGCAGTGGCAAGGAACTTCCAACACCACCCTCAGGACATTTTGTCTTGGACATCATTCCCTAGCATCTTAAAGGGTGGATTCCAGCAAGTTCCACAATCTCAGCACTGCAGTGGTTTCTCTGCTGCTCAGTGTATCACAGCCATACACTCTCAAACAATGTCTGAATTGTCATTTTACTTTGTAAGTTATACATTTACGGTAGTTGTCACACTAGTTACAATTTGAAAAATCTGCTTTTGTGATCAAAAATCAGTATTATTAAATATTTTTTAAATATAGCTGGGATATATTTCTATATCTTTTCATGTTCTTTAAATAATTACTTTCCTATTTGTATCAAATAGTACTTTTGTTGTGGTTATAACTACTCTATGTTCAGCCATTCTATGTGTAATGGATAACACATGAAAATTTGAAATTCTTAATTTTGCTATGTCTCTGAAGAGTCTGTTTTTTTTTTTTTTATAGTTTATTATTTTGTTTACTGGTTTGGTAATTGATTATTTAGCTACATAGCCAAATACATGTTTAGTAAAGAAAATGCATCATTCCTCTATAACTTAAATTGGAAATTAGTCAAATAAGTAGAATAAATATATTTTTAAATGCTATAAAATTTTTTAAAAATAATAAAATCCTAGCAATCTGGGAAAATGAAGGTATGGAGAGAGCAGTGGGATATGTGTGGATAGAGAGACAGAGAGAGAGACAGAGAGAGAGAGAGACTGACAGAGAGAGACAGAGAGAGACAGAGAGAGACAGAGAGAGACAGAGAGAAAGAGAGACAGAGAGAAAGAGAGAGAGAGAGAGAGACTTCCAGAGAAACAGATACAGAGAATGAGGCTCTGGGCACAAATTGTACTGAGCATTCTCTGCTTCCTATTATTCTTTGAGCAGTTCTTTCAGAAAGCAATGGCCTAGAGCTGAAAACTAGATTTTTGCCATTGTGATCAAAACCCAGTTGCCTGATACTGCCAATGTCTAGTGTGCTAGAAACGCATTTAAATAATAATAAAACAGCAGTACTGAAGGTGTTCCTGCTTGTATTCCTTTGACAATGAGAAAATATAGTATGCTTTGGTTGTAATTGCTGTCAAACATTGAAATGGCCCTTCTATGCATATTTATTCTAAAATTATTTTCTCTATAATTCGTGATGGTGTTGCTAGCCAGTTAACAACCAGGAAACATTTTAGGTAAAGTGGGAGTCTTTCATGTTGGAAATCTTAGGCCTAAAAATACAGATATGCCACAGGCTGATTTATAGCAGTGCTGATAGTTATTTACTGTGTTATCATGAAATAACTCTGTTGTATTTTTGTGATTTACTAAGTGCTTTATGTAAAATTCTGAGTGGTGATTTAACACAGCTCTCTAAATCCTCTCTACTCGGTGGCTCCTGATGCTAATGCTGATTTATGATGTCACACTGAAGATGAGAGGCTTCCATATAAAAAAGATCTTTTATGAGTAGGAATCTTTCTATGGCAGCCGTGCTAGACATTGAAAGGGTCTCATTTAGGAGCTAAAATGCCAAGAGACATGGCCAGAAACTGCCTCTGGAATTACTGGTCGCCACAGATGTCAAAATCCCATCTAATCTTTCAAAGCAAGACCACCTCTGAAGCTCACTGAACTTCCCATTCATCTTCAGAAGAGCTCCAACCAAATTTGGAAGAAAGCAATAGGTCTGTGATAGGTAATAAATCAGTTTAGTATTCTGTCTTTTTTTCTCCTTGTTATCCAACAAATCTAAATGATCATACAGATATATTTCCCTGGTTTGAAAGAATAAAGTTATTTGGTATGATATGTTTTGTTCCATATTTTGGAGAATACAGATGGTAAATCAAGTTATCCCGCCAGCACATGTAGCAATGATCAACAATTTTGTCTATTATAATGGCAATATTAAATAGATAGCAATTAGTCAGTTAATGTGATCAGTCCAGGTAAATGATAGGCCATGGCTGAGTAAAAACCTTATTAATGATTGATAATAATGTTATTGTCAAATTGCCCGGCTGAAGCTACTGATGCTATTTTGGATCTGTTTGTTTTTTTCATATTTTAAAACATGACCAATTTGGATAATTAGATTTTTTTAATGATAATGAAGAGAACTGAAATTACCCCCAAACCAGCGTCCTGGTCTATATTCACTTGGAAACTATGGGTATTAACTTTTTTGTGACCCTGCTACCCATTATTCTTAGAAAATAAATGTACTCTGCTGCTCACTTGATTGAAAAACTCAGTCAAAATGAATCTCAAGGTTGCTCTAGCTTCATGTTTACAGATACAGGTTAACTTATCTTGTTATTAAATTTTATAGCACATCCATCATTAATAAATTAGTAATATTATTGGATATAACTTCTGAATATTGAGGTCAATGAATAATCTGTTTAAAAATCTTTTACACAATTTTAGCTTTCTTTTATTTTTCTAAATATAGAACTCTGTAAATTAAGCTATTCACTTTTGAATATTTTTAAAGGGCAGTTTTATCATAATTGTATATATACATCAGTATATCAATCAGTTCACACATATAACTTTAGGTAAACTATATTTTATTCTCTCTGTAACTCTCCTCCTGTTTTTTTTGTTTGTTTGTTTTTGTTTTTGTTTTTTCTGCTTATTTCACTCAAACACTGGTCTCTGGTATGTCTCAGTTTCTGTTTTAATGCTGGAAACAGATTTCCTACCTTGATGAATGAGCTCTGCCAGAGCTTATATACTTTGATGCCCTAGGACCTCTTGGAGTAATAATGAGAACTGCTGCTTTCTAATAGATATTGCTGTTAACTCTTGTGAGAAAAGTGATTTTACAAAGTGATTTATGGACTACACAAAATGATTCCCAAACGGATTTGATGACTGACAAGTAACAATAATTTACCAGTTGATATTAAACTTACATAAATGGAAAGTTAATATAGAAGACTGATCTTTAAAAATATATTTGTGCTGACATATCTAAAATGAAAAAATCTAAGTCTTATATCTTAATGGCATGCAGCCTTGAAAATCAACTGTTTTGTAGTATGAGTAGCCAAATAGGTGATGCTGGGATAGCTCGTAGATAATCCTGAGAGAATAATTATCTACAAACCACCCGGTTACTTGCCCTGATTTTTTTCATCCCAGTGGTCTCTGAAATTTGTGTTCCTCTACCTGTGATAATGGCATTTATTATCAGAACACAATAGGAAGTGCCACATACCCTTCTAATAATGCCTTGAACCACAGCCCAGCCTTCAGAAATAAAATAAAGTCTGATCATATCAAGCACGGTCTAAAAAGGATATTATCTCTTTGCTTTGTAAAAGTGGAGGGGAAACAAGTTTAAATGCCCACTGGATGACGAGTGAGTGAGTGAGCGTGTCCTACTAAATCCTGGCAATAGAGCTATGAGATAGGGGTGTGTGTGTGTGTGTGTGTGTGTGTATACCAAAATTCCAAGGGGAAATGCAATTTGTCCTAAATCCATAGAGCTATTAAATTTGGAATTAAAATCTAGGTCAGTCTAACTTTATTACCGACGTTCTTTTCATTATTTTAGTACAGGTATCAAAATTTTTGACTTATTATTGTGGCTATTATTGACTTGCTGTGGAAAGAAAACACATTTTAAGGAAAAGCATATTAATTTTTTAAAAATTTGTTTTCTTATGACTGCTGTGTGATTCACCAAGGAAAGCAAAAAACAAATACCTCCTTTCTGCACCAGTAAAAAATACAAAAGCTTTTAAAGTATATTCTGTGCAGCCAAGTTCTTTGGAGATTTCTGGAGAGGAAGAGGTCTAGTGGTTTAGGCCTTGCATTTGCCACTTCATGCTACCTCCTTGTACCTTTTTGTCTGAAGATTTTGTTTGGTAAAAGCTCTAACTAACTCATATTAAAATGGAATCGCATATCTCGCATATATGCTCTTCATTTTATAAACAAGGCAGAATTATTGGAGATTACCCAGATAGTTAGAGGGAGATCTTGGACTCAAAATTATGCTCCTGATTCCTTAAACAGAGCTCTGTGCACTTCAGCAAGGTACTTCTCTGATATTTGACTAGCTTTGGAAATTGTAGATTTTAAAGGCTATGAATCCAAATGCTTATACATTTGGCTTTTCCTTTGTACATTTAATAATAGCTCAGTGGCTGTAGAGAAGGTAATCTGCTTCTCAGTGTGCATATTCTTTTACTACAGGCGATAATCTACCGAGTTCTGGAGTTCCCATAATATAAGCAACTCCCTTTGTGACTTTCAATTGCTGTAGGTCTGTAATGGTGCTTGGCACTTTAATAATTAGTCTACAGGGAGCTTTAATAGAGTAGGACAACTGTTTTAATTAACTTAATCCCTAGAACATGAGTTGACCATTAGACATCAAATCACAGTTTAGCTCTAAGAGTATTTGAACTCGGAGGAAATCACATTTGTAACTACAGTGGGGATAACATTATCTTCTGTTATAAAACAATGCAGCTGCCGCTGATCTGGCTACACTGGCCTCCGACACTGTGGTAAATGAAGTCATTATTTCCATTGGAATGGTTGTATAATAGAAACAGCTTAAGAGTTTGGCTTTAGGTAGTGTAGAAATGATGTGTGCTGGCCTAATTTATGGGGAGCAAAAGACAAATAGAAAGGAATAGCCATTTTAAAACTTGCAGCGTGCATATTTTCAGCTGAGTAAAGAAACGCATGTTACAAAGTGACTCAGAAAGCTAATTTGGCTCAAAAAGAACAATATTGAAATAAGGAATTTTTATGCTCTGATAACTTACTTTATGTTACTTTTTTAAACTATAGGACTGAATGTTTTAGTCACTCATTTATTTATTTAAGCACCCTTATTATACATAAACTATATAGGGAAAGTGCTAGGTGCAGAGGATACAAAGAAAATTATTGGCAACCATGGTAAAATCACAAGCGAGACTTTACAAAATATTTTTTCATATACATGAGGGAATTTTGCTCTCACAATAGATTGAAGTTGTTGTTTTTTTTAAAAAAACTGGTTTATGTATTTCTTCATTCCACATACATTTTAAATATCTATTATATAAGGCAAGGTATTAGGTAGGCACTGGGGATCTAAAAGGATAAGACACATAAGATAACCTCCAAGACTTAAAGTGAAGTGGATTAGACAAACCAGTATAGGGGCAATTAAAACTGTGTGATTAGGTTGGATAATAATGTAAATTATAGGGTGCTACAGGAAGACATAGGACAGACACATAGTCCTAAGAATCTAGAAGGTTCGTGGATGACATATTTGAATTAAAAAACTGAAGATCAAGAGGCAGTAGTCAGACCTAGAATTGGACAAAGCTGGTCCAGGAAAAATGAGTACATGTGCAAGGACCCAGATTCGAGAGAATATTTGCCTCGTTTTTAATCTTAAAGAGATTCTTGCTGAAAGTATGAAGGTGAATCTAGAGGAGTGATTATCTCATGAAGACTCTAATATTCTTTGCTATGAAATTTCTACTTAATCATAACCAGCATATAAAGTTGCACTGAAGAACATTAAGCAAGGCAGCTTGTAAGGAATGAAAAAGCAGAATCTATGGCCATGCCACATTTTTTGTTTTAAATATTATACTGTTTCCAAGATATGTTGAAAATATACTTGTTATATGTATGCATGGTCGTAGGCATTTTCACATGTATTATATCATTTTCTTTTCCAAACAAACCTCCGAATTAAGTGTGATTATACCTTAGCAGATTAAAACATACTTTCTATTGACATGAATTATAGTATCATAGAGAAATAGAATATCAGATATGGGAACAAAACTTTAAGTAACAGAATGCATGATGCCTTAATGGATTCTTCAATATTTCTGACATGACTTCATTTAGTGTGTTATATTACCTCCACTATAATATCAAGAATATTTGTTCCATTTTTGAGCATCTTCAACATTGTTAAAATTTTTCTTGACTTTCCACCCATCATCCCAAACATTACTTCTGATGTCACATATTTAAGTCTAGCTCTCTTCAATAGTCATTTAAATTTCTGAAGATGGACATCAGGCTCCTGGTAATCTCATTTCAAGGGAACAAATATCCCCAGGGACCTTGTTGTAGTTAAGCACTTGGGTGATACAATTATGAAGCAGACTAATTTAGGGTCACTGACTCAACAGGTAAGACAAACCTGCAAAATAGTCTAAAGGTAGGCAGAGTGATATGTGTGCCTAATCAAAGTTAATGCATGTGCCACCAGAACTCAGAGAAAAGATTCCTATATTCTCAACCAGATATTAGGGGAAACATTAGAAAAGAATAGGTATTTTAGGTGAGTCTTAAAAGATATGAAGCCTAGGCACAGCATGAGGCAATGGGAAGTGTAGGATAAAAATAGCTTACAATGTATAGCCTGTTCAGTGTTTTTACTGATTATTTGTTCCAGGGTGTTTATAAGAATATAAAAGGGGATGGGATTAGAAAGAGAGTATGAGTGCAAACAGAAGGATGTCTGGAATGTCTTGTTAATAATTTAAGATTTATAGTAAGATACGAATTATCATTGTAAGAGTTGGAAGTATGATTTGGCAGTAACAGCAACATGAAAAAATGATCGGATAAAGAAGATGAGGTATGTATATACAATGAACTACTGTTCAGTCATTGAATGAAATCTTGCCATTTGCAACAATATGGATGGGGGAGTACTGTGTGGGCATTATGATAAGTGAAATAAGTCAGACAGAGAAAGACAATACCATATTATCTCACTTATATGTCGAACGTAAAGTAAAACAAAACAAACGAACCCAGCTCATAGATACAGAGAATAGAGTGATGGTTGCCAGAAAGTGGGGATGTGACATGTGAGAAGGGCTCAAAAGGTACAAAATGCCAGCTATAAAAGATGAGTAATGGGTATGTAATATACAACATAGTGACTGTAGTTAATAATACTGTATTGCATATTTGAAAGTTGCTTAGAATACTTTTTCCCATTTTAAAGATGAGGGAACAGACATATAGAAGTTAGAGTATAACACACATAGAAGTGGCAGAGTTGACTGTTAAACCTGGAGAATCTAGCTCTTTGAATCAGCATTCTTTACCCTCCCCATTTCATGGCCTCCCTGGAGAGTTGGTGGCGATTGCAAAGGAAATGAAGTGTTGGGCATTAAGGACAATTAGAAGCATCAGATTCTTAGGACTTAGGCACTACTTTGGTATAGAGGTAGGGAAAACAAGGAAAAAAGGAGGAGTTGAGATGATTTCAAGATTTTTTTAATGAGAAAAATAATTTTGTAGATATTGAACCAAGAAAAGAGAAATGAGAGTACAGGTAGCTTGTTTTGTAGCTGTTCTTTTTTATAATAAATATTGTTCAGGTCGAATCGTTACCAGCGAGACATCTGAGTGGTGATATTTAGCAGTTTAACTATTTTTTGATACTTCATTTATTCATCACTACATTAACATTTTGGGAGATTCCATTTAACTTTATAAGTAGTCATAATCATTTTTAAATGATAATAAAAAATAAACACTCACACAGACACACAAACAAAGGCATAGTCCAGTCATTCTGAGTAATAAAAGGCTGAAGGCATTAATTAGTGATTCAGAACAATGATCTCAGGAGCATTGTATTATAATGTTACCAGATTTTAATAAGGGTGAGAGAAGCATTCATGAAATTGTTTTCTTATATTTGGCTGTATCTCTAAAGCTGTTTAGGAATATGTCATCTGCAATAAAATCTGTGAAATGCTTAGAGCTACTTTGTAAAATCTTCTGTGGTAGTTTGAAATACTGGTCCTGTTCTTGTGTGCAGATCCATTACCATGTAATTTTGAAGTAACTTCCGTAAAAAGTGAAGTATAAACTACTGCCATTGATTTAGGGCTCTGCCCTAAGACTTGTGTTGGTTAATAGGATGTGGGCAGAAATGACTGAGCACAAATTCCTAGCTTAATCCTTAAGAGACCTTGCATAATTCAACTAATCAGCCTGTGCTTATACCTTTATCATAAAAAGAATGGCCTCAGCTATCTCCAGAGACCCCAACAAGAGAATGAGACATATGGAACAGAGTCTCACCAGCTCACCCTTAGCATAAAGTACAGCTGCCCCCGCCAACCCGCAACACACTTGAGAAAAATAAATCCTATAGTCTTATACCATTGAATATGTAAAGGTTTTACACAGCAATAGTTGACTAAAACACTATCTCTGTAAATACCTCTGAAAGCTCTTTTTATGTTAATGAAAGAAAATATTTGCTTACTTATGGTAGAAATAATTAACATGAAGAGTTTTCTGATTTGTTAAGAGTTTGTTTGAAAAACATGGAAAAAATTGAGTTTCCAAACAGAAAGCTAGAGAGAGAGAGAGAAAGAGATTGATTCTACTGCACAGAGGTATAATCGATATGCAACCTTCTTCTCTGGTACTTTATAAAGGAGAGAATGCCTGGGTTAACCAATTGATCTATTCTATTTTAACAGAAGTCTTCTTGCAAGTTGGTTTTCTGAAGTAGAATACTGACTTTGATTTTTCAGGGTAACCCTTACAGTATTATCAATTTATCCTGTTAGAATTTTGGCTTCCTCGCAAAGGCCCAGAAGTCTTTTATAGAATGTCTTGAAACATAACCTTAAATCTCTTCATGAAAGTTCTGAAAGTATAAAACAGTTAAATGTTAAAATAACTATAAAATAGTTAAAGCATTTTTAGGATTCCAAAAAGTCTACTAGAATTTGGAGCTCTATGTCCCCAAATACTCATATCTAAGACATGGTCATGCTTTCATAGATTCCAGTCTCAGCTGACATAGGATAATTATATTTCCAGGTGCATCCATAGCAGAGGAGAAGGAGTAACCAAAACAGCTATCTCCTCTGCCATCACTGACTCTGGCCAGAAGTTCCATCTTCACTCCTAATCCTGGTCTCTTTTCAGGTTGGGCAATACTAAGTGCAGCAATGTCCACATCACAAATCATTAAATCTGTTGGAACAATCCTTGTGTTTTAAGGACTCACAAGGACCTTTGTATTCCATTCAATACGTGTTCTAAATCAGGATCACAGGTAATCATTAGAAGAATAAAAAAATGCTAGAATCAATTAAACTTTTATTTTTGTTCTACCTGAGCAAATTGGATTAAAAATATATACAAAGAGAAAGATAATTCTTATAGTTCTAGTTTCTGGTACCAGTCCCAGGTATAATACTAAAACTGGCAAAGTACACTCTTTTTTTTCGGGAGACAAGGAACAATATTGGAGGTGGCAATTGACTGTGAACCTGCCCACCACTCTGACATCCCTTTATTCATAGTCTACTCTTTCATCCTCTACATTCATGTATTCTAGTCACTTAATAAATATGTGTTGAGTGTAATGCATCAGGAATGGTCCTAGGCTCTGGAGATACATCTGAGATAAAAATCAGATAACGATTTCTGTCCTTGGGGAGATCTATAGTAATCAATGAACAATAGGTAATGAAGTATGTCATGTTAAGAGGTATAATGCTATGGCCAGATAGAACTGGAAAGGGAATTGAAGAGTCTCGGGCAGAGGTTAAAAGGGGTTGACCCTACCGGTTTAATTGAGAAAGTGACAGAGACAGAGACATGTATTAAAGAGAAGGAATTGACCACAAGGGAATCTGAGTGAACACTTAGTGCAAAGGCCCTGAAGCAGAGAGTGCCTAGTAAATTCCAGGAACCTCTTAGCTGTGGTATGTAGTGATCATGGAGAAGCAAAATAGAAGATGACATCAGGAGAGAATGAGGGGTCAGATTGTGTAGAGCTGTATAAAGTGTTGTAAAGACAAAGGCTTTCACTTTGTGAGAAAAGAGGTTGGCACCAGAGGGTATGAAGCAGATGAATGACATGTAAGTTCTTACTCTTTAAAATAATCATTTTGGCCCGTAGTGTCGAGAAGGATTAGGAAAAGAAAAAGAATACAAACTGGGAGACCAATTAGGAGATTGCAGTAATCCAGAGAAGTGATGGTTGCTTAGTCCAGAGGGATAGCAATGGGATATAGAGAGAAGCGTTATGAATCATTATTGAAGGTAGGGATAATGCAATTAATTTCTTTTTAAAAATAATTTTAAAAAATTACAGTTGAAATACAATATTATATTAGTTTCTGGTGTAGAATAAAGTGGTTAGACGTTTATATAACTTACAAAGTGATCCCTCTGATAAATCTAGTACCCATCTGACACCATACAGTTATTACAATATTATTGACTATATTCTCTATGTTGTACTTTACATCCCCATGACTATTTTGTAACCACCAATTCGTACTTCTTAATCCCTTCCCCTTTTCACTCCCCAACTCCCCTCCCACCTGGCAACCATCAAACATTCTGTTTCTATGAGTTTGTTTTCTATTTTGTTTGTTCATTTTATTCTTTAGATTCCACATATAAGTGAAATCATATGACATTACCTGATCGAATTAGAGTATGAGAGAAAAAAAGAGTCTAAGATGTCTCTAGAGTTTTGACTAAACAGCTAGAAGGAATGTATTGACATTGGCTGGGATGAGAAAGACTATGGATATAGTGGGTATGGTAAGTGTACAGGAGTGTGCTCTGGGCACCCCTCCCCCAGTTTTCCAGAACCTTTACACAATCTCTCCCATGCCAACCTGTAATGTCAGACACCCTGTTCTTTAAAGGTCCCTATTAGACAATCTGAAAAATTAAAATTGAGACTTCCACAGAAGTAACATGAAAACTCATCTTGAAAACTCCTCTTGCCCCAGGCTGAGTTAACTATCGTAATGTCTGCAGGAGCCACAGATTTCTAACCAAATGAGCAATGTAAAAAGTGATCATCTTAGGCCAACTATCAAGTAAGAATAATGCTAAAGTAAGATGGATTCTTTTGAAAAATCAGAATCTCAGAATGACCCCTAAATCACACCATGTGTGTTGTCTCCTACCTTGACATTGAACCAGGCCAGCACTGCCAATTGTTTTATTAGACACAATCTAAGGACCCAGCTTAGGACTCAGTGCTTTCATTTATTGTAAAATCAGAAAAAGTAAATTAACATAATCAGCCTGGATTATATTCATCTTTATACCAAAACAATTATAAAATGCCTTTTTATTATTTATTTACTTAGTTGAAGAAGAGGCTCATGAAGGCAAAAATGCCAAGGGCACCGGAAAGTCATGAAACCTGGAAGACCAACTTTGATTTTGACTGTACTTCATGCTACAGTCACCAGGGATTATTGAGTTTATTCTCTTGCACCAGACCACTTCGCTCTATATCGTCAGAGATCTGAAACTCTTTATTTCAAAATACTCCTTTAGAGGAATATTCGTTTATAATGACAACATGCTCGATTTCTGAATATTGTCTGTTAACTCTTGATCACCATACATTATTTATGGGCTCTAAAATAAAGCTTTTGAATTTAAACATTCAAGAAGTATAGAGAAACCTAATAATATTTCCCTCTTTAACAAACCAATGTTTCTTTCTCTTTTTTTTAATGAAATTCTTCTTTGCTATTTTCTGCAGAGTTGAGAGTTGGAAATATAATTCAATAATCAAGGAAAATGATTGCAGAGAGGATTGGTGTAATCTAAAACGGCAGGTAAATGCAATCCCATATCAGATACTCCACAGAGTTGGCAAATCCATATTTTGCTTACCTCGAGGAGTCTGAAAAGAATTGATGGACAATGGTACAAATGAAAAACAAAATGAAACAACAGTGCCAAATCCATGCCTTTTTGCAAAGTGAGCCAAAAAGATTTTTGACTAATTAAAAGAGGCTAGCCACTCTTCACTCACAGCTATAATACCTAAATGAAAATGAATACTAAGCCTGGGCAAAAAGTTAGGCTATTCCTTACTCTTATCTGTTGATAACTATTTATTTATTTGGGGGTTTTTGCTTGTTTGCTTGTCTGTTTGTGTATTGATAGCAGAATCGAGAATTAAGGCTTTCATTCATTTGATGAACTTTCTAAAAATATCTGGGATAGTTTGTCCAGTGATAAAATGCCCTTGAATGCTCAGTCTAGGTCCAC
>NW_006441953.1:16344718-16345186 GCF_000325575.1 Pteropus alecto | reverse complement strand
CTGTTTCCTCCTCTTTTCTCCCCCGTTTCCTCTATGAGAGGTGATGTGACCTGCTGAATAAGAAAGTTGACTCCAAACAATTTTTGACTCAAGTTATGACACTTACTGACCATGTACAGTTACCTACCTACCATGGCTTCTCACTGTAGTTTTATTCATTAAATAGGCTTACTAAGAGCAAACATCCCACAGATTTGTTTTGAAGTTTAAATTTGATCATTTATAATTAGCACAGAGCAATGACATAGCACAAATGGCTGAATAAATATTAGTTATTTTCATTTCTTTTGTTACAGTCTTTGACAGGGAAAAAAAAGCCAGGTTGACTTTGATAACCAAATACTTAATTTTTTTTTATTTTAATTTCACATGGTAATTAATTTTTTGGTTCCTTATCTCTTTTACATTTCTCATTCAACTCTTTTTTGAACCCACTAATGTTTATTAAAAATAATCTATATTCTAGTG